>NW_017731470.1:1455886-1470102 GCF_001890085.2 Hipposideros armiger
AAAAAAAAAAAGAAATACACTGTTGTGAGATTTTTTTGTACGTAGCCTCCTAATATACCTATTTTGAAAATGCCATTAGTAATTTGCATATGTCAGCCCCATTGTTTGTTAGAAAACCAGTCCTACTACCTTATGTCATCGCTTGTATTTCTTGCCTTCCCTTTTGGAAATTAGGGTTTTGATGGCAGAGGCTTGATTTTCTCTGCATTTTTGTGATCTCCAAAGTGTCTTAATTGGTAGTAATGAATATCATAGTAACTTTGGAAAAGTAGGTTTAAATGTGGGTTGGTGTCTCTACTACTTGATAACTTGCTTCAGAAAAGAAAAGATAAAAGAAACAACAGAGTCAAAGACAAACCATTTGGGACCATTAAGCTACTGGAAAGAATAGCTGTTGGGAACTCCAAGTTCAATCAATAGGTATTTATTAAATATTAACACACTTCATCCACTTTACTTTTCAAATCATTTTTACAACTAGTACTCCTTTTTATCCTCACAGAAGCAATGTGATTCTTCTGTTAACATTATTTCCATCACTTGAAATTTTCAAAGAGAAAATTAACAATATAAAAAATGTGAGGAAAAAATAGAAAAAGTAAGAGGCTTAAAAATAATTATTTAGTGAAGATTGGGAAGAAATTATTTAGTGGAGACTTGGAAGTAATTAATAGTATTTACTTGTTCATTGGAATTTTGAGGCAAATGAGGTTGATAGTGTGATTTCAGACTTTCCAATTAAACAGGATGAAGATAGAGGTGTACAGTAGCCTCTATCTTCTGTCAGAAAGGTGAAATATTTTTCAATAGGCTAACTTTCCTCTTCAGTGACAAGTAGATGCTTTGAAGTTTTGAGGGTGACCAGGACTAGGATCAGACCTCTTCAGGGTTGAATTATGCCTTAATAAAGTTGTGTAACTAAATGCAATAAAATAAACAGGGGTTCCACACAGTCCTCGCTGAAGTTCAGCTCTTTGAGGTACTTATCTTGCCATAAAGATTAAAAAAAAAAAAAAGCACCGATCAGGATAAAAGCAGAGCAATGATGAAGTGGCTACCAACGAAGGTACTGGCAACATTGGAATTTCTCCAGGAACAACATGGAGAATGGATTGATTAAGACACTCCCTTTGTTCCTGCTCATTAAAGCTAATAGAAGCCTTCAAAGGACTGTGTTGATTCAGGAAGTGAGAAATAGCACATAGGACACCAGCTCTATCTTAGAAAACCACAGCTGTAACACTTGTGCTTTTTGATAATTATTTGTGGTTTGATTCAGTATTGTAATGAGCCGCAGACCACAGTGACTTGTTGAGGCTGCCAGTGACCTTTGAGGTCAGGCTGCCTATAGCTACAAAGCTCTTTACTCCTACCTATTTGGTAATAACACCCTCAGAAATATCATCCTCTTTGTGGTATTTTGATATTTGTTGTTGGGTTTTGTTTGTTTGTTGATCTGTAGTTTTATAAGAAAGAAATGTAGGTGTGAAAAAGGAATAGTAACTACCTGGTAATTTATAGATAGGAAAATGCTTAGAGCAGGCATTACCTTTATTTTCTTGCTAATATTTTAAATGAAAAATATCTGAATTTGCATTAAATTATAATTATTTCACATAATATGGATGGCAGCCTACCTATGACTATTTACTGAATTTATGTTTTTTTCCTAAAAGCATTTGAAGTATTTATTGATAGTAAGACCTTGACTTTGACATCTCAATTCTTTTCTAATGCATCTTTTCTCAAGTAGGCTGAATGTGATGTGATTACACACACACACACACACTGGCAACTCAAAAGATTCAGTTAAAAGGCCCCTTTTTATAGGCAGCCTTGCCTAACTCCTATATTAGATCAATTGCTTTGTTCTGTGCTTTGAGAGAGAAGCGTGGTCTCCTCAATTCTGGCATTTACACTTTAATGTAATAACCTGAGACTGAAGTTTCCATAAAGAAAGAGACCTTGTTTTCTTGGTCACCTCAATGCCTAGAGCAATTCCTGAAAGGTATGAATGCATGGATGAATGGATGAAAGAAAAGTGCTCAAAGGAAGATTATTTAAAAATCACATTGTATCGTTATACTTTAACTTTGAAAACTCAAAATGGATGCATGGGGTATTAAGGTAATTCTTTTTCAGTAAATCTGATCATCTCAAATATCTCATTTCCCTAAGTTATTTGTTCCTAAACTGCGTGTGATATTCTATTTTGCACTCAAAAACTATGAGCCAGTTTTTTGTTTGTTTGTTTGTTTGTTTGTTTGTTTTAGCTGAGTCATCCTGGCTCCTGTTTGCAGCTCAGCGGCAACTCAGCTCGGGCCGGCATTGAACCGCTGTTGCTCAGAGCTCGCACTCTTGCACAAGTTCTTAACTAACTGAGCCACTCGGCCGGCCCCGAGCCAGTTTTTTAAATAACAAGGTAGAGCACTTAGTAGATAATTTAGTAGATAATTTGCAATATATATATTTTAATCTAAAATGGAGGAGGAAGGCTGGCTTAGACTTATATAGTCAGCCTTAAGTACGAAAATGGTCCTTGTTGGAGGGAGAGTAAGGGTTTTTCAGTAAAAGTGCCCCTTAGAGAAGAGGACGCAGGAGATAGAGATCTGAGAAGAGTGAGCCCCTCTGCTAAAGAATTTTAAACTTTACTGTCTTTATTACATATCCACTGATGGCTCTCTACCTGTTAATTGTTTTGTTGAGGTATAATTGATATATAACATTATATTAGATTCAGGTGTACAACATGATGATTCAATATTTGTATAAATTGCAAAATGGTGGCCCTCTCTGATGTTCATGGTATGTAAAGTACAGGAGAAGGCCGCATCTCTGCCCTCAACATACTCAGGGGGGCCTTTAGGCATGACACTTCTGCAAAAGTTTCCCTTTGGCAGTGGACATAGACTAACAAACAGGTCAAAGAGGAGAACTGCTGCATGGGCTGAAAAAGGTAGCTTTTCTTCACTTTGGAAGCCAAGCCCATGAATCCCGCTTACCACCCTACAGATCTTTGAAGGTATGGTAGGTGTTATGAATACAAATTCGTCCTCCAAAACAAATATGTTAAATCCTAAGCCCCGGTACCTCAGAAAAATAACCTTAATTAGATATAGGTTTTTTATAGAGGTAATCAAGTTCAAAAGAGGTCATTAGGGTGAGCCCTAATCCCATATGACTGGTTACTTATAAAAAAGGGAAATTCGGACACAAAGAAAGCCATGCACAAAAGAAAGGTAACGTGAAAAGATGGGGAGGACACCATGTGAAGGCAAAGGGTTGGGATGACAATCCACAAGCCAAGGAACGCCAAAGATGGCAAGCAACCACCAGAAGCTGGGGGAGAGGCATGGAACTGATGTTCCTTCACAGCCCAGAAGGAATCAACTGCCAACATTTTGATTTCAGACTTCTAGCTTCCAGAACTGTGAGATAGTAAACATCTGCTATTGGGTCTTCAGAAAAGTCATGACATATTTTGTCTATGTTTTTCAAAGGTCATTTATTTATATAAAGAACAAAGATCAATCAATGATATACTGCCCGTTTTGTTCGATAACTTTTTGCCATCTCTCAGTGAGCTTCATAATTCCTCGTTCATAGAAGGACCTGTCTTTATTTGTGAAAAACTGAACAAGGTGCTGATTTACAGCCTCATCTGAATTGAACGTTATACCACGCAAGGCGTTTTGAAGAGAGCGAAACAAGTGGAAGTCTGACGCCGCAAGGTCAGGAGAGTATGGTGGGTGTGGCAACACATCCCATCCAAGCTCCAATAATTTTTGACGGGTGATCAAATGTAGGAACACAGCACTGGACTGCAATATTATAAGGCACCTGCTGTGAAAAGTCAGAGCAGAATAGCAACTTGGGTACGTGTCAGCCGAAGGCGGTTGGCAACGGCCCAAGGAATGAGTTGCAGGGCGTCTTCTCTGAAAGGTCAGAGCAAGACAGCAACTTGGGTACGTGTCAGCCGAAGGCGGTTAGCAATGGCTCAAGGACTAGGTAGGGAAAGGACAGTACGTGTAGGGCCAGAGACAGAGATTAAGCAGGAGTCAGGACAGAACAAGGAAGCTCCGTATATACTGACTGCTTACTCCCCACATCCGTTCATCGCCCGCTTATAACACAGATCCAAGAAAGGGCTTTGTCTGTCTCCCTCAATGAAAGGAAGATGCAAACGACCCTCGGGGTCTTTGCATTGGGCAAGTCCCTCCACCTGCACGCCTCTGTGTATTTCTTTTTATCGTCGGTCTCATTGGGGGTAGCTTTTGGTCTCATTGTGGGAAAACTGTCCCCACTACCCCACAATCAAACTTGTGTGGCCTCGCATTGTCACGATGGAACACAACTCCTTTACAATTAACAAGCTCTGGACATTTCTGGATGATGGATTCGTTCAAACTATCCAATTGCTGACAGTACACATTTGAATTGATTGTTTGGTTCCTTGGTAAGAGCTCAAAAAAACATGACACCTTTAAAATCCCACCACATTGACAGCATAACCTTCCTCTGATGAATGTCTGCTTTCGATGTCGTTTGAGGCAAATCATCACGTCGGGACCAAGACTGTTTGCACAACACATTGTTGTAAACAATCCACTTCTCATCACTAGTTATCAGTCGCTTCAAAAAAGGATTGTTTTCCTCACGTTTCATGAGCATATTGCAAATGTTTATATGCGCCATGAAATGAACTTCTTTGAGTTCATGTGGAACCCAAATATCGAGCTTGCTTATGTATTGCAACTTCTTCAGGTGGTTGTGAAAGCTTGAATGATGGGTGTTCAATGTTTCTGCAAACTCTCATGTCATGTAACGTGGGTTTGACTCGATCAATGCCTTTATTTTGTTGTCATCAACCTCGGTGGGCCTTCCTGACCGAGGAGCGTCATTGAGATCAAAATCACCAGCACAGAATTTTGTGAACCATCGTTGGCACTGATGTTCTTGTAGAGCATTGCCACCGTAAACTTTATGAAACTTTTCACAAGCTTGACACACATTCTTCCCTTTATGGAAGTAAAACAGTAAAATATAGTAAAAATGCACCAATTTGGTCTTCCATCTTCAACTTGTTGCAAAATCTCCAAAACTCAAACAAATTGCTCAATATTTTTTTATCTTTTTTTTCTTTTTTTTTTTTAGCTGAGCCATCCTGCTACCTATTGGCAGCTTAGCGGCTGCTCAGCTCGGGCTGGCCTCGAACCGCTGTTGCTCAGAGCTCAAACTCTTGAGCGAGCTCTAAGCCAACTGAGCCACTTGGCCGGCCCCTCAATTTTTTTTTTTTTAGAATGAAGCTAGAACTGTCAGCTGTCAAATGACATGGGAATAACATAGATGCGAATGACTCTGATACTTCCAAAAATGAACTAGTGCCATGTGTTGCAAACATGCATCATGACTTTTCCCAAGACCCAATATTATTAAGCCACCCAGTTTGTGGTGCTTTGTTATGGCAGCCTTAGGAAACCAGTACAGTAGGCAATGACTTGGGAGTAATACTGGGAGGAGATTCAAGAGAGTGGCAGTTAATTGGGACTTTAACCCTAGGTTTCTGTAACAAAAGGAATTCTGAAAGATAAAGCAGAGGAAATACTCAATTTTAATGTCTCCAGCCAGCATTCTTTTTTTCCTAAAGTTCTCTTGTTCTCCAGTTTTATAGGTAATTGATACATCTTGGAATTGATTATTGTGATTTAATTCATTTATCAGCTTTTGTGTCAAATAATCATAAAGGTGGACCAAGAAAAGTAAAAATGCTGTCAGAATATCACAATTATAGCATAGAAGTACTGTTATAATTAAGATGGATAAAATGATTTTGCTTATTAAAATATACTATCTTTTTTATCATCATGTAGGTAAATGTGTCAATGACACCTGGTAAAATTGTACATTGAAGAGAAAGATGCAAGTTAAAAAATTATTATAAGGATATCAAGCATATAATGAAAGGTGTTTTTAACCAAAGAATACAAATTTACTGAGTAATATTTTGTAACAAGTACTACATGAAGTACTAAAAAATGCAACACATAGATATGCAATTTTATTAAAAATATAAAAACAGTTGATGCTTTATGTTGAAATGCGTATACTAAAGTATTATTTTTTAGCATTAATAATTCTATTTGCCTATTATCTTTGTCTTTAACCAAAGTTTATGTGTAAATGGAAAATATGTGCTGTACCTATGATTCCAAGAGTCAGAGCTATATAAAAACGTATACTCAGAGAAGTGTGGCTCCCCTTTCATCCCTACCACCTTGTTCCTGTACCATGCCACCTCCCTCAGGTAACTCATCTCCTTAGCTGGTCTCTACAGCAAATACTGTCTTTCCTGAACTTATTCTACAGGAAGCTGAGTAAAAGTTACAGCCAGCAGGACTGCCATTCTGAAGAGTGAGGCTGGTGATACCTACAGCCGCATGCTTGGATTTTGGGTTATATGATGCTCTCCAGACGTGCTGGGGATGGGCCTCAAGCTGATTTATAGGGAGGCCATGCAAATGTACATGTACAAGAATCCATCTCACGTCTGATCCAAAGGCAATAGGAGAGAAAGCGGAGGAGGCAGTAAAGATGAATGGACCTCTCAAACAAAAACAGACAGTCTTCTCTGCCAAAAAGATGACTGAGAAGACAAAACAAAAAGCTCTGTTACTACCTTGGATAACACCTATCCAGAAATGGAAAAATCCTTTCCCTCCAGTCCTCCGTGGTTTGTGTTTCAGCCCGCCTGAAGAGCACCAGATTGCACATCTCCTCTTAAATGGGGTGCCTCTCATTATCCTTGATGAGGAGAGGGAACCTGAAAAGCTGTTATACCTCCTGGGCCCCCTCACCTCGAAAGAGGCCCTCTCCCCCATGGGAGTCTAATCTGTTGCAGGCTCCTGCAAGCATTCTGTGGACCCTGGATGTTGAACTGCTGCCTGTTTGCTATGACTTAGATATTTAAATTTCTTAGCACTTTATAGTTTGCATGTATAGTATGGCATGAAGCCATTCTTTGTTTAACAGACAAAAACAAATGGCAACCTTGTTTGATGAAAAGAACATCTGAGTGGGCAAATCCTGTACTAGCTGTAGTGAAGAACCCAGATTTACACCTGATTCTTGACCACTAGCATATGGTAGGTTTAAAACAAGATGTTTTCATGCTATGCTGAAGAAAATATTGGAAATAATTTAGTTTTGAAATGAGTTTGGCTAGTATGGTCAGGGCCTTCCCTTGAGGAGTTCTGATTTGTGAAGCAGAAAAGAACTATCCTGTCAAGTAAAAACAAGGAAACTGCAAGAATATCTCTACATGCTATGTTTCATGTAAGAAAGAAGGAGGATATGAAAACACACATACAATTATCTGCTCATTGGTGCAAAAGAAATATCTAGAATAAACCAGAAACTAAGGAGACTGGTTACCTATGGGAGGTGGTGAAGCATAGGAACTAGGTCATAGGGATGAGGAGGGAGCAATGTGTCTCTGAGTGTACCATTTTGTGTAGCTCTGACTCTTAAACCATAGTAATGTTTCACATATCCTTCCAATACCCCCAAATGAACAAATAAAACCAACCATCCTGTGGCAGAACCCCAACTGAACGAATGACAAATGAACCTAACCATATTGCAAGTGGATAACATAACCACAATAAAGGAGGTGAAGAAAAAAATGACTAAGTAACTTTGACCAACAATATCTTGACTGGCTATTGTAAAGCTAAAGACCAAAGAACTATATATAAGCACTATAGTCTAGTTAGTAAATGTGCTTCTCATAGGAGCATGGGTTAGCAATTCTGAAACCATTTTATACTAAAATTGAACACATAGTGAACACATAGGCAAATATATTATAGTTTCTCATTGTTGAAGAAAGAAGCTACAAATAAAGAAAGGAAGGCCAGTATGAACTCTATGCTGTTGGACTGGAATCAAAGGTATCAGTGTAAGCTCATCATCTTTAATACGTGTATATATCATAATATATATATATATATATATATATATATAGATATAGAGAGAGAGAGAGAGAGAGAGAGAGAGAGAGAGAGAGAGATGTGTGTGTGGGTGACTGGGTTAGTGCACGTATTTATAATTCCCAGCCCTGTCCAATGAGAGAGCTAGAAACATTCCAGTAGCATGAGCATGCCTGGCACCCAGATCTTGGTTTCTAAATACTATTCTCCAATAGAAAGACCTAAAGCTCTTGGGAAGTGGTTGATACCAGGCCTGGGAAGGGGAAATACAAGATAAACCTACAACGTTTTGTGGTGCTAGAAAGCAATGAGGTGCTCAAAAAGAACAGGTCTTGTCTAAAGGGCAAAGGAGCCAAACTACAAGGGCTATAAATGGCCAAAACTGGTACAATTTGAACAGCAAATGTAACAATAATTGTATTGGATTACAATTCAAAAATAAAGAGATGTCCCAGGAAAACAAATCCTTTTCTTTATACCAGAGATACAGAAGAAGAAGAAAAAAATCAGGTTAATTAATCATTCTGGCTTACTGGATTCCAGCTGGTAGAGTTTAAACTTAAAAACAAAACCAAAAACACTTCAGTTTCCAAATATCATGGATCAGTTAAAAGTTTTATTTCCGAAAAATCAAGGAGTACTTATCTGTACATGGTCGTATCTGCAAAGTAAAAAATGATGTGCCCAGGCGAGGGTGTATTTAAAAAAGGCTGCCCGTTTCTAAATCCCATTCTTTCCGAGCAGATCCTTTTAGGGAGTTTGGCTTTCTGAAAGTGCAGGCATCACCTCTATTGCGGTGAGTACCCTGTGAAAGGGCAACAGGTCCTGGCGGCCCGCGGGGGGGCGCAATCGCGACACGCCTTCTTGGCGCGGCCGCGGCGGGGGCGGCGGGAGCCTGCGACGTCCCGGCGAGAGCATAGCGCACGGTCAATGTCACGGACAGCACGTTGCGAGCTATGGGTACCACTTATAGCGACCGCCGTCTAACTTCCTCCGCCCCCCTGCAACACCCGCAAGGGAAAGTGTGAAACGCGGGGTCGCGCAAACTTGACGCAGAGCCAGGTGTGCGAGCGTGGCGGTGAACTTCTCCCTGGGGCTCCCAGCGCACGCCCCACGCCTCCCGCTCCACCTACGGAAAAGCGAAACCCGGGCAAGACGGCGCCCCGCGGCGCTGGGCTGCTGGTGGGGCCGGCTCGGCCAGGTCCGCGTCCCCCACTTGGCGGTGCCCGGGACGACCCACCTACCTGCGCGTCCCGACGGCGCGGCCGCAAGCAGCAACAGCGGCGGCAGCAACAGCGGCAGGGCGGGGCAGCCCAGCGCCCTGGCCCCTCGCGCCGCCGACCTCGCTGGGGGTCGGGGGCCCCACATGGGCGGCCGGGTCGGGTCACATCTCAGCGGGCGGCAGGCAGAGTCCGACGCCCCCTCTCGAGCGGCGGGCTGCGGCGGCGCGGCCTGCCCTCTGCGCCCAGGGCTCGCAGCTCCGGCTGCGCGCGGCGCTCCGGGAGGCCCGGCGCCCAGGGAGGTGGTGCGAGGCCCGCGCCCCACCCGCGCGCCGCCGGAGCCCGAGATGGATGCCACGGCGAGGGGAGGGTCCCGCGACTTCTAGTTCTCAGCCACTCATTGTTTCAGTTCTGAGCGTCTGTGCGAGTTTCCACGGCCCCACCCCAAAGAGGTCAGTCACTACTGCAGGTAAAAGTTCACTCCAGCAAAGAGTGAGGAGCACACTGAAAAGTGATTCTGGTATGCAGGCCTGGATGTCACGCCTCTCAAGGTTTTGAAATGTCAGAGTTCAGTGCTGGAAGAAGAATGAAATGGGTATTTCTCAACATACTGCCAGACACGCTTCCATACCTACTATTTGATTTCATTTCATCCTCACCGTCTGTGATTCCGTATTGTCCCATATTTTACTGACGAGGAAAGGGAAACTAAGAAAGTCTGAAGTGTCCGCCTAAATGAAGTCTCCCAAGCCTGTGAGCAGTGGCGCGGGAACTTACGGGCCTGATTCAAGGCCCGGTGCTCCTCATAATGGTTTGGGCAGGGGTTGAAATTAAGAAATGTATTGAAATAGTATAAAGAAAATCTGAGAGCCAGTCTCAGCTCTAGTCCTTGACAGGAAGTTGTAAAAATTGGACACAGTCTGTAAATAGAATAAACAATTTACTTCAAACACGTTCCCTCTCTTTCCCTTACAAATACCTGTTTTCAAATGTACAAATAAAGAAAAACGACCCTAAAATTAGATCAACTGCCTTTATCTTAGAAAAAAGAATCTTCAGTAATGGAAAATAATTTTATTTATTTTTTTGTGGGAGGGAGTGAGAGGATGGTCAGGATTGTCAGAGTCCCCAAAATATGCTACATCCTTCTTCCCAGAAAGACTTGGAAACACAGGATGAATCCAGGTCAGGTCGTCCCTTTGGCTGAGACTTGGCTTTGTGATGCAGAACCTAGGGCTCTGCAAACCACAGTTGTTTGTCATCCTGGTCCTTTAGTCCCACCAGTAGGGGGCGCTGGAGGAATACTGAAAGCTGGAGGAGGAGCTAAGGGACTACAGCTTTCTATTTATGGTTCTTGCCTGCAATACCCCACAGTGGCTCTGCCCTGGCTTGAGCCGCTGGTTCTTCTTCCTGTACTCCCAGCATCAGCCTCATTGCACTGCCTCAAAGATACCAATAATGGGTTGGTCATACCCCATTCTCAGAAGCCCTATTCCTGGCTTCCTCTTCCAGGAGTGTAACCCCCACGTCTTCCTTCGTGCCTTTACCTCCAAGGCTCGTAGTTGGCTTGCTGTAGTTACTCTGTCTCAGTCTCACAACCTTCTTTTTACTGTCTTAGTTCTCCAAATTCTGTTTAACCAATTCCTCATAGAAAATTCTTTCTTTAAAAATAACTGGTATGGTTTCTGTTTTCCTGGCAGGACTCTAACTGATTCAGTAAAAGTTTAAGGAAGAACTGAACATTTTAGGAAGGACTCTATCTTATTAAGTACCTCATCAGTTGTCTTGAGTTACTGTTCTTACTAACTGTAAATTAGATTAGCTCCATCATTATCATCTTAAGTCTAGTGGGTTAAATATGATGTATATTTGCCCAGAAGTATTTTGGGCTAATCATGTTTTGGTATCTAAGCTTTAGGCTTGTATGCATTTCTATTCAAGCATGAATTGTTCATGGTCCTAAAGGGGCTAAAGCAGACATATACGCAGTTCTCCCTCCTTTATCCCCTCACTCTTCTTAACTTGAGCAGTAACAGTTCATTGTTTCCTCCCGCTAGGAAGTAGAAATGGGTAGGGGACTTGGGACTTGGAGTCCTTTGCCCCCCATAAGTGGGCTACCCCTTGTTTGTGAACCAGTCTAGTGTATGCCCTCCTTTCCCCTCTCCCTTCCTTCCCAGGATCCCCTTTGCACTTGTCAGACAGCAAGTCAGAATTTCAGTGTTAACAAACTCAGTATACTGTGTTTGTTGTAGGATGAATGTGACCACAGGAATTCGTACGTGTTCCACTGATGTTTCCCAGGCATTCAATTAAAGAATGCAATCATGACTTTTGTTTTTACCTGTGACCCAGAGCTCACCTTAGGGAGTTTCCTTTGCACCTTTAAATTCTTACTAACCCCTGTGAACTTCAGGACGACCAGTCTGAGTCCCTCCCTGTGTAAAACTTCCCAGTCAAATCCCAGTGTATTCTTCAGGAGATTTTTGAAATGACTCAACACATTCAAATAGATATTTTCTTCTACTTATAAAGATGACAACTCTTGCCATGATTTACTGTGCTGAGATCCTAATTTTTGGATCCTGATGTATGGATTTTTGGGCTTTCTGATCAGAAAGGCCATAAGCCAACACCTTCCATGCTCAACCCGAGCATTAACATCACAAACAAAAAATACAGACTTTTCCTATTCCAGTTTAACTCTGGTTTCCAGCAATAATACTAATAATATTTATCTTCCTCTAACATCATCATCATCATCTGAAGTGACTAAATTCTTACTCTGAGCCAGATATTATGCTAAGAATTTTACATGTACCGCCTCCTTAGATCCTTACAACAATTCTGTGATTAAGTCACGTTACCCTGAGTTACAAAACGGGGAAATAGGCTTGGACAGGTCATTCACTTAATAAGCAACAGAACTGGGGTCTGAATCCTGGTTAACCTGATTCCAAAGTCTGTGTTTTTCATAACTTCCTAATACGCCTCTTGAACTTAAGAAAACAAAGCAAGTACATTTGAGTGGCAAGCTGTAAAATAACACACATATTAAGATGTATGCTTATTAATTTATGAAAAAATGCATCATTGGTGTGATTTCTATATCATAAACTTGATTGTGAATGGGATCAGATACCCATTCCTGGACACTCAAGTAGGGTCAAGGGCAGGTTCAGTATGTACTAAGGTGACTGCTCCAGAGTAAACCTGAAGATTAGGGGACAGGTGTTAGAGGGAAAGAGTCAGCAAGATCAAGTCTTCTGAAAAGGGTTAAGGATGGGGACAAATTTGAGAAAGGGAGAGAGTCCTGGGGAGATAATAACCATCCAGTACTGAGGTTTCTAAAGTCCTTGTAGTCTACTCTTCCATTCTCTGTGAATATTTGAGGCTACTAGCAATTTTATATTATGCTGTCTGCTTAAATCCAAATAATATCTAATATTTTTAATCCTGTAGAATCCAATCTCATCTGATCTTCCTCAACTTTTTCAATTTTTTTGAGAAGTGGTTCGTGCATTATTAAAAATTTTGTAATTGTGAAGTATAATACACATACAGAAAAATGCACAAAATTAGATGTTACAGCTGAATGAGCTATCACAAAGTGAAAAGTGTCGATAAGCATCACCCAAGTCAAGAAATAGAACAAGGCTGACCCTACAGAAAGCCTGCCCATACTGCTTCATTTCTCTACCAAATCAGTGTGTATTCCATTTTATCCAGCTTCTCGCACTCAATATTATGCTATGAAAGTCATCCGTGTTGTTACCTACAGCCATAGTGCAATGCTGTGAAGTTATTCATTGTATACAATTGATTTTTTCATTCTATTTTTGATGACATTTAGGTTGTTTCTGGTTTGGAGCTATTAGCAATAATGATGCTTTGAACATGCTTGTATGTGTCTATTGCTTGGGTAGGCATGTTTCTGCCAGCTACATACCCAGGTGTGTAATTGCTGGATCATAGGACAGACATAATTTCAACTTAAGTAAATAATGTCAAACCTGTTCGCCAAAGTTGTAGCAGTGTACACGCCCATCAGCTGGAATGAGAGTTCTTTTCCACATTCTTGCTAACGCTTGGTATTTTCAGGCTACATAATTTTAGCTATTTTAGAGGATATGTAGTCGTATCTCACTGTGGTTTTCATTTTCATTTTTCTGATGATTAAAGACATTTAGAACTTTTTCATAAGTTTATTAGCCATTTGTGTCTTGCATGGATCTGCTCATTTCTTGTCTATTTTTTCTATTATATTGTCTTTTTATTTTATTTTTAATTTGTTTGAAGGAATTTGTTACATATGCTGAGTATGAGACCTTTAACAGTTATATATGTTGCAAATATTTTTATTCTTGTTGTGGCTTGCTTTATAGCCTCTTACTAGAGTAATAAAAAAAGTTCTTAAAGGTGAGATAGTCTGTAAGAGGGAGAGAAGCCCTATACCCCTAAGGTAAACAAGTATTTTAGAAAGTAAATGAATTCTCTCAGGAAGGCAAAGAGGAAAATCCGTACCCTGGATGCAAACATTTGGCTCTGGAGGAGATACGTTTTCTTATCCTTCCATTGGGAACATATAGCTCCAGGCCTAACACCCTTGAAACATGAGGAGCAAATGAGTCTGGGGAACAGGAGATATTCTATGACGTGCCGATTTCCTTTGCTCAGGAAGACAAACTGTCCAGAAACGTGAAAATATTCATGAAGCATTGTTTTCCTAACATTCTATTATATGAATATACCATATTTGATTTATCCATTTTCCTGTTGAACTTTTGAGTTGTATCTTATTGAGTTGTAAGAGTCCTTTATGTATTCTGGATGTAAGTCCTTTGTCCGATATGGGTGTTGTAAATATTTTCTCCCGGTTTATGGCTTCCCTTTTTAATTTTTACAATGATGTTTGCAAGAGCAGAAGTTTTTACTTTTGATGAAGTCCAATTTTTCAATTTTTTTCCTTTGTGGTTGTGTTTTGGTGTCCCATCTAAGAAATCTTTGTGTA
>NW_017731470.1:1475340-1479464 GCF_001890085.2 Hipposideros armiger
ATTTCACATGGCAGTTATTTTGCCTTTTTCTATATTTGGAATGCCCTTTGCCTGATGTATACGTGATCTGACCCCTCAACTCAGGTTTTTGCTCAAATGTCCTCAGAGAAACCTTGTATGATCTCCGTTCAAAATAGCCAATTCCCTCATCAAATTCTGTGTTCTTACCTGTTTCACTTTTCAGCATTTACCGTGATCTGACATTATGGGATGTCTATAGGTGTGTGTATGTACGTGTCTGTGTACATTACTGTCTGTCTTCTCCAATAAGAATGTAACCTCCAAGAGGGTCAGAATTCCTCTTTTACTCACTGCCTGTGCACATTAGCCTGTGCACTCACTAGCAGGTGCACATTAAACATTTGATGAATGAATGACAAACCTATTTTTAAAACTAAGAAAAATGTAATTTTGGAATTTTACATTTTCTCAAATGTTGAATATTAAGATTTATTGAAGTTTACGATGCAGCTTCAAACATTGCAGCCCTAGGGAGAGATGAATGGTTATCCTGAAAGTTAAATCCCAGGAGAGACTATGGAAGGGCAAATATTACTGGCAGAACCTGCCTGATCTGAATTTAGAATCTTCCTGGAGTTGCACAGCATTCCCAGACTTGGAAGGACAAAAGCAGAAGCCAGCGTTTGCAGCAGAGCGAGCTCCATCCTTCACCATCTGTGCGCACCACTCATCAGCAATGTGCCCAGCTTGCCACAGGATGTCACTGTCCTCTCACGCTCCTGAGTCTGGGCATCCTATAAGAGCCTCTATTCATGAATATGCAAAGTCCTCGTTTACAACCATGACAGAGGGCTCAGGCTCACCTGTGCAGGCTTCCTCAATATGGGATCACTTACTTTTCCTACATAAAATTGATTTTCGGTTCTGAGCAGCACAGAAAGGTTTAGAAGAGATGAGTGATCTCAAGTGCAGCTCTCAGTTTTAGTTTCAGCCCTAAAACAGTGTTCAGAAGATGGACCACAGCTGCCAGAAGAGACACAGCTGCCATTTATCTTTCAGTCAAGAGTCACAGGCTCTTTTACAGGCCCAGGCCCAAAAGCAAGGACTGGAAATCATTTGGATTTCACAGCTATTGTAATTTAGATTACATTCAAAGATAACACCAAAATCCTTCCACTGAAAGAAAGAAAGAAAGAAAGAAAGAAAAACACAGGAAATGAAAAGCAAGGTTTTTAATGGCTAGTTTATGTCAAAACATATACGTTGCCGTCATTTTGAAAGAGCTTCTTAATTGCACAAGATTAGAGTTTGACTCAGAAGTATATCTGCAGCCAGCCCTATTAAGATTTTCAACCTACAGGCTTTGTCTGTTCATCTCCCATACTTACAATACAAATATAAATATAATAAAAAGCCTCCTTATTTATTGCTTTCCCCCCACTCCTTTTGAGCCTATGTTCACATTTATCTTTCATATCCAGGTATGAACCATCCATAGGAATTTTCTACACTCCCATAAGGAGTGTATCCTTTAAAATTCATTTATTTAATTATTCAACAGTTGTTTATTGAGTACCACCTTCTACTGTTTTAAGAGCTGAGGACACAGCAGTGACACAACAGATAAAGTCCCTGTTACTGTGGAACCCCCATTGAAGTGTTTAAATATAAATTAAAATAGTAAACTAAAGGAACGCTGCCTAGATTGTTTCTGTGGCTGTCAGGAGAGAAACATTTGGCCTTCCCATCCCCAAGAGGGTGGCTTGTAGCTCAATGAGTGAGCCAAGCTCTGGTGAGACCACCACACCCCAACACCAGCCCCCGCAACAGCCTTAAAGAGGCTGTTTTCTTCATATCCATGTTTGCTTTCTCCAATCATTTCACAACTAGCAAACAGATTTTTATTTTTAGGCATATCTTATCTTGTAGCCTTCATGCTTCAAACCCTTCGATGGTTTATTATTACTCGTAAGATAACAACCATCTTCACCACGGCTGTGATTTGGCTCCTGCCTGTTTCTCCAGCCTCATCGGGCACCATCCTTCGCCTTATTTCATTTCCACTCTCTAGAAGTTTATTGGCTGTGTCTCACTTCCTCTCACTGCCAGGCCCTTTTCCTTCTCAGAACTCCCGTGGGTGCTGTTTCCTTCGGGTGCAAGGCTCTTCTGTCACCATCCCTCCCTCCCCTTCACATGCACAGTCACCCTTTAGTGTCAGCTTGAACTCCAGTCACTTCTGCAGTGAAGCTAGTCCCCCACCCCACCCCTCTGATGAGCCAGGACTGCCCTACTCCATAGCTCTGATAACAATCATGTCCACCGGACCTCTCAAATGCCTGAGCCTGTGCATTGCCTTTCATGTTGTCCTATCCCAGTTCACCCTTGCTGAATGTCCTGACAGTTGTTGAAACCCCTTTGTGGGGTCCTTGTTGCCAGCTGGCCAGCCAGTGGCAATCTATCTTCAAAATCCAGTATTAGAGTCTGCTTGCTGGGACCATTTCTGTAACTAGTTGTTTTGAGTTGAGTCCCTGGAAACAGCTCTGAGATGGAGATTTCTGGGCGGTGCCTTATTGGTGAGTGCTCCAAGGATCAACACGANGGGAGATATAGATTGTGGTTATGGGTTGAGGACTCAATATCTGTTAAAATTAGGTCACTGATTCAATGCAATTCAAGTCAAAATTTTAACAGATTTCTGTGAAGCTTGACAAAGTGATTATAAAATCTGTGTGGAATTGCAAAAGTCCAGAAATAAGACTTTTTTTTTTAAGTTCAGATGGGAGGACTTTCCCTTCTACATATTAAGACTTATTGTAAAATTACAGTAAGACAATGTGGTAGACTAAAAGATCAATGAAACAGTGTATAGAGTCTGGCTTTATGGACATTCAATAAATGACAAAGGGGGTATTTTAGATTAGTGGGGAAAGAATGGGATTTTCAGTGAATTCTGGGAAAATTGGATATTTACCTTATTATACACAACATATAAAATTTATGTGAGGTGCATTGAAAAGCTGTTATGGGTAAAATGATGTCCCCTTCCCCTCAAGGTCACATGTTAAGGTCCCAGTTCCTCAGAGAGTGACCTTATTTGGAAATAGGGTTGTTGCAGATATAATTAGCTAAGTTAGGATGAGACCATACTGGAGTAGGATGGGCCTATAATCCATATGACTCATGTCCTTATAAAAAGGAGGAATTTAGATGCACAGGGAGAATGCCATGTGAACAGAAAGGTAAAGATTGTGGGCATGCATCTCCAAGCCAAGGAACACCAAAGACTGCTGGTAAACCACCAGAAGCTAGGAGACAGGCGTGGGGCCGATTCCGTCCTAGAGCTCTCAGAAGGAACCCACCCCGCTGACACCTTGCTTTCAGACTTCTAGCCTCCAAAACAGTGAGATAATAAATTTCTGTCATTTAAGCTGCCTTTGTTATGGCAGCCCTAACAATAGAAGACTATATGTATTCTGGACACTGGGCAACTTTCCCGTCATTCCAAAGAATATTTTTAACTAAGAGGTTTATGATGTTTGGTCATTTCTTTTCTATTGTGAAATTGAGAACTACTATGGAAAAAGGAAACTGTACTCCCAACAGAAAAAACGGCTTCTGGACGGGTTTATAAATAGCAACAGAAGTTACTTCAGTCAGTACCATGAAGAATGGTGGCAATAAAGAAGATGAACATCCTTGCAAATGTTGAATGACCTTGGCATTCATGATCACCAAAAAAGTTCTCAATGCAACAACTGTTGGTATAATAATTCAGCTGGTGGTCGCACTTGCCAGGCATGCTAATTAGCCAGAGTATGTGAAAAGAAACTAAAGAGTCCTGTTTTCTGATATGGAAAGACGGAGCACAACATTAATAATCTCTTTTAGTCCAAGTCCTGAGGTAGTTTGGCTTTACTCAGTTTTAGCATAGTTCCCTCGGCTGCGTAGTTTAAGGAATTTAGATTTGAAGAGTTTTGAAAATGCTTTGGTTAGTATATTGTTCATTTTGGAGTTTTTCTTTCAAAAGGGGTCTAGAATAGCCAAAATAATCTCAAATAAAAGCAAAATTGGACAGTTTACACCAAGATTTCAAGACTTTATGTTATAAAGCTACAAATTGATAAATTAGAATTTGTTAAAATTAACAACTGTTCACCAAAAAA
>NW_017731470.1:1483884-1493119 GCF_001890085.2 Hipposideros armiger
AGTGGAATTAGTAGAGTGAGGCTAAACTGTGATGTAGCTGTAACAGAGTCTTCAGCCAGTCCCACAGAGGGCTCCAGAGCCGGGGGGCCCTTCAGAGTTTTCTTATTTGAGTTTTCTTATTTGGGCCTTGTAACTCTGCATCCATCAGTCACGGGTACCAGCTGCTCCAGGACAGAGGGGCATAACCTTGGGGAAGGCAGCTCCTTTCATCCAAGGACAGTTCCCAGGGAAGGACATACCTGTGACAGCCAACACTTCTGGCAGCTCAGAAAGGAATACCTCATTCTAAAGCAGGGACCCGGGTAGTGCAGTGTAGCATCCATATGGCAACCCAGCCAGACTTTTAACACAATGGGGTTTCAAGAAATTATGGATTTGTTCTTTTATTTCTAAAAAACAATAGCCACGACCCTGAACTGATTCTACTTTGCTACTCTTTCTGCTCTCAGGTATAATCTTTGTTGACCCATTCTTTTATTCTTTCGAACCTAACACACATATTCCCCTGACAGAAAAGGAGAACTCGACTAAAGACACAGTGCTGGGTACTTTATGAATGCCCTCCTTTCAAATACTAACTTTTATTTCTGTTCTCTTTCAAAATTTGTCAAACAGTTACTATTACCTCTTTGTTTCACCTTTTTATCTCTGAGATTTTCATAAAAGTGTTCTAAAACTTTAATAACTGTCATATATTTATGCGTGCATGTTATCTGTAGATTTCTGCAAACAACAACCACAAACAAGAATGAATTTTTAAATGAATCATTTCACAGCTCTCCAAAAGCCTGCTAAATTCTACGCCATGCACTCTAGAATTCTTAGTGAGATATTTATTTCTATTCTCCTGTATTCCCAAGTGTGTAGTGAAAACTGAAATGGATATCACCTGGGTTGCCATAATATTCTTTTGTCTATTTGACCTAGTGTCTTTAAAAACCTTAGCTTATTATACTTTTGGTCTTTGAATTTATTCACTGTTTTGAGCCATTTCATATGATTCAGCTATCCCAATATTCAATCTAATGGGATTGGCACCAGGCTAGAATCTAGCCTGGGTTCTAGAATGAGACTCAGCTTTCTCATATGTGAAAGAGAATTAATGTTTATGTCATATTTTGTTGTGAGATCAATTAAGAAAAAGCTATGTAGAACTTTGAAAACAGTGAGATGTTTTAGAAATGAAAGTATTATTATTAAAAAGAGAAAATATAAGAAGAAAGAAACAGAAAGGACATAGCTGGCTATGTACTGTGCTCCAAGTACTTTTTGCAGATTATTTCATAATGACACTGTGAGGCAGGTATTGCTATTCTCATTTTAAGGATGAGGACACAGAGGCAGAAAAAGGTTAAATAACCCCTTGATGCCACTGACTATTAAGTGCCTGAGCCATAATTCACACCTAGCTTTTTGGATTCCAAGCCCTGCCTTCTTTTCACTACACCAAAGCCAACTCTCGATTAATTGTGTACAGTCCGTGGGTATCAGTTTACTATTGTGAATGTTTCCATTTGTTTCCCCTCCGATCTCTCCTGGTCATCTCTGGCAGTATCCCTTGAAATCTTGGGGAGGCAATGGTTATAATTTAAAATATCTTGCTTTGAGCAATGTAGTTTATCTTGTTTCCCAGATTTGTTTTAGATCAAGAAATCTAAACCTGAAAATGTGTGTTATCCCTGCTAGCTATGTATAGTTTTCAATATTTAATTTTAATCCTTAGAGGGAAGAAGTTAGTTTGAGGATGCATCTCACAGGTCAGTTCTAGAAGGTCAGGAGCTGTAAATGAGCTGAGCTGTTGCTTCAGTGGAGGTAATTTTGATGAGCACATGCTTGCATGTGGGTCTATAATGTGGCTCATCTCCATAAAATCCCAAGCTTTATGGGTTTGAAAGCATTAACTCATGTCTTAGGAACATCCCACATAGATTATTATAATTCTTGTTGTGCTGCCTGACCATCTGCTTACAATCAGATGGAATGCCCATGCTCAAATCTAGGCTCAGAAAAGAAATATGAGAAGTCCTAGGTTCTTTTCTGTTTTGTTGAAGCAGCACTTTTTTTTTTAATACCCTGCCCAGCATAATAATAAAAGGTGTGTTAATTTGTGACTTTTCTTACTTCAAATTGATCAAAGTAAGAAAATAAACAGTTATCTTTTTTCCCTCTTGCTGTTCAGTGAGAATATATCAGTGATCTCATGCAGAATGTCTGTAAATTAATATAGAAATGCTTGCTGCCTTGTAGCCTATCAGGGTGTCTACTTAATTTCAGTTTGCACATTTAGCTAAATCACAGGGAAAAATATATGGCAGCTCTGTTGGGTCACCTAATCATTGTTATAGTAGAAGAAAGGGGAAATGTGAGGCAGAATGACCAGATTCCCTTTATTGTCCTCCTTCCCTAATAATCAAATATTAATTTTTTAATGCACCTGGGTAACTGAATGGCGGCTGACAGGAAACACCCAGCATAGTCCAGTAAAGAGCTTGGGTGACCTTAAGAATGTCATGATTATTAAAACCACAATGAAATTTCTGTGAAATCATAATGATTAAATACTAATTTCTTAGTTGCGTGCAAACAATATAAACAATACCAAATTTCAACTCCCCTCATTCCCTTCCTTTACTCATATGACCTCATATGGCCATATGAGTCTACCCAGTATAAAATCTGGATGGAGTCCATTTAGTATAAGCACTACTTTTTTTTTCTTCTCTGAAAATATGAGTGTACTATTGCAGAGACTGATTAACATAGAGTGCACATGAAACTAATGTCAAGATCCAATGCCTATGTGGGTTAATTATCTCCTGTTTCATGGCCACAGATTACACACTCAACCCACGGGGCCACTGGAAAACAACCAAACCTCAAAAAAATCTCTCCTTTCTTTCTTCCCTCCCTCCCTCTTTTCCTGACTTCCAGGAGCATTTTATTGATGCATTCTAAATACTGGCACTGCACTAGTCTTGAGGACACAGAGATGAACAAGCATACACAGCCTTTTCTCTTAGGAAGATCACACTCTAGTGGGCGAGATAGACACTACACAGATAATTTCACCAAAATCCATAGGATTTGTAATCATGGTAAGTGCTATGTCTGAAATTCCTGGATGCTATGGGGGAAATACGGAAGTACAACTTTTTATTAGTATTTTCTTTTTTTCATTGAAATATATTTAACATGTAACATTATATTTGTTTCATATGCACAACATAATGATTCAATATATGTATATATAGCAGAATGATCACCACATTAAGTCTAGTTAACATTCATCACCTCACAGTATTTTCTGAAATGAGATAATTTTCACTGTTCCTTTGTTGTCCGGAAGAAACACTCTGGCATTCAGCAAGCCATCCCTCATCATTTTCTTTTCTCGTCTCCTCTGTACTTCTTGACCAGTTTCAGCAACTGCCTGTTGATGTTTTGAGCTAATTGAATTTTATGGGGAAATAGTCATAGTTCTAATGCTTCTGTTTAGTCCAAAAGCCATTATAAACCCCCCAAAAAGTAACATTTAGAAAATCACTTCTTATGTTTTTATTCTGTTTTTTTTTTTAGACACACCTTCTTTTCACAGCGTCCCGCTGAGATACATGTATTTTTTCAAGTACTGCTAACTTCCAGCTGAAGACAGGCCTGATTTTTACTGAAGCCCAAAGAACTTCAAAGAGTTTTGTCCTTAAGACAATGCTAATATGTAACTAGGGCAGGGAGACCTGGAGGAGAGAGGCATTATGGTGCTGGGGCAAGATGTGTAAAAGTAGGCAATGAGTTGGCACAAGCCCTAGAGCCCCGAGTTGTATGTGTTATTCTGGTACTCTAAAGTTTGGTTCTGAAGTTTAGCTATGGAATTTATTGTCGGCAGGTTTATCTCCCTCTTAGTTTATTTATAAAATTTTTCCCAAAAAAGTATTCTGTGAATACTTATTCCATGGGATGTTAGCAAGTGTTACATGGGAGGAAAACACAAAACTATCTATGGTCAAATAACTTTCTTTACTGCCAGACTTCGCAGAAATTTTAAAATCCAAGGCATATTGTGAATCACCAACAGAGGAATCCTAGGCAATATATATTCAAATTTATTTGATGATGAACCTAGTTTTTAGAGAACATCTTATAAGAATAGTATTGCTTGGAATGAAGTTTGGGAAACATAGACTTAGATTACTTTCTAAATTAATTTATTCTCTTGGGGATACCAATAGATGGCAAAGAAGATGTTTATAACATGTAGAATAATAGAGAATAAAATGAGTCAGGCATTAAAGTGCTGCTATAGACAATTCACAAAATGGCTAATTCATATGGACAAAATCATTGAGAATTGGCAGTTATTTAATTTCACAAGGAAAGGTGAAGATGGGCACGAGTGTAGTTTTTATATATACTGTGAAACTTGGCAATAGTAATCTGTTCCTAGGTATTTTAGGCTTAATTATATTAAGTTAGAATCATTTTTATCTCACGTCTTTCAATTCACCAGAGTTGATTTTTTACAATTATAGATTCAATCATTTGGCTTAAATATCACTAGTTTGTGGTATTTCCATCCTTCTTTCATTAGAAATGAATTTCCTAGTTAGGATATGGCTTCACCAGAGATAAATAAAAATGAAATACAACTGAATGCTGCGTGATTTCATAACTCTGTAAAAACGTATCTACCAGTTTGAATTGGTCTATGAAGATTCCTTTCTGTTTATTTCGATACCAGCTTTCCTAATTACTCTAGCTCCTATGCTCAGAGACTTTATGATGTCTCTTTGGAGTCTAACACATGTTGTAATTCACAAATTCCATTTCCTAACTTACTGACAGAGGTAAAAATTTCAGTTGTACTTTTTTCTCTCTAGCATCTGAAAAAAAAAGTGTGCCTTCTTTTCTGAAACTAGATTCTTAAATCTATCTTGCTTTATCATCCTTTAACTCACTTTCCATATAGTAAGAAACTTCACTTAATAGATAAAATAGAGACACATTTCAGGTTGGTGGAAGTTAAAAAGAGGGTCCCAGCTCACACTCCAGAGTGAAGGTGGGAAGTTTCTGAGGCAATAGAATTGAGAGGAATGGGTTTTCATTTAGATGTCAAACTTTAAAATTCAATCAATGATTCAAATAGAAATCTTTTTAAATTAAAATGCTCTAAAATCCTTGTCATAAACTGTACCCGATTAATAAATTATTATAAATCATTTTCAAATAATGACAAATTGTCTGAACATTAAATAATAACAAAAGAGAAGTGGAGCTTATGATCACCTCTGTCCTAGGATGTTCTTATATCACTCCAGCTCATGTGACACTCCTCTTTATTGTCAGATTGGATTTCACAGTCAGTTTGAAAACGGGATTCCTTCCTTTTATTTCTTTCTTTCTTTTTAGAAAAAAATCATTAGAATATAATTATAATATATTATTGACTTTGAAGATGTAAAAGAAGTCAGACATTTATTCAACAATTATGGATGGGTGGATTTATTATATACACAGCATTCACTGTATTTTTCTCCTATCCACTGAGCCAGGGAGACATCTCCATACATAGGGAGGAGGGCAGCCTCTTGGTGTTGGGATGGGTAAGTGGACGACTGAACATATGGTGTATGTCTGTGTCTTGGGAGAGCTGTGGCTCTGAGAAGGTAAGGGCTCAGCCATTTGGATACGATCATTTTTTCATTCATTCATTCATTCATTCATTCATTCATTCAATATGGATAGAGCACCTACTATATACATGCCAGGCAGTATGTTTTCAGGTCAGAGCCCTGAACAGTTTTAAGTCCAGCTGAGGTCTGGACGTTGCTTAGTACACATAGAGTGTTTTATAATAATGGTCTGAACTTGTTTCAGTTCTCCTCTGCTGTTGGGACTCCCAGTATTCAGGGAGATGATACTTTCTGCTCTGCGGATTGTAGTTGTCATAGTTCTGGCAATTCAGGCAAATGCTAATGATTTCCTATGGTTCTTGAAACATTATGCTTTAGGAAGAGCTTTCATAGGAATTCATTAATTTAACCCTTATCATTCTGTGGGGTAGAGACTGAGCCCTGTCAATATCACACATGCAGTAAAGATCAGGAGCATATGAACCTGTGATCATTCTCATTTCTTTCCCCCACTTGCCTTCCCAAGCCTTCAAAAAGGTGCCAGCAAACTATAATGTGTAGTCCAAATCCAGTCTGTGGGCATAATCCAGCTGTTTTTGAATAGCCCAAGAGCTAAGAAGATATATATATATATATAGAGAGAGAGATAGATAGATAGATATATCGATAGATAGACAGATAGATAGATATAGATATAGATATATAGATATAGATAGATAGATAGATAGGTATAAATATATATCTATATAGATATATAGATATATAGATATAGATAGATATAGATATATAGATATATAGATATAGATAGATATAGATATATCTATATATTTTTATATAGATATATATCTATATAAAATATAAATATATTTTATATATAAAATTTTTAACGGATTGTAGAAATAAAGAAGAGTACGTGACAGAGACAATATATGGCCTGCAAAGCCTATAATGTTTACCATCTGGCTGTCTGAGTCCATTCAGGCTTCTGTAACCAAACAACAGACTGGGTGACTTATAAACAACAGAAATTTACATGTCACAGTCCTGGAGACTGGAGGTCTGAGGTCAGGGTGCCAGCAGAGTCAGGTGAAGACCCTCTTCCCAGTGGCAGGTGTCTCCTTGTGTTCTCACATGGTAGAAGAGGTGAGCTAACTGTGGCACTGACCCCATTTACGAGGTCACTTCCCAAAGGTCCCACTTCCTGACATCATCACACAGGTATTAGATTTTTAACATATGAAATTCAAGGGCAGGGCCACAAATATTCAGGCCATATAACACTGGACTATTACAAAAAAAGTTTGCCAACTCTTGTCTTAGTTGTTATGTACGAGTCTTCATGCTGTCTAGAGACTATTAATATAACTTACTCTGGAAAAACATTTTTAAAAATTAACAGTAATTCAAAGACTTTCCAAAGCTCTTGTAACGTATTCTTAAAAACAAAGCAGTTTAGGCTTACTCAAGAAGATAAAGAGTACCAGCATAAAAATGGGTGTCCATGTCCCTGGACCATGTGTCAGAACCAGCTTGCAAGAGTTGATTGTGCACGTATGGGTATCTTCCCAGCTCCAAATTTAGTGATGTCAACCTGGTAGCTTGAATTGGGCCAAATGGAAATAATTACACCACAGAAATTGACAAGATCTATAATTGGGACCTTCTCTCCCCAGAAAGCTGGTTTTGAGACATTTATGAGTACACCACTGAATGTATGTCATTTGATGTCTAGTCATTTGTAACCCAAACTGATGTACCTATTCTAGTAATGAAGAGTTTTGTAATTTCACAGAAGCTATTTTTTTTGACATAGGATTGATAAATTTTCTTAGAACCCAAAGCCAAGGGCAAATGTGTGTGTGTGTGTGTGTGTGTGTGTGTGTGTGTGTGTGTGTGTGTATAATCTTATCTCTGTAAGAGGAATAATAAAATTAACTACATTATTGGGTTGTTGTGAGACTTAAATGTGTGAATACTTGTAAATTTTCAAAGGGAAAACATTTAAAGCAGTGCCAACACTTGCTAATTATTCTATCAGTGTTAGTCTTTATATATTCATACTCCGATTCCAGCTCTGTGGGACACAGTACATTCACACAAATCCCATCTAGGTCCTGTCTGGAGATAACTTTGGGCTTGGAGTCAAAAGAATGGACTATCCATCCATGTTCTGTTCTTTACTATTGTAATGTGCATCGCAGGCAAGTCAACCTCAGCATGCTTAACTCTCTTCATCTGTAGGAAAAACTTAATGTCACCCTCCTTGCCACTTAGTGGGAGGATGAGACAAGATAATAAATGGGAAGGCACTTTGCTACTGGTAGCACACCACACAAACATGAGGTGTTATTATCTTAAACAGTATGATCTTGAAATGCGTGCAGAAGACTCAGACCGACATTTTATCAAAAAGAAGAAATAAATGAGTCACATCTTCCTTTGCCTCTCACCCGCTTCTGTCAAAAGCAGTGAATCACTGCCAAAAATGTAAACGAGACTGTCATAAAGACTGATATGAAAGTTTTTATTCCACTTGGAAGAGCTCTGATGGCAAAACTAAGCTATCGGCTGGAAACCAAGATACAGAACGCTACTACTGTAGAAAATAAGCATAACTCTGTTCCCTATAGTTCATTTGTTTTTCTATTATGTAAAATATTTTACCCTCTTAAAATGCAAGTTGTGCTATGTACTTGCAAAAGTGATTTTATATTGATACAATTTTACTACTATCACAAAAGTTTGTGAAGAAATTTCTTGTAAGGTACTATTCTAAACATAATTCATAAGTTAATGAAAAGAATAAAAAATGAATAAAATAACTACAAATTAAGCTTACAATATAAGATTGAGTTAGGAGAGAGCAGTACTTTGATGAATATTTGCTACTAGCCCTCTAGAGCCTTGCTGCTCAGACATTATGTACATTTGAATCACCTTCAGATCCTGTTAAAATGCAGATTGCAGTGCAGTCAGTGTGGGAGGGGGCCCCATAGAGTGCATTTATCACAAGCACCCATGTAATACTCATGCTGCTCTTCTGCAGACCACACTATGAGTAGTGGTAGAGGTTATGCAATAATTAGCAGGAGGAAAAAAATTCTTAGAGCCTCTGCCCATTGACTGCAGGTTCTATTCAGGCTGACAGTTGTTGAGGTCCTCGAGAGATAATGTCCCTCTTTTTGTATAAGTTCTAAACTACTTGAAAAAAATGAATCAAAAGGGTAAATATTGAAGCAAAAGTAACACCTTTATTACTGATGAGAGTCTAAAGTGGAGGATGTAGCATCATATGAGAGCCAAATGGGCTTACTAGGACCCGTAGGCAGACCAACTTCCCCATCTGCCCGAGCAATGCAGGACTGTGGCAGACTCGCACGAGCGAAAAGCAGAGGCGAGTTCCTACTCTCCTGGACTAGCTCTCTCCCAAGAGGAAGAAGGGCAGCATGGGATTGCAAATGCCCAGCTATTCTTCCTAAATTGAGCAATGAGGCGGTTAAAGAGATGGAGAGCAGCCTGGAGCTCTTGTCCTTCATAAGAAGTAAACATCCAGAGGACAGAAGAAACAGTTCCCTTTAACATCAAGGACTGCATCATTTCTCTTTTAT
>NW_017731470.1:1497569-1525626 GCF_001890085.2 Hipposideros armiger
AGTCACCAGAATTAAATGGAATTGATAAACATGAAAGTAAAATATACCAAAAAAAGATATGGCAAATAAGCATGCGAAAACACACTCAATATCATTAATCATGAGTGAGATGGCAATTTAAAACCACGAGATACCAATACACATCTGTTAGAATGGCTAAAATCTAACAGATGACAATGTCAACTATTGCTGAGGAGTGTTGGAACAACCAGAACTCGCTCACTTTCTTGGTAAAATGGTATCATCACTATGGGAAATAGTTTGGCAGTCCCTTAAAAAGTTAAACATACACCTACCATAAAACTCAGACATTCTACTCCCAAATATTTACCCAAGAGAAATGAAAAGATCTGTCCATACAAAGACTTACAATGTTTATGACAGATTTATTTGTAATAGCTCCAAACTGGAAACAATCCAAGTGTCTTTCAAAAGGTGAATGTATATTTAAGAGACTAGTGTATTTAGAAGAAATATTAGTTTATGTTTTGGGGCACACAGTGTATAAAGATGTAATTTTGTGACATCAACAATCAGAAGAGGTCGGGATGGAAATGTAAAGGAACAGAATTTGTATATGTTAATGAAGTTAAGCTGGTATAAATTTAAATGAGAGTGTTATAACTTTATGATGTTAAATATAACCCCCATGGTAACCACAAACAAAATAGTTATAGAATATACACAAAAAGAAATGAGATAGAAACTTAAATCTTTCACTACCAAAAATAAACTAAACACAAAAGAAGACAGTTATGCAGGAAATGAGGGACAGAAAAAGCTATAAGGCATATGGTAAACAAATACTAAAGTGGGCCGGCTGAGTGGCACGTTGGTTAAGAGCTGGCTTGGGACGCCAGCTCTGAGCAGCAGGGCTTGGATCCCACATGGGTCAGTGACACACTGCCCTCTACAGCTAAGATGGTGAACAACAGCTCAACCTGGAGCTGGGCTACCATGAGTCGCCGGCGTCGACGTAAGCTGCAGCCCCTGCTGCAGTGGGCTGCCATAAGCTACCCTGTGTAGCCAGCAGCCAGCGTGAGTGGCCAGCAGCCGGTGTGAGCTGCCAAGAGCCGCTGTGAGTGGCCATCCAGCAGTCAGCAACCGATTTGCCTCACCCAGTAAGAGCGCAATGATAATACCAACATGGGCCAGTGAAGCGACCTCCTCCACAACTAGACTGAAGAACAAAACGACAACAACTTGTCTGTTCCCCTCCCCCAATTCCCCAATAAAATCTTTTAAAAAACCCCAAAAAACAAACAGCAAAGTGACAGAAGTAAGTTCCTCCTTATGTAGCTATTTAAATGTAAATGGATTAATATCTCTAATCAAAAGACAGTGACTGGAGGAATGAATTAAAACACATGACCCAACTCTCTGCTGTCTATATAAGAGACTCACTTTACATCCAAAGACACAAATACATTGAAAGTGAAAGGATTGAAAATAATATTCCATGCAATTAGTAACAAAGAGAGCAGGGGAGGCTATACTATAATAACATCCGACTAATATCAGATAAAATAGGCTTTAAATCAGTAAAGTTAACAAAAGATAAAGAAGGACATTATATATTAATAACAGCTTTAATACAGCAAAAAGATATAGCTTTTTTTTTAGCTTGAATCACATAAAATTCCTTTCCCCAGATTCCTTTTCCACAACCCTATAACTTTTTTAATATCCATTCAGATTTTGTCCTATGTTTTTCTCAATACCCCACTCTCAATAATGGATGGAACAAACAGAAGATGAGTAAGGAAATAGAGGACTTACCACAATAACTCAATTAGATCTAAAAGAAATATACAGAACACTGTACCCAAGAACAACAGCATACACATTTTCCTAAAGTGCACATGGACCATTTTCTACTATAGCCCACATTTTAGGCCACAAATTAAGTCCCCAAACATTTTAAAAGATAGATATCATACAAAGTATCTTCTCTGACCACACAGCAGGGTGAAGTTAGAAACTGATAACAGAAATAAAGCTGGAAAATTCAAAAATTTGTGGAAATTAAACAACATGCTCCTAAAGAAACAATGGATCAAATAAGTAATTGCAAAAGAAATTAGAAAATACCAGGGATGAATGAAAATGAAAGCACAACATCTCCAAACTTATGGGACACAGCTAAAGCAATGCTGTGAGGGAAATTTATAACTATAAATGCTTACATTAAAAAACAAGAAAGATTTCAAATCAACAATTCACTTTACAATTTAAGGAACTGAACTAAACCCAAAGCTAGCAGAAGGAAGGAAATACTAAAGATTAGAGCAGAGATAAATACAATACAGAAAAACAATACAGAAAAATCAATGAAATCAGGAATTGCTTCTTTGAAAAGATCAACAAAATTGACAAACCTTTAGCTGGATGGACTAAAAAAAGAGAAAACTCAAATCACTAAAATCAGGAATGAAATGGGGACAGTACTACCAATTCATACGTAAATAAAAAGGATTATAAGAGAGGACAATGAATAATGGTAGCCAACAAATTGGATAACCTAGATGAAATGCACAAATTCCTAAAAACACAAAACCCACCAAGACTAAATCACAAAGAAATAGAAAATCTGAATAGACGTAACCTACTAGTTATGAAATGTCTGACTACAAAAAGCCCTGGACCTGACGGCTTCACAGGTGAATTCAACCAAACATTTAAAGAATGAACATCAGCCCTTCTCAAACTTTTCAAAAATATTGAAGAGGAGGGAACACTTACTGACTCACTCTCTGAGGCCAGCATTGTCCTGATGCCAAAGCCAGACAAAGACATTCCAAGAAAGAAAGCTACCAATATCCCTTATAAACACTGATGCAAAAATCCTCAATAAAATACTCGCAAATTGAATTTAGCACCATATTAAAAGGATTAAACACCATGACCAAGTGGCTTTGATTTCTGGAATTCAAGAATTTTTCAACGTACAAAATCTATCAATAACCTGGGCTTATTAGCTCAGTAATTCCATATCCGACTATAATGACAAGCAGCTTCCCAGTGATGACACAGGAGCACAAGGACCAGGCCAGTCACTCAGGGACCCCTCCTGCAGTTGTTTGACATCAGAAGCTGGTTTTAAGTTGAAGATGGCACCTTGAAATACGGCCACAGGAGGTCAGTAGCGTGCTGTGGGTCTGCAAAGAGGTAAAAACCGGGCCCCCTCTATCTTTAATCCAAAAACCCTTTATTCTAAAACAGGAGTACCTTAGACCTTTCACGGTTTCAGAAAAATTGACAGGTTAGCTTGAACAAAGTATGTTTGCAGCTTACCAAATTGAATAGACACTACACCTCTTCTTAAAGATTCACATACTGTGTGATACTGGTGTGTTGGAAGAAATGGTATTTGAAGCAAAATGGGTTTGCCACCACATAATATGGGAAGGCATTTGTGTCATCTGTATTCTAGGTTGATGATAAAACCATTTCATAAAATTAGTTAATTATGCTGGGGTTCAACTGTTTATTATGTTGCGAAAGTGGGGCTTTGGGGAAGGTGTGAGGTAAAAAAACTGATGGTAAGGGAAGACTCAATTTATAGCTTTTTACTAGCAGTAAAATCTGAAGCCTTGCAAAGTCCCAATAGTGCCCAGTAACATAAAACCAAGTTAATATTTAAAAGCAACTTGGTGGGCCATGCAGGGACACCTCTGTTTTGAAGCATGTGAAGAAATAGCTGTGACCACATTTGTAGTGTTCCACTGAATAATATGCCTCAAATTCAAGATATGTAATTTCAAATTTGTAATGTTTACAGACATGTTTGCATAGAGTGCCTTAAAAACAAGTTACAATGAGATAAAATCATTGGAAAAAAGGAGGCAGCTCACTTCCCTCACTTCCTTCACTTTTTAAAACCCTCTCTTTGAACTTAAGGCTTTATATGATGGTTCTTTCCCTCTACTTAAACATTTTCCAAATCACTTTGAAGTCTTAAATGACTCCTTTCTGTACGAAGCAGAGACACACCTTGCGGTAGCCCCTTTGCTCACCAACTCTGATGTATGAACGAACCTCCATACTGATAAATGTCTGGAATATATATGGTCAAAGATATGTTGCCTTTCAAAACTAAACCCAGGAAAAATGTAGGTAACAAAATCTAGTAAAGAGAATGCATTTAACATCAGAGGGTGGTAGAAACAAGCAAGTTACTTTTTTTTGCATCACTGATGTTTGTAAGTCACTGGATGAGCCGTTTTGAGACACCTCTGTTTGTAGCATTCAAAGTTAACAGCTGGGTCACCTTTATAGCATTCCACTCAATAACATGCTTCAGAGTCCAGGTTTAGAATTTCAGATTCGCAATTTATTCGCATACTTGCCTCTACATATCAGAAGACTTTTGCGTAGGATAAAATCATAGAGAAGAAGGCGCATCATTCTACTGCAAATATTTTGGTCTTTTTTTAAACTCTCTTTTTGCAAGTAAAGCATTACTGTTTGTATGATAGTTCTTTCTTATATTGCTTTATTTTGAATAATCCGAAGATCATAAACTACCCCCCTTTCTACAGAGTCATATGTAGTAGTTCCTTTGCATTCCTACCCTAAAGCCCAAAATGCAACCCTGCAAACAACTTTTTAATGTGGAATGTTGTTGAATTTTATGATGAGTCCTTTTGAATTCTCCAGTCTTTGAAGCATAAAGTATTGTGCAGGTCTGTGGAGCCTGACCGATCTGTGTTCAAACAGCAGTTTAGTTAGACATCCTGGCTTGGCTCCATGGAGCCTTGCTTCATTCTTTAATGAAATGAGTAAAACAATGCCAACTTTACAGAATTGTTTCAAGGATTAAATGAGATGACAATACTAGCTAAGATTCATGAAGGAGTTTCTATGGGCCAGAAACTGTTGGGGAGGAAAACTTTTCCTCTACCCTCATGTTCAGTGTCTGGGGGCCTGTGAATTTCACTGACAGAAGACAGATTAACAGGAGAGAAGGAATACCAATGTATGAATATTTTTATGTGCACAGGGGTTCACAGAAGTGAAATTTAAAGGTGTGGTTAGATTGGGAGCTTATATAACATTTTAACAAAGGAAAGAGTGTTTGGGCTTCAAGAGTCTCTAAATCGTGGGAACTAACTAGGAAATACATGGGAGAACTGATGCAATAAAGGTTACTTTAGTAAGACTTGTTTATGCAGACTTGTCTTGGTGCTGACTCTGTGTCTTGTGATAAGGGTTGTTTTCCTCATCCTGGTGCAGGAAAATGGAGAAAACTTACGCCACCTTTACAAAGGGAATTTATGCTCTGCATGTAGGCAAATAAAGGAAGGGCAGAGAACTCCTCCTGTATCTTTTAGTTCTGAATCATCTTTAGCTCACAATAATCTTTATGCCAACGTGGCATACTTCGGGGTGGCATATCCTGATCCCTTCAGTACTGTGTTGAGAACTTTACATAGACTAGACACTTCATGCAGATCAAGTGTATGGAAAACGTGTCACATTCACTAAGCCAGAGAAATGTGAATTTAATCCTCCTTCCAATGTCATTACAAATTCTTGTAAGAATGATTGTTAACGAAAACATAATAGCCTAGTGAACACATCCAAATGTACTTTACCATTTCCCTATAGTTAAAGAGCATTTGGATTGTTTCCACACTTTGTGTTGCTCTTACTACAGGAAATATCACTGTACTCAAATTTATATCTGTGTTTTGAAAATTTCACCCTTAGCATAGAGACCCAGAAATACAATTACTGATTCAAAAGATAGGAACACTTTGAAGCCAATTTGTTTTCCAAATTGGTTGCCCTAATTTATCGATCTCATTCCATCCTTGCTACTACAACTTTTTTTTCTAGTTGATAGGTGTAGAATGACACTTTGTTTTAATTTAGGATTCAACATTACTAGTGAATTGAACAATAAAGAAAGATACTGAAAATTTGTATTTCCTCTTTTGAGAACTGCTTTTTTATGTCTTTTTTTTCTATTTGTCTATTGCTTTGGTGTTTTTGTTGTTGTTGATCCCTAAGAGCTCTTCATATATTAAGATTATTAACTCTTTGTTTACTATCTCTTGCAAAAAAAATCACACCTTGCTGTTTGTCTTTTAATTCAGTTTATGTTAAATTTTAAGATTTAGAAAATGTTAAGTTTTATGGGGTAAAATCGGTCAATCTTTTGCTGTTATAACTCCTTCCTTTGGTTTTATAATTTAAAACTTTTCATCTCCTAGAGATCAGAAAAAAATTGTTAAAGTGTTTTATTCTAAGTTTATTTTTCATTTGAGTTTTTCTATTTAATTCTCTGGTTAATCTAGAATTTGTTTTGATGTGTGGGGTGAGAGGAAGATCAGAATATTCTTTTGATTGTACCACAAACTATTCTTTTGATTGTACCACAAAGATAAGCCCACATAACATGAACCCTACTTAAAAGAAATGAACAAGGACATCTAACAGAAAACACCCAAAGCCAAGAAATCAGTTAATGGATTTTCTTCTGGAAAAACTGTCTTTACAAAGGAAAGAAACTTAGCAAACTTTTATGTAACCTCAGGTATAACCCAAGAGTTTGAAAACACATGGAAATCTCTTTTCTTTTTATCTTAGTTATTCAAGACATACAAAACATTACTTTTGCCTTATTCTAAAGTATCCATATCTGGTTCTCTTGGTATATAAAGACTGAGAATGATATATCTATATCGATCTATATACATGCATACACTCCTCATTTGGCCACTACTCACCTCCTACACTTTGTGAACATAAAATGACCCTCCAAGTGAATGAGGAACTTACAGTTGTGAACAAAGGACTTACTGGGTTAAATTCTTTACCATGCTGCAAGTTAAGACCTCAGAAGGGTATCCTGATTGAGATGGAATCAGATACATAAATAAATCCCCAACCAATGCCTGATTTGAATAGATATATGGGAGTTGGGGACAAAATTGACCAGATGCTGGACCATATGATAAACACAGTGGGTCATGGTGTGGTATAAAACTGGGCGTTTATACGGTACAGCTGGCCATGCATAATCTTCTACTAATTTATAAGGCAGGAGCACCTGCTCTGTAGCTGCCACTCTCCAATTTTCTAACGGCCTTCTCCTTAAGTCTCCTGTTTAATTGAGCAGCACCCCCATGCTGTGGGAAAGAAAGGGGGGTCACTACCAGGGAAAAATGGCATGGCCCAGAATCCTTCCTTTCAGAGAAGAAAGAGAGCAATACCTCCAGGAAGGTTCTTGGTCTCACGCTGAATAAGATTTCTTTATTGGATGGTGGCATTTTGAAAATGCTCTTTTAAATGGAGCATCTTGGGCTGCCATCATTGGATTGGGTCGTTCTCTACAGGAAGACATTTCTCTGCCCCTTAAATTATAAGAGGAGAATGAAAGCCTCTCATTGCTTTCAGTCAGTGTTAGTATTTTTGTTTAATTCAAACTACCTGGCATTACTGGGGTCCACAGAGGCAAAATTGAGAGGCAGGAGCTATGATACCCTCCTCACCCTACAACTCCCTTCAGCAAAACAACCTTTGAGAGGGCCTGTCTCCCTACTCATTATTCTTTTCTTCTGTCGCTAGTTTTCTTTCTACTTTCTGCCAGGGCAGGAAATTATGAGTTAAAGTGGTGGCATGACCTTCATTACCTACTAGACTAGGCCCAGCGTTCTACTACCCCTTTGTTTAATGTCACTGATGTATTAGTTGATGGAAGCTTAGAATATTTTTATTTTAAAAGGAACTTCTACCATTGATATAAAAAGGCTCAAAACAACGAGCATTTTAATGACAAAATTTTGTTTTCTGGGACACATAGATAATACAGTTTAAAGAGATGGACCACTTTACCTTAAAATAATACAATTTTGGAAGAAACCCATTGGGCTAGAGCTTAGAGGAGGCTTCAGTCCTTATTCTGCCACCAATTGCCTTGTGATGTTGGTCATGCCACTTAGCCTCTCTGAGCCTGTGTTTTCAAGACTTCATAGTAAGGATAATGAGACTTCCAACTCATTTTACAAAAATACCTTTTAAGATATAAGATATTAGATAAATATAAATGACTATGATTAGATCCATAATGTGAGATATTAGAGCTACAGGTAATATATCTACTTTATATAAGTAATTAATTTATTTTCTAAGCTAAGATGCTTCTGAGAATGAGGGTGAGGACCACACAAGAAGCTGGGATAATAATAAAATGTCCTGGGATACCTGGACATATGGCCTCATTGGCCATAAGCGTCTCTGGAAGCCATATGCTGTAATTACTCATAAGACCAGCTTTGTTCCTGAACACTGTACACATAAGAGAGGATATAAAAATAAGTAAATAAAAGGCCTTTTTCATTGATATGTTTTTATGTACGTGGGAAACCAAACACATTCAAAACACTCAATGAATGTTTTGTTTGATGACCTTCCAATATTGCTCTTTGACCCAATATCACCTTGGCCATTTGTACTTACTTGAGTCTTCTGCCCTCCCCATGCAATAGTATTGATAGTGTAGTAAAGAAGCACGCCAAGTGGTTGCGGTGATTTCTGCAGTGCTTTACACACAGTGGGAAAAGGTCAGAGCAAGATTATAACCTTGATGATCCCTTCTTACCCCCTCCTTCAGCTTTACCCATTTCTCCTAGGGCCTGCATGCTGTCCTTGAACACCGTGACCTACCTACCATGTCTTGCTCCAACCTGAGACCATAGTCACTGATCGCGCCCTGAGATTTGATATAAAATTTCCCACACTCCTCTGATCATAAGAATCACCCGAGGTGCTCTCCTGGTGATTCTGATTCAGCAGGTTTGGGGTGGAGCCTACCGATCTGTATATTTACCAAGCTCCCAGGAGATTCTTATGATCACATGATTCTGAATTTAATAAATATGAAAGTAGATAGATGTTCTCAAGGTCATTTAAGCTAGTGGCTCTCAAAGCATGACTCTCCAGCCAGCAGCATCAGCCTCATTTGTGAACTTGTTAGAAATGCAAATTATCGGCCATGTATTGAGCAGGAACTTAGGAGATGGGGCCCAGCGACCTGTGCTGTATGATAACAAGCCGTCCAGATGATTCTTATGTAGGCTAAAGTTCCAGACCCCAGATTTAGAGCAACCCTTTCTTGTTGTTCTCCATTTATGGATAAGGAATATTGGCACTTTCATCTCTCACTTGGGGACCTTGGGTGTTAAGGTTAGGGAAGGACAAGAGCTATAATCCTTAAATGGTTGTAAACAACCTGGGAAAACAGATGGTAGGGGGCTATTGAGGATAGCGCATCAGTGGGTATGGCCCTCAATTCCTTCTCCTTACATCCAGAGTGAGGGATCTTGTTTGTATAGATAAGGACTCAAGTTTGTCAAGGCGACTGTTAAAAGACACGAGGCTTCTGAAGAACCATGCCCCTGTGGTAAACCATGGCCTGGGTTTTAACTGTGACTCTACACCTAAGAAATCCCCTGAGAACCCAGAAACCAAGAAACCCCAGTTTCCTCCAGCGAAAGATATGTTTCATTCTTGAAGAAGTTTCAGCTCTGCTTTTGGTGGTTAGTCTCTGCTCATTCTCAGGGTGGTTGATGAAAGACTCTTCCAATTAGTGCTGCAGAAGGATAATCTGAAATTATAACCTATGGATGGATGTTGCTGTGGTTTGATCACATGTCTTCCCCTGTCATACTGGTGGGAAAGAAAGAGAGTTCAGCAGATAGTTCAGACATTCCTCATATGCGCAACACCAGTGTTCCCACACTTCAGTCACTGACTGCAATTTTTACAGTGTTTTCAATATTCAAGTACTATATGTACTATCATTTATTTAATATTTTTCATTTACTAAACTTAAAAAAATAAATGTTTTTTTCTGTTCCTGGATCCTATCCGGGCTACCACATTAAATTTAATCATTACATTATATTTGGGTCTTAACCAGACTTATTAAACAGTGAACCAATGCAAAATGATGATACTTTGCCTACTGCTATTGCTGTGAGTATTAAAACCCTTTGTCTCTGACTCAGGAATTTCGTGTTTTCTGCCAGGGTCTAAGAAACTTTGACAAGCTAACTTGTTAGCTTCCAAGTAGGGTAAAATACCAGACCTCTTACAGCTCTTGGCAACTTATTTGTTGTACAATTGAAGTAGTCAAAGATGATATGGAATATATTGAATTCATAAATATTTCAAATAATTCAATTAAGTTGTGAAAGCCCTCTTAAAAGTGATTATTGAACGTTGCCAGATTTATAAACAGAATAATAAAGTTTATGAGTTAAACTTAAAAACTCAAAGAATAACAAGGAATTGTTATTTGAATTTAATATAGGAATTTAAGGAATTTAAATATGTAGTTTTCATAAATCAAGTATTAATTGAAAAAAATCATGATGCCCTCTGAATAATGTTTTCTGGCCCAAAAGCCACTGTTAATGATATTATAGGTTCTTTGGTAGAACTCACAAGTTCTTGGATTGCACAGTTCAACACGATTCAAATCCAAGTTTTGGTCACAGGCTGAGGCCACTTTATAAAACCACTTTCACTCGTTTCATCATGAAACCCTCAGATCCATGCCTCTTATGAAGATTCTCAGTTTTTGAGACATATCTTTCTTCAAATGTTGTAGACTTTAAGTTTTTTACACCAGCTGTCCATTTTGGTACGTAGACATTGACTACTGACACTTTTTAAATGTAAGTATTTATCATTAGTATTTTATTAAAATTAGTAACTATAATTAGTAGAAATTTTTCCTTCCTAAAAAATGAGACTTTGAGTTTGCTTAGGTAGCTCTCCTTTTTAGAACATTTGGTGAATTTATCCTTTTTGGAAGTCTCTCGCCAACCATCTTTGTCACTGATCTTCCTGGGTAATCACTGGTGCTAATAATTACTGTGGTCCCCATCTCCCTGACTGATGTGTGAAATCGGTCGAGCTGATCAAACCTTCCTAGTCTTGGTACAGTTCCTGCTTCTCTGGGAGTGTTTGGCTCACTCACATGTTTTGGTTCACCCTTTCTTGTTTCTGTAGATGGAAACAAATACATATGTATACTTGGAAACATATATATGTTCATAGAAGAAAAAACTCCACAAATTTCAATATTTGCCTATATTTAAAAGTCAATGAAAATTAAAATCACCTATTCTTTTTATTTCTCTTTAGTATTGCAACTATTTTTTTGTGCTTTTTACACTGACTGTTCTCTTTTGTGCATTGTTATGAGCTCATTCTCAAATGCTTGTAATTTGGCTTTCAGGAACTCCCTTTAAGCCACCTTTCACTTCAGCCTTCCAACTCTGACCCTGTTGTTTTATGACAAAAATAGGATGTTCCAGATCAATTCTGATATATTTTTTTTTCTGTTATAATCTATAGGACTCTTTAGAGTCCTATATTTGTGAATTGGAGTATAGTGTTAGCAACCAAAATCTGAGGGAAGGTTGGGGTGGTGGGTACATATCAGATTTGTGAAGAACAAGAGTACCATTATTGTGACTGTTGATTGAACAAGAAGTAAAGATGTTAAGATTATAGTTTCACATTAATCTTTCAAATTTATCCTGTAGTTATACCTCACTTTTATTATAATAAATGGCTTCATAGACCACTAAGATGTACTTTTACAGTGACAAAGTGAAAGTCAGTAGAGGGTGACATATAGTCAAGTAACCTGTGTGTGTGTGTGTGTGTGTGTGTGTGTGTGTGTGTGTGTGTGTGTGTGCGGGCGTATGTTGGGACGAGAGAAGGGAGTTGGCTGGGCTGACACTCAAGTGAAGACAGGTATGACACTCCCAAACATTCCTGACATTTTTTTTTAAAGATTTTTATTGGGGAATTGGGGGATGGGAACAGTGCTGGGGAATTGGGGGAAGGGGAACAGATAAGTTGCTGTCATTTTGTTCTTCAGTCTAGCTGTGGAGGACGCCGCTTCACTGGCCCAAATTGGCACCATCATTGTGCTCCTCCCGGGTGAGGTAGATCAGTTGCCGGCTTCTGGACGGCCGCTCACTGTGGCTGCTGGCCGCTCACGCTGGCTGCTGGCTACACACGGTAGCCCATGGCAACCCACTGCCACAGGGGCTGCAGCCTACGCCGTCTCCGGCGACTCACGGCAGCCCAGCTCCAGGCCGAGCTGCTGTTCAGCATCTTAGCTGTGGAGAGCAGTGTCACTGGCCCTCATATGTGGGATCCGAACCGGGGCCCTCTGGCGTCCCAAGCCAGCTCTCAACCATCGCACCACCCGGCCGGCCCCGTTTCTTGAAGTTTTTGATGTAAAGATATAGTTTTATTTTCCTCTCTCTCGATGTTGTTTAGGTTAGGGGAATAGATAGTATTGTTTTTTAATGTGTTGGTTTTGGAAGCATTTTAGCTTGAGTCAAAGGAAAAATTTTATAACATCATTACTTTTTTTCTATTTTGAAAAATTGTCATTCCTCCAAAACTAAAACTTACATCCTCATGACGGCTGATTCACAAACCAGAGAAATTTATACAGAGAAGCGTTTGTGAGTAGAGGCAGGTGGTCGGGGCAAATCACAGCAGTGCAACGAGCTCAGGTATCCAGGCTTTCTGTCTTTCCCCTTTGCCGTGCTTCCTCATGTAGGCTTTTGTCCTTATTCTTGTTGCCTCATGATTACAAGATATTTTCTACACTTCCAGGGCTCGTTTCCACTCTACCATTAGGAATAGGAAAGAAGAGGCAAGGCTAAACGTTGCAGCGATCTCTAGTTAATAACACAATTACAAGTCTTCTTGAAAGATCCACCCAGCATGGATGGTGGAAGTGCAGAGAAGTAGATGAATTTAAGAAATGTTTATAAGGGAACATTAATAGGACTTGGAATTGGATTAAATATTAAGGATGAGAGAGGAGAGGTGCCAAGGATGATGTTGAGTTTTCTGGTTTGGGTACCTGAGTAGATGGCAGTGCCATTCGCTCAGAAAATGGTGGAAGAGCACTGGATTACAGGAGAAGACCATGAATTCTGTTTTGATTATGTTGAGCATGAGATGCCTTTAAAACATTCCAAGAGAGACGTCAAGTAGACACTGGATATATTTACTCTACTTGTTTCCCTATAAAAAGAGTTCTTTTGTCAGAGCAGTATAGAGATGGTGAATAAGACACTTAGTAAGTCCATAGGTGCTGAGCCAGGCAGAAACATGAAGTGGGCTAGGAAAGCAAACCCAAATCTATGTGTAGAGGGAGGAGGGAGAGTGGGGACTTCACTGGGGACAAATCACTGCCCCCTCCAAGGTGTGGTAATATACCAGGTGTTAAAAGGTTGCTTACTGGGCCGGTCGAGTGGCGCGATGGTTAAGAGCTGGCTTGGGATGCCAGAGGCCCGGGTTCGGATCCCACATATGAGGGCCAGTGACACTGCCCTCCACAGCCAAGATGCTGAACAACAGCTCAACCTGGAGCTGGGCTGCCATGAGTTGCCTGTGACGGCGTAGGCTGCAGCCCCTGTGGCAATGGGTTGCCATGGGCTACCGTGTGTAGCCAGCAGCCAGCGTGAGCGGCCAGCAGCCACAGTGAGCGGCTGTCCAGAAGCCGGCAGCTGATCTGCCTCACCCGGGAAGAGCGCAATGATGGTGCCAACTTGGGCCAGTGAAGCAACATCCTCCACAACTAGACTGAAGAACAAAAACGACAGCAATTTGTCTGTTCCCCTTCCCCCAATTCCCCAGCACTGTTCCCATCCCCCAATTCCCCAATAAAAATCTTTAAAAAAAAAAAAAGTATGCTTACTGCTATTGCTTAGAAGAATTCCAAATGGAAGTAGCCAGGTCAGCCTCAGAGGAAGCCTGTGCTTTCAACTCATGTATCATAAATAACCCCCATCCCTATTGAATGGATATCTGCTCATGAGCACATTGACAAATACTGTTATGAAAAAAAAAATGAAAAGAAAGAAAATACTATTGTGTCTGGGAAACAAGCTGAGTAGTTCACATTTTCTCCGAATGGGTCATCTTTTCTATTGATCCTCAAGGACCTGAAGCTTATTCGTGCTGTAAGAACATGTTTGTGTCCAGTCTTGATTATGACTTTCCTGCCTCATGTTTTGATGACCCAAAAGAACACTCGTTTGTGATGGGAAGCTCAGGTCATGTGGTCAGCTGGCATCCCTCCAGGCCTGGTAAGAAGCCAATTGCTGTTTTCCAGAAATTGATTTGCTGAGGGTAGGTTTTTGCTCCCAAATCCAAGAAGCGCTGGCTGTGGTCTACCATTAAGACTTGTCACAGGCTTCCTTCTTGGTCTCCTAACAAGTGTGTGTCCTCCCATCTAATGACAATGTGATATCCAGAGTGATCTTTCTAAAACTAAAATCTGACTACAGTCTTTGCTTTTTGAAAATCATTAATTAGCCCAATCACAATGCTTTATTTAGCACATGTTTAATGAGCACCAATTATGTGCCAGTTCTAGGTAATGAGGATTCAGCACAGACCAAGTTAGGGAGCCTTTGCTTTGAGGCACTGCTAAATCTAGTGGAGAATTGAAAATCATGTAAACAGGGATGACTGGTTAGCTCAGTTGGTTAGAGTGTAGTGCTCATAACGCCAAGGTTGCTGTTTCAATCCCCATCCCTCCACAACTAGATTGAAACAATTACTTGACTTGGAGCTGATGGGTCCTAAAAGAAAATAATGTAAAGAAACAATAGTCAACAAGCGTGATAATTACAATGAGGAGGAAACAGTCCTGTGATACATAATAATATGGGGGTGGGAAGACTTATTCTAGATGGGATAATGAGCGGAGGTCTTTTGAGGAGACAACATTAATCTGAAACCTGCAGGATAAGTAGCCAGCCCAGTGAGTGGGGAGGAAGGGCATTCCAGGGTGAAGGAACGTGATGCCTCCCAGTCTCGTGTTCTGTGAGATAAAATCCAGTAGACTACGTGGAATGAGCAAGGGCTTTACAGCCTTGCACCTGTTGTATCAGTTGGGGATTATGTTCCACGATGAGGAGCAGGGATCCAATTCCGGTTTAAACAAATTGGAAACTTGACATTGCTGCCTGGAAATTTTGGTGCATCGTGCCACCATGTGAGCACTCCAGATGGGGCAACTGATTGTCTGGGGTAATTGATTCTGACCTTCAAGAGTAAATACAATTGCTCTTTCCAATACAGTCATGGAGGAATATATCAGGCACCCAAGACATTCTCTGGGCTTTCTCCCGATATTTCCATGTTGAGGGGTAAATGTTAAAGAACAGGCACTGGAAATAAATTCACATATAGTTCCAAAGCCCCAGCAATGAAGGTGATGGTCAGTGATGTGTTATGCATCCTCAGTGACCCCAGGAGATAAAGACAAAGAGAACAGGGAATGGGTATTAGAGGAGGGAAATCTTGATTACCTACTATAGTTTCATCTCCGGTTTCAGAAAGATGATTGTATTATAGACTCTTTCCCTGGGTTTTGTCTTCTCTGTCATCAAAGTTGGCAAAGAATTACAACCACGAGCACACCCTATAGAAAGTGATGAGGGAAGGAATAGAAAAGAAAGGAAATTTAAAAAATAAATATGTATGCATATGTATTTATACATAAATATACCTAATGTATTATACAATATACATATATATTTATTCTTAACATTTCTTTCTCTCTTCTATCCCTTTCCTCACTGCTTTTCATCAGGAGTGTTGGCAGTTGTTAGTTTTCAGCTTTGCCCACAAAAGTACAATGAACTGGTTATTCTGGGTCATAATAACCAATTAGCTGAGCTGCTTGTCCTATAGCCTGAATTGACTACTAAAAAGCTATCTCCTGTTGTAAATCAAACTCAACTGTGGCAGTTTTTCAATTTATCTAGTAAATGCTTAGGAGTAGTAAACCGCCAGCCTTTTCACTGTCAAGTAGGCCTATACTTGTCCCACTAATTGCTATTTATTAGGATATTTTACAATTCCAGATAGATGTTAACTTTGAGGAAATCGAATGACATATAAACTGTTCTCTCTAGAGCAATGCAAACGATTTATTCCTGTAGAGATAGAAATGGTTTCCAGTAGAAAAGATAGCCCTAAAGGTTACAGTTTTATTGACCTGTAGGACATTGACCACATTTGTATCTAAATTAGCATTCTTTCTTTCAATGACTATAAATACTTCTCCTTCTCCCATAATCCTTTGAATAAACTTTACCATTCTTCTGGTTCCCTCATTCATAAGTTAAATCTTTAATACATGCTCACTTAAATACACATACACATAAACACATACATCACACACACAATGGATATGACTAAATACCCAGCAGTATGACTAAAATTAAAAATAGAAACAATACCAAATATTTACAAGGATGTAGAACAACTAGAATTCTTTTATTTTGCTGGTGGGAATGTTAATTAAAACAATTACTTTGAAAAAATGAGTTTGTTAGTATCCACTGAAGCTCAACATACTTAAGCACAATGACCTACTCCTGCGTATACCGTTTCCCCAAAAATAAGACCTAACTGGAAAATAAGCCCTAGCATGATTTTTCAGAATGCTCGTAATATAAGCCCTACCCCAAACGTAAGCCCCATGTTAGCCAGCCATGACTATTTGAATAAATGTAGATTTTTGTACAATGAATAAATATAGATTGTTGGAGCAAAAATTAATGAGATCCAGTCTTATTTTTGGGAAACACGGTATATCCAACATAAATCCATGAGGACGTCCACCCAAAATTTACATAAGAAAGTTTGTAAAAACCTTATTTGTGATAGTCCCAAACTGGAAGCAACCAATTGTCCATGAATGGAATAGATAAATGGTGTTATAAATATATACTGGAAATGTACACATTAATTTTAAAAATGAACAATTTATACATGCCACCACATGGATGTATTTTGCAGACCTAACATTAAATGAAAGAAGCTAGATACTGAAAATTGCACACTGTGTGATTCCATCAAGTTCAAAAGCAGGAAAAATTTGTCTCTGGGATAGAAATCAGGACTGCGGTTACCCCTGGGGGATACTAAGTATGAGAGCTCTACAAATAAGCCTTACGTGTGTTGAAAATATTTTATATCTTGATCTGGAATACATACAGGACAAATATGTTAAAAAAAGTATTGACCTGTATCCTTAAGACTTGTGTACTTTTCTGCATATGTTATAACAATTTTAAAAGAAAAAATAAATGGACTTTGGGTAACTCACAGCCTCCCCAGGGAGTTGAAGATGGGACAAGGGAGGAAAACCAGATATAGAGGCTGTAAGGCCAGGAACAATGTCCCAGTTGTGTCATAGACCAATGTCCCAATTGTGTGGTCCATTAAAGACTTGTGTGACCACTGGTCACACCCACTACAATTTACACCCCTTAGAGCTAACACTAGACGTTGGCTACTGCCACCAGAGCTGCAGCCACAGCCGTCCCTGTGCCTGCTTCCCACCACCCTGGCCAGAATGGATTCTGCACAAGATTGCTCATTTGTGACCTAGCTTGCAAATCAAATTCTGCAGCAGAGGCATTCAGGGTGGCAGAGCCTTGGTACTTGCCCCTTCGTTGCAAGGGAGGTTTGGAGAGAGAGGAGCTGCTACTATTTCATAAACTGGGGATTCCGTAAACATCAGACAGGGATTCCAATATGAAGCATCCTGAAAGAATGACAAATGTCTGTACAGTGGAGGTAATTCAGTTTGTCAACAAATAATCAAAGCGAACCCATCCTGTTAAATTAGTCATTGTGCTAGTGAAGGAAATTCCTGGGTTGCTTTTCTACTAGATTGTTGTTTTTAATCACTTACTTGCAGGAAGGCAAAGGAATTTGTGCCCATTCAGGGCGGAACTGCTGAGAGATTAGGCTCAAATAGTAGTAGTAGCTTAGTTCTTATCTTTCCAGACTAACATGAGATCACTTTTTCTTTTTATAGGTTTATGAAAAGCAATGACCTATTCCTTAAAATAAACAGATGTATTACTTTTAATAATGAACTTGAACCATTGGAATACTATACTTATTAATGGCAATGGGTCCCAGCTCGGGGAGTTCTTGGCAGACTGTTGGTCTCTTGGCTCCGCAGCTCTATTCTTGCCACTGTTACAAAACTGTTGTTGACCCAGGCTCTGTGCCCTGGGGTATAGCTACAACATCAAAAACAAGAACTAAATGTAGTTGGAGGCTGTTCTTCTGGTGAGTAGTAGACAGGCAGCTGTTTCTAGAAACATTCCTCTTTGCTAAAGTCAGTTTTGGAAAGTAAAAAATAACAGATTAATTTTAAACCATGCAAAATATTATTCTCCACTTAAAGATAGGGCATACTTGGCTGGAATTTAGACAAGAGTTACAAAGCTGTGTTCCCAAAACAGTAGAGATGACATGCTAGGGGCCTGCAGTTGCAGATGCTGTGTGTGTGATTATGCTATGCGTGTGTGTGGGGGAAGGGTGTGTGTGTGTGTGTGTGTGTGTGTGTGTGTGTGTGTGGCAGAGAGAGAGAGAGAGAGAGAGAGAGAGAGAGAGAACTAGCTGCAAGCATTTAAAATAGGATGTCAGTAAATATTTGTGGCCTGAACCTGGGACATTCTAAAAGGACTTTCTGACCTTGAAGATTATAGTAATAGAATAAGACGGAGGTATTGACTCTTTGATTATACTATTCATACAGCCCTATGATTTCTGAAGAATATCAAATGGGTCCTTGATTTGCTGTTATAAAAACAAGTAGAAATGGGGGCCAGTTAGCTCATTTGGTTAGAGTGCAGTGCTCATAACACCAAGGTTGCCAGTTCGATCCCCACATGGGCCACTGAGTTGCACCCTCCACAACTAGATTGAAACAACTACTTGACTTGGAGCTGATGGATCCTGGAAAAACACACTGTTCCCCAACAAATTAAAAAATAATAATAATAAGTAGAGATAAAATTCCACATGTGTTTAGTACCTAGGTAGCTGTGAATTGAACCAAGTGATATAATCCAGATGAGAATTTGCTGAACTCCAAGACCTTGGCTGACACCATCTCTGATAAAACCTTGACCAGAATCACACACACATTTCTGTAAGGCTTTTCTGAGCTCAAGCTGCATTAATTTATCATCTGTGAAAATACAGATTTTCTAACAATGTTTCTCTCAATGTTTAGAGGTTCTGGTAGACATGGAAAAAGTTTACTTTTGTTAATACAGCACACAATTTATACCACACACACTTGTTATTTTATTCTATTAGTCAAGGATCTTTTGGTTGAAAGTGATAGAAATTCTAGTCAAAGTAAAATAAGGAGGAAAAGCAAATTATTTGCTCACTTAAAGTCAAAGCTCAGAAGCTAGGCTAGTTTTCAGCACAGCTGGATTTACTCGAATACCATTAGAAATCTGTCTTTCCGTCTCTGCTCTGATTTCCTTTGTGTTAACTTCATTCTCTAATGGGCTTTATCTGGTGGGGATGTTGACCTGTGGGAGCTCCATGCTTAGTCAATCCTTACAGCGCATAATCCCAGAAGAGACAGCAGGCTTCTCTCTTCCATTTTTGGTATCAGCATTTGAAAATAACTCTGAGTACCCTCCCTGAATCAAATCCCACGAGGTGATCATGCTGTGTATGTGTGCGGGGGAGGTAGGTAGCTGTGCAGAGGCCACAACAGCTGCCATACTGCCTCTTCTCAGCAAACTTCCTCCTTCCTAGACTTCCAAAAAGGTTAAACAGACTCATCTCCAGGATCGCCAGCCTTGGGCACAGTGTGATTTGGGGGGCAGGGTGAAGGGCCTTTCTGTCTAAAATATATTGTTCCAATTGCACAGTGTCTGAAATCAGTTTCACTCAAGGCAAAGCAAATCATTCTAGATTAATCTTTTACAGATAAAAAAGCCCCAAATGCAAATATCTGGCAGAACTGTCTCATTCATGAGACTGTCAGTCAAGCATAACTGACTGCTTTTTGTGACCTTCTGGGGGTCAGAAAAGAGGAAGGCCTGGAGCTCCTGAGAGGGAAAGGAATGCCCAGGAGACCAAATCAGGCCCAGGCGCTTTGGGTGAAGAGTGACTAGTTCTAATTGAAGAAGTGCCAAAAGGAATTGAGGCCTTAGCTTAAAAACAATCTGTATATTTGGGGCATTGAGGTCAAGGTCCTTTTCCTTGGACCTCCCTCTATTCTGTAGAGATCAACCTTAGTGCTTCAGTCTAGGCCACGTCAAGCACTTGGCTAAGTCGTGAGTTTTGTCATTGTTTAGACACAAAGGTCTACTTTCCTTTCCAGGGAACATGATCCCAATTAGCAGGATAAAATAAACAAAAGAAAATTCACGGAAACAACAAAAATTTCTATTCTCCAAGTTCACTTTTGCCTCTAGGTAAATGGCATGTAAGTGAAGGGAACGATATAGTTTGGTGTAAGAATTTCAAAATGGTTATAATTTTAAAAGTCTTGTCTAGAGTTCATTCTAAATCAAAGTTCAAGTCTGAGTCAGGTTGTTTGGTTGTTGTTCTTCTTCTTGTTGTTGTTCTTTGTCTTGAAAACCTTGGAACTTCAGCTACAAAATAAATTTCTGAATTTGCTTCAAAATCAAGATACCGTACAAATGATTGACTATAGCCTTTAAAGCAACTTGGAGATGGAACTTACCAACTAGTGAATATTTGCCAATAAATGTATGGACTTAAGAGATCTTTCAGTGACTACATACCTTCGAACCATTCAGGACAAATAGGTATTGTTGGGCACTGCTCTTTATCTGTCCCTGAAAGCAGGTCGCCATCTACCAGCTGCCAGCTGTCCTATCAGATCTCCCTGCCCCCATGCTCTCCTGTCCTAAAGATCAACATTTGCCCTTAAATATCTTGATTGACATTAAAATAAAAACATAATAAGAAGAAAGTACCGAAGTTTAACACAGCAAAACTGACATTTAAGAAAAGCATTTTAACTAAGGGACTTAAAGGAAAACCATGTGTAAAAAAACCTAGAGGATTTTCTACAGGGTCTGATAAAAAGTGCATAAGCTGTGGCATTAGACAGATGTGGTTTCCGACCTTGACAAATCACCTCTCAGGGGCTCATCTATGGAATAGAAGACTACCTTTCATAATAATCATGACCACCCTGTGGGCAGGTGTGAGGGTTAAAGGAATAATGCGCAAGTGTAGACCACGGACAGGTCGAAGCCTGGACCTGCTGAGGGATGTGCCTGAAGAAATGGCTGTCACTTTATTCACTCTCATGGCCAATTCTCATAATTGGGCTGAGATTATATGTCACCATTTGCTTGTTCCTTGTGATCAGGCAGAACTTTATCTAGGCTTCTCAAAAAATAGATGAGAGGAGAACTAAGATGATCTCACATCCCTGTGAGAAAGGCAAAGAGGGCCTCTCACCTGGAGGAGCCTTGTTCTGAGCCGCCGGCAGTAGCTACAGTCCTATGTCTTTGTGGGGACATGTAGGGCTCTGGGGAATTGACACCCATCTGAGAGCTGTGTGCTGTCCTTCATTATTTAACCATCTCCTGAAATTTCCTTATATTTTACCATTGAAGAAACTTTATGCTTTGTGTGTCCATCGAAACCTTTCCTTTATTCTCATCATGAGCATACGGACAATCTCTCAATGTGTAAATGCTTGGCACATCTAGAAGCACAATGGAAGTTAGCTCCCTTCTGTGGCCTACTCCATCAGACAATTGATCCTAACAGGCTCACTTAGTTTCTCATGACTTTCTTTCACTCACCTCAACCCTGTCTTGAGAACACTCTCTCAAGTTCCTTCTCGTCAAAGTGGATATGTCCTTCTCACATTCCCGATTTCACTCCCTCTCTTCTTTTAAATAAAATCTGGGACAGGACTTCTGGAATTGGCTACTAGCCAACAAGAACAAATAATGCCTAGGAAGTGACACTCAGTTGGAGGGAGAAACCATTATTCTAAAATAGCTCTTTACTGTGGTGTCAGACCTGTCTACGACCTGGTCGCTGGTTATCTCCACCTCTGCATCTCTGTAAAGAGTGGCTCATTCCTGCACATTAACCGGCGGAGGAAGATATGGCACGAGGTTGTGCAAAATTATAAGAAAAGCCTCTAATCCAGTCGTCCTCGTGCACACCTCCCATGCTCTCATTGGTTCCACTTTTGATTCATTAATTTATCCAGCAAATATTGGGTGTCTGCTATGTACTGGTTTTAGATAATAAAGATACAGCTGTGAAAAAAGAAAGGCAGATCTGCCTTTACATTCTAGTGAAGGAGAGGAAAACAAACAATAAACAAGTAAACTATAGTGTGTCAGGTGGTTTAAGTGCTATGGAGAAAAATAAGGAGTAGAGAGAGTTGCAGGGAGTAGTTTGCAGTTTTATTTGTTTATCTATTTTTTAGCTGAGCCATCCTGCCACCTATTGGCAGCTCAGCTCGGGCCAGGTATCGAACCAGCAACCCTGTTGCTCAGAGCTCGCACTCTTGAGTGAGCTCTTAACCAACTGAGCCACTGGGCTGGCCAGTTTGCAGTTTTAAATCAGGTGATGGAAGTCTCACTGATAGCAACTTTGTAGCAAAGAAAAGACCTGATAAAGGTGAAGGAATGAGCCTATGGATATCTGGGGGCACAATTTTCCAGAAAGCAGCTGGCACAGAGGCCCAGAGGCCCGATTATTTGTATTTGAGGGCCAAACAGCAGGGTCAGTGTGCTGGAGCGAAAGGAGCATGGCCTGAATTAGGGAATGGGGCCTGAGAGATTATGAAAAAAAGAATCAGATCATGAGGGACCTTGGAGGCCTGATAAAGACGGATTTTTACCCTTATGAGATGGGAAGCCATTGGAGGCTTAGGAGCAGAAGAATGTCATGATCTGATTTATGCTTAAAGAATCACCCTGGCTACCCTGTTGAAACTAGACAAGAAGGAGGCAAGAGCAGAGGGGGAGACCAGTGAAGTGGCCATAGCCATTATCCAGGTGAGAAATGATGTCAGCCTAGAATAAGGTAGTTGTGAGAAATGTCATCTTTTGGAACTAGATCCAAGAGAATTGATTGATGGATTGAATACATGGTGTGATGGAATTGAGAGGGAGAAAGATGGCTCCAGAGCTTTTGGCCTGTGAAACTGTCACAGAATTGCCTTTTGATCATTGGGCAAGATCAGTGAATGCCTGGAGTCCTGCTAAGCAGTTTGCTCCTTTCTGGCTGGAACTTAGTGTGGGTCCAAGAAGTCTAATTAGAATTTCGTCTGACAGACTTAAAGATTCTCTCCTTCTTTTAAATAATCCAAACAAAGAGTATTTCACATCACAAAGCAAAAAATTAAAAGATTTATTGAAATAGCATAATATATTCCCAACACCATGAAGAATGTGACAATTATTATTTTTTACAATGTATTTTATTCTTGCTTAAGTTGCCTGAGTGACTTGCCTAAGCATGAAAGCAAAAACAAAGCAAAACAAAGTAAACCCAAAACTTAATGCTACCAAATAACTTCCAGGAGGCAACCATAACAGTTTTTTCAATCAGGCTTCAGAACTACTGAATTTCATAAACTTAAATGCTGTTGGCCACATGCAATCCTCACCCCTCACCCATCCCATTGCTCTTAATTCCCCCTCAAAAGAACAAAGAACGGATAATAAGCAAAAAGAAACAAAAAAAGCACAATTCAAAAACATAGATTAAAGTAATTTGTTGTCTCTAGATCTATGCTCAATTTCATATTTTTCTGATCATATGGAAAAGCAATGAAACCAGTTCTCTAGCTCTTGCTGTGTCTCTTACTTTGTCTCTCCATGCATTTCTGAATAATTTTTAATCTATTATTGTGTATAATTGTGTATAACCAGAAGCACTTGCTATGTTTTTGTCACATTTTGGAGCAATTTCCATGAGGAATTGTGCAAATGTTCAATATATATCTCCTCACAAGAAATGCAACCTTGAATACATATGTAAGATTAAGCCCCAAGTGAAGAAGGCAGCTTTCTGTTGATTACTCTGAGCCTTAGGCCACACCCCTTACTCAGGGGGCAGTGGAGCTGCTAGGAGGTTGTCTGCGGGCTTTAATTGGCCCTATAATCTCTGCCAGCACCAGGCCCTCTACCAAGTAAACCTATCACCCACTGCATGGTTTCAGCTTCAAGACAACTTCTCCACCTGCCCCTCAACCACTCCATATGTCCCCAGTCAAACTGTCATTCATCAAATACTTGTACATAGAGATTATGAACACGCAACTGTCAGGAGACCCTTTGCCAGGAGGGTAGAGTAGTGAGTATGGTATAAATTAGAGGTAAGATTTCTTTTTTACTTTGTTGCTGAAAAATATTACACCTGATTTTGAAAATAAGGTGAAATTCTTAGAACAATATTAAAAAACAAAATGAAACAAAACAAAAACAGAAAAGAAAATCTTTTTGTGTTAAAATGAGTATGTGTTAAATGAGGGAAATTGTATTGAGTAAGTACACTTCAGTATTTAGATATTACTGTAGATAATCTTAATCTAGATGTTAATCCAGAGATCATGAGGTTTTTTTCAAATACAGTTCTTATTTACATAGAATAGAATTTAAAAGAAAATATTGGTTCATTAAGCAGAAATATTTTATAATAGAAATTAAGTGTATGAAAAGTATATTCATATAAAATAGAAATATATGGGAAAATATTCGTTCATGTAAAAATTCCATTCACGTAAAAGTTGGCACATCTGTGTCATATTGTCTCAATCAGAAGTGAAAAGATTGCTTCAGGATTTCTTATCTATAATGCTACTTGTAAAAAAAAAACCAACCTAATTCAACAAGAGTTTGTTAAATGCCTACTTCTCTTTAGTTCTCAACGTTTTTAGAAGCATGGGGATTGTTGTTAGGGAAGTTATATTCAGAAAGAAAGTTCTGTATTTCATACAGCTGTTACTCTCTGCCTCTTCTTTAAATTCTAATGTTTGTCTGTTTATTTTGGAGGGATAGGTATTGCTTCAATTTACTTGGAAAATAAAATACAACAGGAGAAAGAACAGATAAACAGAGAAGCCCCCAAAGCGTAACACTGCTTTAAGAAAACATAAAAACATTTTCAATGAGATCCTTCAAACATGAGCCATCGCATTCCCAGAGAGCTGCTGATTTCCATATGGCAGAGCGCTCCACACCACTTCAAGGCATTTCCACACATCTCTCTTCACTTTTCTGACTGCTTCTGTCTAGCAGGGGCTGATATATTTCAGCTACTACACAGTAACCAGTGTGAGGTGTTAGAGCTTCAATTTTAACAACTCTGTGAGCCCCTTCATATACCTTTTGCTCCTATACACACGGGAAAACAAAAGAGATGATAAACGGTTTTCAGTAAGTTACTGATTTGCACTATTTTTGATCAAATTAATAAGCTGTTCCTGGTCACAGCAGCAGATGGGCTGTAGGGTTTCTTCCCAGACGATTCTTTCTTCTCCAGGGTCCTGAAGCACAGCCTGATAGAGAGGCAGGTCAAAGTGGCTGTGTAGGTACTACCTAAGGGCCCCTGATTGACTGACCCAGTGGCCAGTCTCATTTTTAAGAAATTGAACTGTGCAGTAAGGAAAATGGAGTAGATTTGGAAACAGCTGTAGGCGTGCAACGTATGACCACAGAGGGGCAGACTAGGGCCCTTTAAGACTTGCTTCTCCGTTTTTCTTTACCAGTCGCTACAATGCCTGGCAGCACTTTACTTATGTCTTGCTTCTGGCTGACCATAAGATTTCTTGTTATTTCCTAACTAAACTCCTCTCCCCTCCGCTTTTCTTTTTGTACCAGTTTGAATGGGGTCCTGATCTTTACAACCAAAGGAATCCTGTCTTAGATGAACACCCAAAAAGGAACATACGCTTAACCACCAGACCAAGATAAACGCACTGACAACAAAATAGAATATCAGAGCAAAATTGGCACAAATATATAATGCTCTGATCCGAAAGCCACTTTAAAATAAAGTGTGGAAAGTCCATAAAAATTAATATTTGTGTCAAATGGAATTAAATATTGTTAATACTAATCTTTAGATATGCAGGGAAGATCAAGTGGAGAGAGGCTGAGTGACTGAAAAGATGCGAAAACGCATACACACAAATTCTGAGTGTAATGGTAAGCACTAATTGCTTATTAATGAGGGTGAAAGTGAGAAGAAACTAAAAGAAGATAAGAAAAGGGCTGGCAGGGTGGCTCAGCTGGTTAGAGCACGAGCTCTGAGCAACAGGGTCGCCGGTTCGATTCCCATATGGGCCAGTGAGCTGCGCCTGAGCTGAGCTGCCGGATGACTCAGCTGGTGAGAGAGCTTGCTCTTAACAACAAGGTTGCTGGTTCAGCTCCCGCATGGGATGTTAGGCTGCACCAACTAGATTGAAAACAGCGACTGGACTTGGAGCTGAGCTGCACCCTCCACAACTAGATTGAAGGACAACTTGACTTGGAGCTGATGGGTCCTGGAGAAACACAATGTTCCCTTCCCCAACTCCCCAATAAAATCTTTTAAAAAAAGAGAAAAAAATCATTGAAGTCAAATTTTTTTTTAAAAAAAGGAGAAATAAGAAGAGATAGAGTAGCAAGAGAGATGACATATATTATGGCTAAAATGTTAGTCAAACGAACAAAAGAAAAAAGTGCCAAACTTATTTATTCATTTGAACTTACCTTTTCTAGTGAATTGTTAATTACGAAGACTCGGTATACTAGCTCATAGTAATTTTCCATTGATACATTTTTTCCTTTTTGGTTTCTATATGGCGTATTTGGAGCACCGAGAATCACCAACAAGGATCCATGAACTCGGGTTACATTCATCACTGGAGGATCTATTTTTGCTGGAGAAAGAATGTGAAATTTTGACAAAACATTTTTTAAAATGTAATATTTCACATGGACACATTATGCATAGTAACAAGTCATTATTAAGTTCAGAGACCTGGCAAAAATCCTGAAGAGATGCTGCTGACACCTAAAATATAAATACCTGAGACGTTTCTTTGAAGATAACTTTTTATTTGCAAAGACTCAACAGATTCTGTGTCAGCTTTAAGAGGACATTTATCAATCATTTCTACAGTCTGCAGTGATTGTTTTGGAAAATGAAGTCTAAAAAGTTATTTGGGTGCAGATCTTAGAGTAAGGCAAATATTTTGTAGGTGTAAAATTTCAAAGCAGCTTTAAAACCATGTGAAGACTTGTTTCTGTAAAATTAATTCAACAAAATTATGTTATATACTATGACATAGTATATATCATAGTACATATGGGAAGGATCAAGAGACAATTTTTTATTCTTGCATTTTGGTATCAATAACCAGATCTTTATTAACTAGGAAAGAAAATTGGATAAATTGTCAGTTTAATTTTCCCCAGATAAACTATAGTAATTCTAGGTGAATTTAATTTTTAATAGATTTTATTGTTCTTTTCTTGTTTGTATTCATTGTATATTTTCAGTTTGTAGATTCATATCTTTTATAATTCTTGAAAATTAGCCATGATAGATAGATAGATGATAGATAGATAGATAGATAGATAGATAGGTGTTTTTCTTCTGGAATTTCAATCAACATCGTAGAACTTTTTATTCGATTCTACATATGTCTTAATTTCTCTTATATTTTTCCTTTTTTTTCTCAGCAGAGTATTCTGAATGGTTTCTTCAGACCTGTGCTCCTTTCCACCAATTTATGATTTAGTCATGCATAAACTGATCTTTAACCCCCCAAAATTAATTCTTTTTATTTCAATGATTATATATATTTTTAATCTATGAGATTTGCTTAGGTCTTTTTCAATCTATCTTGTCTTTAAAAAAAGAAAATTTTGTCCTTTGATTATGTTTTTATTTCTTCTTTTATAGCTTTAAACTTATTTATTTGATTATCTGCTTACAATATTACAAAACTTGAAGTGCTGGTCAGGCCAGTGCTTGTTTCTTCCAAACATGCTTATGTCAATCTGCTTCTTTGTGATTTTATTGTAAGCACATGTTTAAAAGTTGATAGTTTGTTTTTTGTTGCTTTGGTTTGAATTTTTTATTTTAAATAAAAATTTTATTGACCTATAAGATAAATATAGACGAATAAATAAACCATTAAGAATGCAGCTCAAGGGCC
>NW_017731470.1:1526641-1544668 GCF_001890085.2 Hipposideros armiger
CTCAATAAATCTTTACAAATAAACACTCCAGTAGAGCTACCACCCAGATCAAGAAATAAGACATCACTAGCACCCAGAAATCTTTTTCATGATCCCTATAATTACTTAACCCCAGAAGATAACTGCAATTGTCCTGACTTCTATTACCATGTACATTAGTTTCTGGAATCATATAATCTAAACTTTTTTTGAGTCTAGCTCCTTTCACTATTTCACTTTTATTTATGTGTATAATTATGGCTGAACTGTGTCACACCCAAATTCATAGGTTGAAGCTCTAACCCCCAGTACCTCAGAATGTGACTATATTTGGAGATAGGGCCTTTAAAAAGGTAATTAAGGTAAAATGAGGTCATATGGGTGGTATGGATGGGCCATAATCCAAAATGACTGGTTCCCTTATAAAATGTAGACATGCGTGAGCTCAGAAGGAAGACTATGTGAAGACACAGGGAGAAGGCAGCCATCTGCAAGCCAACGAGAGAGGCCTCAAAAGAAACCAACCCTGCTGACACCTTGATCTTGGACTTCAAGCCTTCCAAACTCTGGGAAAATAAGCTTCTGTGGTTTAAGAAACCCAGTCTGTAGTCTTTTGCTATGACAACCCTAGCAAACTAATCTCTACCTCTATCTCTGTCTCTGTCTCTGTATCTATATCTATTGATATATATCTATATCTATTGATGGATACAGAGACAGAGACTTAGATACATAGATATATGTATAAACTCATATATTTATCCATGTTGTTGCATGTATTAATAGTTTGTTCTCTTGATTGCTGTGTGGTATTTAATCATATGAATATCATAGTTTGTCTATTACTATGTTATTCAGACTTTTGGGTTGTTTCTAGTTTTGGCATATAAGGAGTTGCTATGAATATTTTTGTACAAGTCATTTGTGAAATATGCATTTTGTTGGGAATATAACTAAGAGTAGAACTGCTGGGAGGTAGAGTTTATATATGTTTAGCTTTTGTAGATATTGCCAGTTTTCCACAGTGAATGCACCAATTTATATTCTCTTCAGCAGTGTGTAGAAATTGCTATTTTTCATATTCTCTCTAACGATTACTATTATTTTAAAAAAATTTAATTTTAGCGATTCTGGTAGGTATATATACCAATTCTTTATATTTTTAAATTGCATTTCCCTGATGGCTAATGGAATTTCATGTTATTTGCTCATTTGGATATCCTCTTTTGTGACGAGGCTGTTCAAATCTTTTGCCCATTTTTTAACTTGTTGTCTTTTTATTCTTGATTTGTAAGAGTTCTTTGTATGTTCTAGACATAGTCCTTTGTCAGATACATACATTGTAAATATCTTCTCTCTGTGGCTTGCGTTTTCATTCTTTTAACACTATATTTTGATAAACAAAGGTTCTTCATTTTAGTATAGTCCAATTTATGTTATTTCCTCCATCATTAGTACTTTTGGGGGTTTACCTACTCCAAAGTCATGAAAATATTCTCCCTTGTTACATTATAGCATAGCCGTCAGCAAACATTTACTGTAAAAGGACAGATGAATATTTTAGGCTTTGTGGACCATACGTTTCTGTTGTAACTACTCTAAGACTGCCATTGTAGTGCATGTGAAGGCACTACATAGACAAAATGTGAATGAATGGGTGTGCTGATGCTCCAATAAAATTTTATTTACGAAACAGAAGCAGGTCCAATTGGGCCCATATGCTGTAGTTACCAAGTTTTATTGTTTCCATCTAGCTAGACTTGGCTTTGTAAATGGATGATGTAGGGGCCTAAGATTTATTTTTTCCCAGTTGATCCAGTCTCATTCATTAAAAAGACCATAGTTACTCTATTGCATGTAGATCAAATGGCCATATATGTGTCGTGATGCTTCTGATCTCTGGTTTAAGTATTTGGCTTTGCTTCTGCAAGGTGTCCATCAGCCTAGTACAACCTCAAGTCGGTGTTTTCTAGAACATGAAAGTTGTATATGTTTGAATCTCAGACCTTCACGGATTTAGGAAAGACTTGGTTCCTAACAGAGTCAGGACTGAAACATAAACTCTTCTTTGTTTCTTCTCTTTTATGGAAAGGCTTTCCTGAGTCTGCTCTTTTATTGAGAGTGTAGCCCTTGGAGGGTCCAAGATGGTATGGGTACCAGTTGTAACTCCACATCTTGTGTTGGCTTAGGACCTTGTCCTCTGCCCCAGCTAGGATCTAGTTACCAAGTTGGGCAAATGTCCTCAGGGCAGTGAGACTTCACTCTGTTTATCCTCTGGTTTCCCCTCTGGTTTCAGCTACTTTGTTTTGGCCCCTGGAGAGTTCCTTTATTTTCTTTCATGCTTCTTTGTAGCATTAAAAGAATGTGCTGAGGCGGCTGGGTGGCTCAGTTGGTTAGAGGTATGCTCTGATCAACAAAGTTGCCAGTTCAATTCCCACATGGGCCAGTGAGCTGCGCCCTCTGCAACTAGATTGAAGACAACAACTTGAGCTGAGCTGCCAGCTGAGTCCCTGGTGGGTGGCCAGATGGTACAATTGGTTAGAGCACATGCTCTTAACAAGTTTGCCAGTTCTGCAAACAGCGACTGGACTTGAAGCTGAGCTGCGCCCTCCACAACTAGATTGAGAACAACAACTTGATGTGGAGCTGATGAGTTCTGGAAAAAACACTCCAATAAAGTTTTTAAAAAAGAGAGAGAGAAAGCGAGAATGTGCTATATTTTATCCAGAATTTCTAAGCATTTTTTTTAAGAAAAGACACCCCCTCCCCCACCCATTGCATCCCTGGCTTTTCAATCTGGAACCAGAAGTCGTTAATTTACTTTTCAACTATGTTGAAAATTTTGCCTACTTGTTCAAAGGAGAAGGAATTCCTCTTTGTTTACACTTAACCTTGCAAAGTGGTGGATATGTAATCCTGTTTGTGCTTTCCATGCTGAAAATTCTGATTACTATAGACCCCTTGCCTATCACTTGCAAGGTGAGAAGAATGAGTCACTGCTCAGTTTTGTAGGCTAGTATAATGTATAATAAATTTTTCTTCTAGATAAAAAACATAATTCTAACATTCTTGTCCTGAATCTGTATAGATATTTTTCCTTGGGTGTCTGAAAAGCATCTTAATCTTAACATATTCAAAATTGAACTCATGATCTCAATTACCCTGCACCCCATTTCACTGGTCTTTTCCCACCAAACTCCATCAAAAATGTTTCAGTGATTCATCTGACTATGCAAGCCAGAAACTTACAGGTCACCTTTGACATGTCCTTCTCCCTTACCACTATATCCAACCCATCACCAAGCTCTGCCATTTTTTTCTATCAAATGTCCCTCCAATAGTATGATATTTTCTATAGCCCATTGCGTTACCCTAATTCAAGCCAAGTCGTGTCTCCAGTTGACTATTACAGGAATCTACTAACTCACTTACTCGTATCCAATCTGTTCTATTTTTATCTGTACCCCCAAATATAGCCAAACTGATCTTTTCAATACACAAACCTGATCATGTGGCCTCCTGATTAAAATTACATTATTTTGAAAAAAGTCAATAACTTCTCATTCATGGCCAACCTCTCCAGTCCCACATCATTTCACATTTTCTCCTGCCTGCTCTTCTTCACAATACCAGTGGTCTTTCAGTCTCTTGTATTTGCCATGCTTCTTTTTGTTACAGGGGCTTTGCTGATGCTCTTCACTTTGTCTGGAATGCTCTACTCTACTCTCTTTACCTAGCTAATCCCTATTTATCTTTAGATAACAGCTCAAGCATTGTTTCCCTGGAAATACTTTTCCTGACGTCTCTCTCTGATCAGGTCCTTTCTTGACTAGGCTCTCATAGCACTGTGCATGTCTTTTGTACCGCCTGTCATTGGTATTATTTTATGTGTGTGTGATTATTTTATTAATGGCTGTCTTCCTCATTAAATAGAAAGCTTTGTGAAGAAAGAGACTTATATATATCCTCTGTGCTTTCTGTTTACTCCCTAGGGCCTAGTATAATACCTGGAACATAGTAGCAACCTTATAAATACTTGCTAAGTGAATAAAGAGACAAGGTAATTATTTAATCTGACAGTAGCCCACTCCATTAGAAAATCAGGCCTACTCCAAAACTCCATAACTATTTTTAATCCAAGAAATTCTGGGGTTAGATAATGTTGAAATCTTATTGAACCTCAAAAGCCGCTTTTAACTTAAGAAACTTTTTAAAAATCTTGGTTTGCCTCTAGATAGACACCAGGAATCAAAACCTCTTAACTTAAAATAATACCTGCTGCTCAGAAATAGTTCCTGGGTGAGTCAGTGCTTCCAGTTGGCTCTTTAGAGCCGTATCACAGACTCTAGACCATGCTGTCCTAACATCCTAGAACCATGTTTTCCAAAACATGTTATTCAGAAAGCCTCAGGATCTGTGGCAGGGGAGGGAAAAATGGGAGCGTGAGGGAACAACCAAATGGGCAGAGCGCCTCACTAGCGGTTCAACAAGAGTAGCTCTAATTTTAACGGTTTTATGCACTGGCTTTTTTACTCTTCTAAATCAAAGGTCCAGCATAAGGCTTTTTTAGTTGGGTTTTATTTTTTTCTTAATGGGATGGTCATATAGAAATAATTATCATTTATAATAATTATTATAAATAACATTAATAATTATCATAAATAACAAATCATTCTTAACTCAATACTATTTCAATTTAAATAGAATTGAATGAAAGCCTCACTTCATCCCAGCCCGTGTCTTTGGCTAATCTTACCGACTATCCTAATAGCTCACAGTCATGAAGGCTTTGTTTGATTAATAAATTTAAACTTGACCCCATTTCTAGGCTTGAATATAATAATTAAACAACTCTGAAAATTCCCCTCATTGATGCATACCAGCTTAGTCATGCAATTTCCTTTTCCTCCCCAAAGAATTGTTGTTGGAGTGGATTGGGCTTGATTCCAAGAAACAATGTGCTGCATATCATGGATAGGTTTGCTCAATTCTCACTCTCAAATGGCTAGTTGAAGAGTTAGAAAACTAAAAATGATCTTTCCTCAACTCCCTTGCATCTAGCATTTTGGACATGATCCAATTAGTTTGGATCTAATTGGACATTGCATCCGTTAGATCATTAGGGTGAGGTTTAGAAGGCAAGTGAGATAACTCTACAAATTTTAAAATAAATCTTCTTTTATCCCTCCCCACAGGATAATGGCAAACTGGAGAAAGATAAGTACAGATTCTTTTGCCAATAATGGACCCTGATTCTGAATTTTGTTTTGTTGTTGTTTTTTTAGCTGAGCCATCTTGCCACCTGTTGGCAGCTCAGCGGCAGCTCAGCTTGGGCCGGACTCGAACTGCTGTTGCTCAGAGCTCAAACCTTTGAGTGAGCTCTTAACCAACTGAGCCACTCAGCTGGCTGATTCTGAATTTATGATAACCCTTGGGGACTCAGAATGCACTGTGGGTTTTTATAGCGTTTTTATCAGGTAATAAAAACGAATTCAATGAGATATACACAACTGTCAGAATCCAATTCCATTTTGATTCTCTGAGCTGTCGTATGAAAGTTATTATGGTGTGAAAGGCTAAGTGGAAGCCAATGGAACAAAATAGAAAAGCAAAAGTACTACTGTGTCCCTGGGGAAACTGCAGAGATTCATGCATCAAAAACACTTTGAATGATACAGAGGTAGTAAGATGTATCACTTTAACTTATTTATTTGAATTATACCCCGCCCTCAGAGAAGATGGGTCTTGAATAATAAAAAGGATAATTGTAAATGTACTCAGGTGGTGACTATGGTCTAAATGCTATTCATTATAGTGTCTCTGTTCTGGGGCCAATCAACACAGCCTTTGACACAACATTTTGATTTAGAGAATTATTTTTTCCTCCCTTTGTCCGAAAATTAGAAAGCATCAGAAGAGTTTTCTTTCACTTGGCTTTCACTGTCATCCTGGTTCTCTGTCGCATATAGTCTACAGTGTCTTTGATCCTTTCACAGGATATCTTGTTGGTCCACTAAATTAATCACACAACACTCACTGAACTTGGTGTGCCTTAAGTACTAGGCACTATAGATTCTTTTGTAAGATACATGGAAGCAGAATATTGGAATTAAGTTTTCTCTGGGATTAGTTGAGACATTTCCTCTCAAGCAAAAGACAAATTGCTTTACTTTCCATCCCCTATTACTAAGAAACATTCACTGGGCTTGTTAGGCCTCTATGAATTTTGGAGGGTACACATACTACATTTAGTTGTGCTATCCATTTGCAAAGTATCCCATAAGGTTTGAGCTTTGAGAGAGAAAAGGATTATATGAGTCCAGCCGCTAGCTGGTCTTAACATCAAATTTATTTGCAAAAGTAGGTGGCTCACCCTCCCAATGCATCTACTCCTACTACTATCTTATCACTTCCTCCTCCCCTATAGTTATGGTTTTTTGAGGAGTTCCCTATGGCCGGTTAGCTTAGGAAGAAAAAGAAAAAGGACCCTGGTTTCCAGAAGGTTCTGCATGGCATAATGGTACTAGCCAGAAGTGGACTGCTGTAGCATTAGATACCAGTCAGGTGGTAGGAGGTCTGTAGACGAGGTGTACGGATAGACTCCTAAACAAATACTTCTGCATCCATGTGAACACCAAGCAAAAGGCACCTACAAAAAGGAAGCTCTCAAAAATGTAGGTGGGTATGGAATTGCAAGGGATCCAGAATAGCCAAAACATGTTGGGAAAAAAAAAAAAGTAGGAGAACTCACACTTTCCAATTTCAAAACTTACTACCAGGCAACAGTGATCATGATGGTGTGGTACTGACAAAAAATAGACATATTGATCAATGGAATCTAATTGAGAATCTAGAAATAAACCTGTAGGTCTATGGCCACCTAATTTTCAGCAAGAGTTCCAAGATCATTCAATGGGGAAAGAATAATCTTTTCAACAAATGATCCAGGGACAACTAAAGAGCCATTTACAAGAGAACGAAGTCAGACACTAACCTCACGTCATATACAAAAATGAACTCAAAGTGGATCAAATGCCTAAATGTAAGAGCTAGTAAAAAAAACTCTGAAAAGAAAACTTGAGGTAAATCTTCACAGTCTTTGATTTGACAAAAGATTCTTAGATATGACACCAAAAGCATGAGCAACAAGAGAAAAAAGAGATTGGACTTCATCAAAGTTAAAAACTTTTGTGCTCCAAATAACAACATCAAGAAAGTGAAAAGACAATCCTCAGAATGGGAGAATAGATTTGAAAATCATATGTCTGTTAAGGAACTGGTGTCCATAATATATAAAGGACCCTTACAACTCAATAATAAAAAGACACATAATCCAATTTAAAAATGGGCAAAGGACCTGAAAAGGCAATTCAAAGGAGATATGTAAATGGCCAATAAACACATAAAAGATGCTCAACATCATTATTCATCAGAGAAATGTAAGTCAAAACCACATGAGATACCACTTCATACCTACTAGGACAGGTATAATAAAAAAAGTCAGGTAAGTTTTGCCAAGGATGTGGAGAATCAGAGCCCTCGTACACTACTGATGGGAATGTAAAATAGTGAACAACTCATGAAATGGTTTGTTTCCCAGACACTTGATCCTTAATTCTTCTGGGTCATAACAACAACGGTTTCAAAGAATTGAAAGTTGAGGCTGCCTCCTGTTTGAAGCTCGTGGTACTATTTAACCAACAAGGAGAAAATGAGGTCCTTGTGTTGGCTAGGATGATTGGTTCTGATTATCAAGGGGAAATAGAATTGTCACGTATATACAATGTGGTCAGGTAGAAGTATGCTCCATCCTCGAAGGTGCCTCTTAGAACTCTCTATTCAGTGATAAAAATTAATTTATGATGATGTCAAGCTTAAACGGGATAGACCAAAAAGACTCAAACTCCTCACAAATGAAATGCTGAGGTCCTGGCTGAAAAGAAAGTGAATGCTGAGTTAATAATGAGAGAAGTTATAAATATTAACTACAGCTTCATGACTAGTTGCTATTATGAGGTTTGTACTAAATTCCCATATTCTCTTTTTTGTTTTGTCATGAATATCTTTGTACGTATGCATTAGACACTCATTTCCTCTTTCTTTTGTCTACTAATTTATATAAGGCCTGTTGGTAATGGTTTATTTTTATCATTTGTATCTTAGATTATAATGTTGTTCTGGATGATGACTAAATTAGAAAAAAGAGTAGACATCATGGAGAAATGGATAGAGCGTGAACTTTCCGTCTCCCCTTTGGGGAGGTAATTATAAGTCTTAATTTCCTCAACAGAAAATTCTTCCGAGAATTTTCGAGAACTTCACTCCCATGCTTAGGAGGAATTCAGGGTAGTACAGCTCCTTTCCTGCTGTCTAAAACTACTTTTTTCTTTTCCCTAGGAGGTAACAATCTGGCAGCGGGATAGTGTGCCAGCTTTGTGGTCAGAGGCAGCAGAATTTGAATCTTGATGTAGGTTAACTAGGTGTGTGACCTGGGCAGCTATCGAAGCCTCTGTGCCTTGATGTCCTGGGCTGTAAAATAAGGATAGTAGAAAACATCTTCTAGAGTTGTTCTGAGAATTAGATCAAGGGAGATGACAGCGTGGACCTCAGCGAAGCATAGGGCCTGGTAACTAGCCATGCTGTATGAGGGCTATGCAAGGGGAGTAGAGTAAATGCAAAGAAACTCCACAGAACTCACTTTCCCACCAGGGCACGAACCGCTGTGTCATGGTCCAGCCTGAGTGGATCTCAGCCGAAGCTGTCCTCACTCTTCCGTAATAAGCCTCCTGAACCTCAGAGGTTTCATTGGTAAGGTCACAAAAGAATTGTTGAATACCCCAACAGTCCTCTTTCTTTCTCCATTGGGTCTGTCCATACCTATAGAAGGGAAAAGACAAATAATCTGCGTTTCTTTTTTCCACTGAAAGAGTCTGCAGTTTTTTCAGCCTGTTAAGTTTTTAGGCTGGTTGAAAATAGTCCTCTGATATCAGTACCGCTGTGAAAGCTTGTGTGTGGCTACTCCTAAGTATCCTTAAAAAGATTTCTTCTTGTTAACCAAAGTACTATCTTGCTGATAAACTCAAGCCTGATATCTTCTGTATCACTAGCATAGGGGGTTTTTGGTTTTTTTCATGCTTAGTGAAGTTTTTCTTCTAAAGTGTAGAGCAACTTTCATTTTTGAGTACTAGCTCTCCACATCCTTAATGCTTCTGAGGTTTCAACTCTTTGTGGTTTTCTTCACTTCTCAACAGCTTGCTGTTGAGTAACAGCTGATTCTGAGAAGTAGCTACCACTTTTCATCTCAGGTGATGATTACCCAACACATATGGTCAATTGTTTATTGAAAATGGAATGGGGGTTGTAGTGACGGCTATATTAATGAGTCCTGTAAGAAGAAGCTGGAAGAGACAGAGGGGAACCCATTGGGGGAAAAAAAGGTAGTGAGGCAGAGGCACGTAGGCTGACTCATCCTAAGACTATGGATGGTGTAACAGCAAAAGGGAAGATTACGGCTCGCTTCTTTCCCAGTCACAAATCAGAGAAAATGCAATAAGGTGATAGTGGGAACCAAGCAGGAATCAGAGGCTGAGGAAAAAAGCTTCCTTGTTGAAGGACTTGAAATCTGTGACATTCTAGCCATATAATCATGAATATTGCTTTGTAAACTATATGACAGCACTTTCAGTATATCAGAAGATACCATTAAAGCAGAACCAACCACATATATTGAGTACAATTCAATGTTTTTTTAATTGTTATTTATTAATGAGACATTGTCTGTGCTAGCTGAATTTAGCTATAATGACTGGCCTCTCGTAACGTGATACCTCATTTTGTGTGCTATCCCAAATGGAACAGATATTAACCTTAGATCCACGTGAACTGGATAGAACCAAAGTGAAAGATTTCAAAAATATAAACCTGCATCATGCTGTTGAAAATTCCACATAGCTAGGAATGAATCCAGATATTCTGAATTTTATACACATTTGGGAGCCCTCTTTAAGAAAAAGAATTACAAATATAAAATTCTCCCATGTTGCCCTAACATGTAATCTTCATTAATATCATGATAAAACAACTTCTAATCCACTTTTTATGTTGGACCACAGATAGGCCCACTTTGGACCTATTTATACTGCCTAAGGGAGAAGGACAAAGAGAGAACCAATCCCTACTTCCTGTATGCTGGAAGCATCTCCAACTATGCACAAATCTTTTTAGAGTGGAGAAATCTTTATTGTAAGTATTTGTAAATTTTGTAGTTGCTACACAAGATGTGTTGAGAAAAGCAGCAGTGATCAAAAGACTAATAAGCTTCTAGAAATATTCTTTCTGAAGTTAGTGAGAGGCTAATTAATGAGAAAAATCTGACCTTGGACTTGCCGCATGCTGGAGAGATATTGATGAATTTATGGAATAAAAATTGCTATTTTGGGGTGGCTGGTTAACTCAGTTGGTTAGAGTGCAGTGCTCATAATACCAAGGTTGCCAGTTCAGTCCCCACATGGGCCACTGAGCTGCACCCTCCACAACTAGATTGAAACAGCTACTTGACTTAGAGCTGATGGGTCCTGGAAAAACACATTGTTCCCCAATAAAAATTTAAAAAATTAAAAAAATAAATTGCTATTTTGGTCCATAGCTGCATCTGATTTCTGAATTTCTAATGAAAAACCTTGTAAGTTAAACTATAATATCTCCTGTCTCATTCTCAACCAGCATTTTAAACTATATAAGAGAAGGAAGACTTTAAAAAAAAACTAAAAACCCCAGGCAGCGTACAAGTGGGAAAGCCTGCCATTTGCAAATCAGGAACGTCTGTTTCCAGGCCTCATTCCAGGAAAGGAGTTGATTATATCTGAGTTTTGTCTACAATCCACCAGAACTAGCTTCAAGATTACACAACAGGAACACGCAGCAGCACATCCCGATTTGTGTTCATGCTTACAAGAGTCATTCAATTTTGAAAAAAAAATTTAAATATTAAACACACACTAAAAAAAATGGCTTTTACATTAAAAATATATTTTACACTCTGATTTCTATGTGTCTGTTCCACAACTTCTTTTTCAAGTATCAATAGTGTCAAGTTAATTGAGTACCTACTATGTGCTAAGCAAGTTGCTTTCAACATTCACTTGACAAATATGTGTTGAGAACCTACCATGTGCCAGGCTCTGTTGTGATGCCAAAGGCTGAGCCTGTAAGGCCTGGGTGCTGGGTCTTCAAGGGATGATATATGTCCCCAACACATTGCACATCATCATGCATTTTGTGTGACCAACCAGCCTTCAGGGGAGACAAGACACTCCTGTCCCAACCTGGCCTTTTTTGAACCTCTCTGAAAATGAAAAAAAGCTCAGATCCTAACCCTCCATTGCAGTCTAGAACATGTTCTCCCAGTGGCCATGTCTCTCAGCGGGAGGACGCTTAAATTACTTACATTTTATACTGCACAAAGTAGACACTGCTGTTGCCGGCACAAGCCCTCCCAGGCTGCCAGTGCAAAATGTTGTGAAAATTTCGGGACTGAAAATGTACTCTCTGAGGCTTCAGACACACATGGGCAGGCTGAGCTTCTAAAATAATAAGAGAAGGAAAAACACTGAAACTTGATATGAGCACCATCGTTATTAGCAATAGTTTTCTATGTCCTACCTGCACCAGGATTCCCTAAAGTGGGTGCTGTAAGTGCAGAAGGTGGAAGCGGAGCCCAGAAATCAACATTTGAAATCTTCAATGTGATGATTTTTATGCACGCTGAGGTTTCAGAACAACTAACTATGTTTCAGACTGTAAACACACAAGAAACATCCTCCTACCCCATTCCCAAACTGGAGAGGAAATAAATAGCAGTGAAAAAATATTGTCTGTAGTCTCTTTCCTGATGGTGATAGAATGTAATGACTGAGATGAAAGACCCCAAAGTCACATGCCCTTCTTTGTAGGAGCCACTACATTACTGCTACTCTGAAGCAAAATTCTGCCTGGGATCAATTTTGGCTCCAGGACCTCAACCCAGCACTTGGTTCCTCCTTTCTCAGCTTCTTGCCTAACCTCTGCGACCTCACTCAGTGTCCACCACTCCCAGCTGACTTGGCTTTATTCCAGGTAGGTCGGCCTTTGCTGTTCCATGCCTGAATGTTTGCACTTACCTGCCTGCATCCTGGCTTCAAGTACTCAAGCCTATTGCTCAGATAAACTGGTCCATGGTACCGAGAGAGACTGCCCAAGACTCTGCCATGGAACCTAGTGTTCCTGAGAAGGGTCTCAACAGCAGTCATTGAAGGAAAAGGGGTAATTTTGTACTGGCATGGCTTGTGCTTTTTTCCTCAGAGCATGTGACATAGGTGGCACAATCTCACCTGCACTGAGTCCCATGGAGGGAAGAGAACCATTGACAAAATTTTATTCTACGGTCTGAAGTAAAAATGTGACCGCAGAATATTCCTCTTTGACATAAAAATTATTTTGAGCTGAAGGCAATTAAGCAGAAAAACCTCTCTGAACCTTCCCCCTTTTTCTGTCTAAAGGCAGGGTATAGATTCTCCTTTTACTGGAGACAGATTCTTATCAACCCACAGATGGCACCAGAAAAATCTGCAAATAAACCTTACTCCATATGAGTTTCTCCTCATATACAGAGGGTGCCAAAAAAAAAACCCCAAAAAAGTGTACACATTTTAAGAAAGAAAAAAAACTGTGTTAAAATTATGCTGATGGTAACCACTTCGAGCAACTCTTGTACCTGAAGAAATGAAACGTGACTTGTATTCATCTTTTCTTATCGGTATATATTGAGTATTGCAATTTTAATACAGTTTTTTCCTTTCTTAAAATGTGTATGCATTTTTTTGGCACCCTTTGTATTTACCTTTCCAGAGTTTGCCACCCTCAGAAGCCTGAAATTGCTTTCATTTGTCATGTCATGTCTCAACAAATGTATTGGTCTTTGTTGGAGATGCTATATACTCTTAAGCTGGGATTCTAACCCGCCATTTTGAGTGATGTGCGCTGCATGCATTAATACACTGTTTTTCTTTAGTTAATCTTTTTTTCTGTTAAAGAGTCCCAGCTGAAAACCTAAGATGGGCAGAGGTAAGGCTTTGCTTCCCCAGTAGGTCCAAAGTTCCTGATCAGGGGTAGGGAGCTGGGCGGATAGAGGAGTCAGGAAGCGTATCCTGTCTTTCCCCTTGACCTCATGTTCCTTCTCCTGGTCCCATGTGAGGGTCTCTGAACTAGCCCTTCCCTTTTCCTGGAATACTTTCCCTGGATTTCTACATGCCTCAAGTCTTTGCTCAAATATCATTGAGATGGAAGCAAATACTCCTAAAACAATGAGTTCAGCCCTGAACATTCAAAATTTGTCATTTTCTAATGAATGGGGCTGTTTCTTTAGGTGTATTTTTACCAGCCAAATAGTGTTAATATTGTTATTTGCTTGTTTTTATTTTTGTTTTCTGGACCTCCTTCAGTGCATCAAATGGTGCTGTGTACTTGGAAAGAGTCTACTGCCACTGTTGATCTTGCTCACCAAAACTGCAACCTAATCAATCATATTTAGTACCTAAAAATTCCAGAGGTTCTCAGGAGAGGAAAGGCAATTTCCTAAAGCTCTGCCTTAGAGCTGACTTGCTACCATGCAGAGAGATGGCTCAGTGCCCCTTTTCTCCTCTGTCTAGGGATTTGTTCTCCCATTTTTGTAACACCACCACTGCTACCACCATCAAAGATAATAGCCAATCACTCTGTACCAGACACTGTGAGGCTTTTACCTGCATTAATTCATTTAATCGGCCCAGCTCTTCTATGAAAAAGGTGCTATTGCATTCTTCCTCTTACAGACTAGAAAACTAAGCCCTGAAGATCTGAAGGAACTTGCACAGCAGCAAGTAGGAACGCTGATTTTGTACCTGGGAATTCCGATTCTGGAGCCTGCCTATCACCTACCACAGAAAACCAAGAGCAAAACCTTGGGGGAGAGGAGCTAATGGAGGAGGCAAAACAACTTTATTGGGACAGAGGAGGATGAAGATATTCTTCCTCTTCCTTCTTCTTTCCCTCGTCCTAGCTGGCATTCACTGAATATTGAACATATATGAGCATCAGACATATATCAGGAATGGTGCTCCAAGCTTTACATCTTATTTCATTCCCGCAACCACCAAATATAGCAGGTATTTTTATTATTATAGTTTATAATAATTGCACAAGGTTACAGGCCTGGTAATTTGTAGGGGCAGGATCATTTTGGTAGCATGTGAATTCCTGCCGTATTTTGCTAATTGAGTCCTTGGTATTACCAAAACAAATCCACACGTTTCTGGGAGATAGGGGCTTGAATTGTTTTTGTTATCAGTCATGGGGCAACTGTCCAGCTGTGGGAAAGTTACTGGAGCCCCTTACATGGAGGTATGTTGGGGTAATAAGATGCTCTCTGCTTTTGAAGAGTTCTCCATGAATACCAAAAGCAAATTCTCACATATTATTTACAGCTTCTGTTCTGTGCCAGGCATTGCTCTAACCACTTGGCATATATTAATTCATTCAATCCTCACAATACGTACAATTCCCATTCTACAGATGAGGAAATTAAGGCACAGGAGGTTGAGTCAATTGCCCAAGTTTTCCCAAAGAGCAAATGGCAGAGCTGAAATCCGGACTCAGTCTGACTCAGGAGATTGCTTGTACCCACTATGCTCTCATGTCCCCTGAAGGCAAAAAAAAAAAAAAAGATGCCAAGAAGACAGAGAGCTGGATGTACGTTTGTCCCATATGAAGTTTTTTGCACCCACTAGAGAGTTGTCTCTTTAGTAGCTACTCAATAAGTCCATATGGAGTTATTCAGGCTGCAGATAGAAACTGACCCTATGTCTGTTCGAATCATTTCATGACAGGAGAAAGCTGACATTTTTACAAAGCCCCCAAGAGTGCCAGTGCCATTTCTAACAGTCCCTTGAGCACACTCAAATGATGAAACTGTGAGCAATTAAAAAGAAATGAAGCACTTACCTACTACACCAGTCAGGAAGAAACTGAGGAGGAATCCTAGAAAGCAGTGTTTAGGCGTCATGGTTGCGAGTGTGACTGGTGAGACAAAAAGTTCCCCTCAATGAGAGCACGGCTCTGGACAAAAGAGGAAGCTCACTCCGAGCATCCCTCTTGTTTACCAATAGATCCTTGAAGCAAATACGATTGAACTTAATATATTGAATTATTTTAGGGAGATGATGAAAGTAGAAGAATTGCTTCAAAAAATATTTACTGTGACTTTGATGTGGATCTGATTTTATTGGGACTGGTTTTCTTATCTGTGAAAAGGCAAAACACTGAGGATTGGCAGACTAGAGGCAGGATAGGGCATGAATGTTCGTACATGAGCAAATGGAGCACATGAGGTCTTGAGATCTTAAGGGAATCTCATCTCTGTAGGCAGAGATGGCTGCCAGCCACCAGAACTTGGCTGACAGGACAATTCTGAGCAATGTGTTTGGCCATTGCAACTCTCAGGGCCCCTGGCAGTGATTCAAAGGAGGTGCGGTCTCTGATTAATTCTTATTTTTCTCTCTCCTTGGAAGCTTCCTGACTAACCTCCCTGATACACCTAATACCCTCCACACCCTCTGGCTCTGCACAGAGCCCCTCTGCCTTCCCAGTCCATGGTGGCTCTGAGCCACACTCAGCTAATGCCTCTTCCTTTGCCATTCCCGCCTCCTTTCTCAGCAACCTCATAAAGATTTTGAATGCATCAAACCAAATGAGTCCTTCAAAGGATGAAGGTGGAGAAATCATTCATTCAATGTGGAAGAGATCTACAGCATTAGATCTTTTTCATATCTTCTGAGAAATCTGATCAAACTAGGTCATCTGCTCTTTGCCCATGATCCATTATATCATCTTTCTTACCAAAAAAATTTTCCCATGTGTTTTTAGAGGCACTCGAATTATACATTAAGGCACAAGAAAAGTCATAAAGATTCTTTTTAAAAGAGGCTCATTAGGGCCAGCCGAGTGGCGTGATGGTTAAGAACTGGCTTGGGACGCCAGAGGGCCCCGGTTCGGATCCCACATATGAGGGCCAGTGACACTGCCCTCTACAGCTAAGATGCTGAACAGCAGCTCAACCTGGAGCTGGGCTGCCCTGAGTTGCCTGAAACGGCATAGGCTGTAGCCCCTGTGCCATGTGGCAGTGGGTAGCCAGCAGCCAGCGTGAGCGGCCGTCCAGAAGCCGGCAACTGATCTGCCTTGCCCGGGAAGAGCGCAATGATGGTGCCAACTTGGGCCAGTGAAGCAACGTCCTCCACAACTAGACTGAAGAACAAAAAGACAGCAACTTGTCTGTTCCCCTTCCCCCAATTCCCCAGCGCTGTTCCCATTCCCCCAATTCCCCAATAAAAAATCTTTAAAAAAAAAAAAAGAGGCTCATTAGCTCAAAAGAGGAACTATATTTTGACTTCTTTTTTCCCTTGCGTAGTCTTTTTTAAGTTCTTGGTAGAATGGCCTCTTTAGTAAGGAATAGGGATGGTTACTGAGCAGTGCTTATTCATCCATTTATGCAATCACATTTAACAGTTACTGCAGTCCCATGGGCTAGACATTGTTCTTAGCAGCAAGGATAAAGCAGCAAACAAGATAGACATTGCCTTGCCTTCCCAAAGCCTACTTCTAAAAGGGAAGGTAGATAACACTGCCAGAGCAGTGTATCACAGGACTTGTGAAAACCATGTTTTCCAGTGCCTCCGTGCTATGTCAGACTGCTGAATCCAGACTTTATCTCCAAGCAAAGTGTTCATTGCTTATTACTAATTGAGGTTTTCAAAGAAGAGACTTGCAGCGGATCTTAGGTTCCCTTTGTACCATGTTGATGCGCCTTGTCTTCTAGCCTTCTCAGCATCATCCTTCACTCACTCACTGATATTATCCACTGAACTCTGGACTTTGCATTAATCTTGGTTTTTAAAGGAGAGATGATAATCTGGGTTTTAACTATTGATGTTCAATATCTTCAACATCAATAGCTCTTGTCTGAAGCAATCAAATTGCTCCAAATTCCAGTTAAGAAAAAGGAAAAATATTTTAATTCAAGGTTTAATAAGTAGAGCAGCAGAGAATTAAATCGGGGTTTTCACTGAGTTACTGACTTTATAGAACAAAATAAGAGGACATTAGCAGGGAAAGGGAGACGAGCACAGAATATACTGAGAACTGAGTTCTTGCAAAGACGTGTGAGCTTTTGTGCTGTGTTAAATTTCAGAAACTAAGCCAGTGCTATTACCATTCCGTGAGCTCTCTAATTGTGTGATATCATAATCTGCACTAGTAGCCAACACTGCCAACAGCGCCTCAAGGGAGATGAAAAGATAAAACTAAATTCTGAAATCCCACTAATTTGGAGGCAGAGGAATTTGTACAGAATTGTTTCAAATAAAATGACATTTGCTTTGGAAAGTAAGATTAAAGATAATGGGAGAAGCCCTGCTCTACGTTGCTTCAGCCGTTAAATGCTGGCTTCAAGCTCATTCTCTACCTTCCCCTCTCTCCCACCCCCTCCCCAAACCTCAGCAGGAAGGGTCCACCTGGACAGTGAGAGTGGATGCTTCCATTGTGCTGAGTCTGGAGAGAATTTGCCCAAGCTCCTGACTTAATTCTCTTCTTTTCTCCTTGTGGCTTCCAGCAGGCCAATAATTCATCTTATTAAGAAATCATTACTTATTTTTAAGTGTGACATTGGACTTTGGTTATTATTTTTGTTATTTTTTTAAAGATACATATTGACGTATTACAGATGACATAACATGATGTCTCGTATTTGCTTCAAAATCATCCAAGGGGCTGGGGAAGGGGGCCATGAGCTGATAATTGTTGGAACCGGGTATTGAGCACATGGAGGTTCATTACGCTCTCTACTTTTGTATATGTAGTTGGAACTTTTCCTAACAAAAGAAAAACATTTTTTTTAAAGATTTTTATTGGGGAATTGGGGGGATGGGAACAGTGCTGGGGAATTGGGGAAAGGGGAACAGACAAGTTGCTGTCCTTTTGTTC
>NW_017731470.1:1544933-1611805 GCF_001890085.2 Hipposideros armiger
ATCTTAGCTGTAGAGGGCAGTGCCACTGGCCCTCATATGTGGGATCCGAACCGGGGCCTCTGGCATCCCAAGCCAGTTCTTAACCATCGCGCCACTCGGCCGGCCCAACAAAAACATTTTTAAAGTTTATAAAGATGCCATCTTTATAAAACTCCTTTTGTTAATTTTAATGCTATTTTAGTGTCGGTAGTAAGATCTAATAATTATGGGGCACCGGGTTAATTTCTTTCCATGCATTATCATTGTTAATCCTCACAACAAGCCCAGGACAATGGTATTATTATCCTGATATTACAGATAAAGAAACTGAGACATAGAGAGGCCAAGAGCACCTGACCAGGCTCTACGGCGCACATGGTGACAAAGTGAGGGGTGAAATCAGGTCTGGCTGACCTCAGGGCCTGAAGTCTATTATAAAAATCACCATGCAGTGTTCTTCACTTGTACTATTCACTCCATAAAAGGATAGAATGATATCAAAAAAGATTCGGCCGTTCATTCCTTTCATTGTTTATTCATCAAACAAATCTTTTTATTTTATTAAATTTATTGGGGTGACATTGGTTAATAAAATTACATAGGTTTCAAGTGTCCAATTTTATAATACATCATCTATATATTGCACTGTGTGTTCACCATGCAGTCAGTTCTCCTTCCATCCCCATATATTTGACCCCCTTTACCCTCTTCTACCACCCCAACCCCTTACTCTTTGGTAACCACTAAGCTGTTGTCTGTGTCTGTGAGTTTTTGTTTGTTTGTCTTGTTCATTTGTTGCTTACAGTTTTATATTCCACATATGTCTCTCAAACCTACTGAGCATGTGCTGTATGCCAGGCACCATGCTAGGCATTCAGTAATGAACAAGATGGCAGAGCCAGTGCTCATGAAGCCAAGATCATGTGTTTCAGCTAGGTCTTACAGTGAAGGGCCACCTGTTCCTTATTCTCCTTCAGAAAAGTGTTTAAAAACTGGTGTCCTGGACTACTTCACTGGGCTCAGATGGCCTAGCTTTCTGCTCCAGGCCCTAACCCTTATTCTATAACTTAGTAAACAGCAGGATAACTTTTTAAAGTTCCACAAGGAATGATAACTTGAACACCACCCTTCTCTCCTTGAGACTTTCGGAGAACCATAGACCTGTCGTACCAAAAACTGGGAAACTATTTGTTCTTTTTCTGCCGGCTGGTCCCTCAATAGTCTGCTTAGTAATACCTATGACCTTCAAGCAGTTCTGTATTCTGGAAATAATTGTCATGCAGTTCAAAATAGTTTATGGACTTGAATTAAAAAAAGGAACTTCATTGTTAAATATAGGCAAAAAACACAATGAGCAATCTGATTAAGTTTAATTTTGATTCATTTTTGGACTGTGAACACTAATAATTATTTCAAATATCCGTTCATAGGACTTACAATGAAGATAACTTTTTCTGCCCTTCACTCATATTATTCTGGATGAAAGATGCTATAAATATTGCTTTGATTGTCCTTGACCAAGGTCTTTCAGTGACCTTGAAAACCCTGCTGGATACGATTAATCATTATGCCCATACACTAGTATACGCCTGTACATTGTTTCAACTCTAGAAGGATTTTCATGGCACAACCATCATCCAACCAGTTGTCATCCCCTCAACTGCAACTACTTAGGTCCCCACCACCATAATTTTTTGCCTGATTTGTAGCCATAGCCTCCTTTCCATTCTCCCTTCCTCTGCCACTGTCCTCTGCATCAGGCAAAGTGTTCCTTTTAAATGTCAGATCAGAGCCTTTGCCCAGAACCCTCCAGAGTCTTCCCATCTCTCAGAATGAAAGTCAAACATTTTACAGTCACACACGAAGCCCTGTAATCTGGCCCTGTTAACTCTAAATTCATCTCCCACAACTGTCCTTCTAACCCACAGTGCTCTAGCTTGGAAGGTCTTTTTGCTGTTTGTCAAATGTGACAGGCACGTCCCCATACTATTTTATTAGTTGTCCCCTCTGCTTGAATGTTTTTCCTGAGATGTCCAGGCTTACCCCCTCACCTCCTTCATGTCTCGGCTCAGAAATTATCTTACAAGTTAATTCCTCCATGACCACCCAACAGGTCAGCACTTCTCCCTGCCAGCTGTTCCCGTTCTTTTAGCTGCTTAATATTTCTCCATAATGCTTCTCATCATTTGCCAGACTACGTTTTATTTTATTCTTGCTGCCCATCTCCCCCACTATAGTTTAAGCTCCATGATGTCAGGGATGTTTTATGGGTTTTTTTTTCACATCTTCACTGAGGATGGTGCTGGGCACATAGTAAGCACTTAATGCATATCTAGTGAATCAGTGAAAAGGAATATGATATTAGCTGTGGGTATGAATTTACAAGATTTAAGCTAAAAGAACAGGAAGATGCTTCTCTGCATTGTTATGGTCTGGAATGGAAGTCCTGACGGGAGAGGGCTGAGATTCTCTGATCCCTGAGGTCACTAGGGTTCACTCAGACACCCACAGGCAACACTGGCCTTTGCAACATCAGGTGCTGCCACTGCCAACTCTTCAGCGGGACCAATGAATCTGTGTATTCATTGGAATCAGCAGCTTCTTCAGGACAGGATAGTTTTCCCTGAGAAATCGTCTGGGTGCTTTTCTGGGTGCGGCAGGCGGGCTCTAGTGGGTGGCATTTCTTTGGCAATTTTCTAATTCTAATTTTACTAGGATCATTAATCTGTTTAGATTTTCTAGCTCTTCTAGGTTCAGCTTCTACAAACTATATTATCTTTAGAAGAGTGTCTATTTCATTCATTAAATTTATTTGCACAGAGTTGAGAAACTTATTCCCTTATGATGTGTTCAATTTCCTGTTTCTGTGGTTTCCCTTTTATAATTTCCTATTTTGAGTAATGACATTTTTCCCACATTTTCTTATTTTTTTAGTTAAATTAGCTAGTTATTTAGCTTTAATTTTTTTCAAGGAACTGGATTTTATCATTAGTTACACATTCTACTTTAAAATTTTTTCATGTCTCATTCATATCTTCTTTTACCTTTTAAAATTTTTCTTCTGTTTTCTTTTTATTTAATTCATTGTTTGTTTTTATAAAAAACCCTTGAGTCAGAGGTTTATTTAATTTGTTTTATTCTTTAATTTATATCACTACAAGTATTTACACTAGGAATTTACTCTGAAATATATCCCATAGGCTTCTCCTTTGGCTCTGAAGTAAGATATTTTCTTTAACGATTTGCAATTTAGATTATTTTTTCTGATCCAAGGGTTTAGAAAAAGAGAATTAAAAACAAAATTTACAAGTGGAAAAGCTTTTTAATTCTCATTGTTGCTTTTCATGACTTCCAGAGAAGAAAAAGACACTGACTTATGCAATCATGCACAATTTGGAAATCCCCTGTCCTACTGCTTTGCTTTCTGGGAGGTGAAGGGCAGAAAGAGGGATTAGTATTATTATTCATGAACAAAGTTAAACATGGCTTACGTGTCATATCTGTCCAATAAGATGTACATTGAACTTCCAAACAAAAATTTTTTTTCTTTTTCTTTTTTAAAGGTTTTTATTGGGGAATTGGGGGGATGGGAACAGTGCTGGGGAATTGGGGGAAGGGGAACAGAGAAGTTGCTATCCTCCTGTTCCTCAGTCTAGTTGTGGAGGACGTTGCTTCACTGGCCCAAGTTGGCACCATCGTTGCGCTCTTCCCGGGTGAGGCACATCAGTCGCCGGCTTCTGAACGGCCACTCACAGCGGCTGCTGGCCACTCACGCTGGCTGCTGGCTACTCACGCTGGCTGCTGGCTACACACGGTAGCCCATGGCAACCCACTGCAGCAGGGGCTGCAGCCTATGCCGTCGTCGGCAACTCAGGGCAGCCCAGCTCCAGGTTGAGCAGTTGTTCAGCATCTTAGCTGTAGAGGACAGTGTCACTGGCCCTCCTATGTGGGATCTGAACCGGGGCCCTCTGGCGTCCCAAGCCAGTTCTTAACCATCGCGTCACTCAGCCGGCCCCAAACAAAATTTTTAAATCCTCATGAAACTCAGAGGAATGAAACAAAAACCACTTTTTTTTATTTTTTACAGATTTTTATTGGGGAATTGGGGAAGGGGAACAGACAAGTTGTTGTCCTTTTGTTCTTCAGTCTAGTTGTGGAGGATGTTGCTTCACTGGCCCATGTTGGTATTATCATTGCATTCTTCCCGGGTGTGGCAGAAGGTCGCTGGACATTGAACAGCTGCTCACAGCAGCTCATGGCTGCTCACACTGGCTGCCGGCAACTCATGGTAGCTTACAGTTACCCACTGCAGCCCCACTGCAGCCTATGCCGTCACCCGTGACTCATGGCAACCCAGCTCCAGGTGGAGCTCTTGTTCACCATCTTAGCCCTAGAGGGCGCAGTGTCACTGGCCCATGTGGGATCTGAACCAGCGGCCCTGCTACTCAGAGCTCATGCTCCCAAGCCAACTCTTAACCAACGAGCCACTCGGCCAGCCCCAAAAGACTCTTTTTATTTTAAAATAATGACTTTTTGTCTTACTTTACTGGTAACCACTATAAGTAACTTTATTAGAGTATATTTCCAGCTTTACCTAAGGCTATTTCTGGAAGTAGCTGCTGGGTTGTCAAAGTTAAAGCATGCCATATGTCCAAACATTAAATGTTAATGACCCTTTTTACTCTGCCATTAACTCCAAACTCTCGTGTCCCAGCTCCTGGCTGACTTCTTAGCCTCTGAACTGCACTTTCCCCTGAGCCCTGTGGCACCCCACTGCTACCCCAGCTCCATAAGCTTAGCCCTGCCATACTCCATGTTTTATTTGCATTCTGAGTTCCTACTATGATGTATTCCTAAGACATACCTGTTTGGTTCCTAGTTTACCTATAAAACAACTTCTAACTATCCTGTATCCCAAGTTTTTTACTTGGGAAAAAAACAACAACAACATAATTCCTGCCTCACCAGGTAGCTAGGAAGGTCAGTAAGAGGCCTTTGTCAAACATCTGCCTGTTGCAGAGGCTCGACAAACATTAGCCCTCCCTCCAGGCTTGGTGAGTTGTGATAGCTGCCATGTTTTCCAAATATTCAAGCAGGAATCCTGTAGTGTAGAGAGAAAGGATCACCACAGGCGTGGAGAGCGAGTCAGATCTGGTTCCATGTTACATGAGAACAACAGAAATGATAGAAACAAACAATTCTGTAGATGGCATGACACAGGCACAATTGTTGACATACAATTATTCACTGAATTTGGTAAGCTGTTATAGGACATGGAGATTAGTACTCCTACAAATTATAAAAGCTGGGGTTTTTTTTTCCCAACTTGCCTAGCTTTTTGTCATCCGACTATAACCCCACATCTTTATTCTATTTATTCCATATATTTTTGTCGACTCAATCAGTTCTGGCTTGCAACAAATTCTGCAGCTCTGCAGAAGTTTTCAGATTTTCTGGAGTATCAGAAAGACATATTCTCTCTCGCACACATTCTCTCTCTCTCTCTCTCTCTCTCTCTCTCTCTCTCTCTCTCTCTCTCTCTCTCTCACACACACACACACACACACACACACACACACACACNTCTCTCTCTCTCTCTCTCTCTCTCTCTCTCTCTCTCTCTCTCTCTCTCTCTCACACACACACACACACACACACACACACACACACACACACCTGCAAAAGGAGTAAAACTGACATGGACATAATGATAAGCCAAATAGAAGAGTGGTTGTGTGGACAATTCATTTAGTCAACAAATATTTACTGAGCACTTGCTCTGTGACAGGCACTGTCCTAAAGTCTGGAAATACAACTGTGGGTTAGCTAAATTCTTGTTCTCATAGAGGTGACATCCTAGCATATGTGTGGGAGGCAGGCGGCAGGCAGTGAACAGACACACAACTCTCTCATCAGATGACAATCAGTGCTGTGGAGATAAAGAAAGTAGGGTGTAAGGAGAGAGAATGCTAAGAAGGTGCTGTTCCAGCTAGTGGGGAGGGGGGGCCTCAATGACCATGTGAGTGGAGTTAGGTAAGGCAGGGAGCCATGCAGACGTGAGGGAAGCACAGTCTAAGCACAGGGAATGACTAAGCCCAGATGAATGAGCAGGAGGCCAAGTGGCTGGAGGAGAGGGAGCAAGGGGCAGAGGTCGGGAGTACCCAGCGGTCAGAGCCAAAGACCTTGGACTCCACAGCATGTACTGTGGATGCATTCTGAGAGAATGGGAAGCCACTAGAAGGTTTTAAGCAGAGAAAAATCTAAAATCAGAAATGATAAAATGTCAATATTAAGGTAGTTGGGTTGGGAACAAAAACTGTGGGAGCTGTAACATCTCTGTTTAGGTTGTTTCTTACTTGGGTCAGTGCAAAACAAAGCCACTTGTTTATCTTTTGTCTATAAGAGGCAATACTTCCTATGGTGAGTCTTGACTCTGCTTGATGGCATTGCTGCACTGTGAGGGTGAAAGCAGTTTCAAATGGAAGAGAAAGAAACGGAATTTAAAATAATATCCTTGGGCCAGCCGAGTGGCGTGGTGGTTAAGAACTGGCTTGGGACGCCAGAAGGCCCCGGTTCGGATCCCACATATGAGGGCCAGTGACACTGCCCTCTACAGCTAAGATGCTGAACAACTGCTCAACCTGGAGCTGGGCTGCTGTGAGTCGCCGGCGACGGCGTAGGCTGCAGCCCCGGCGGCAGTGGGTTGCCATGGGCTACCGTATGTAGCCAGCAGCCAGCGTGAGTAGCCAGCAGCCAGCGTGAGCAGCCAGCAGCCGCCGTGAGCGGCCGTCCAGAAGCCGGCGACTGATCTGCCTCGCCCGGGAAGAGCGCAATGATGGTGCCAACTTGGGCCAGTGGAGCAACGTCCTCCACAACTAGACTGAAGAACAAAAGGACAGCAACTTGTCTGTTCCCCTTCCCCAATTCCCCAGCACTGTTCCCATCCCCCCAACTCCCCAATAAAAAATCTTAAAAAAAAAAATAATATCCTTCAGGCCGGCCGAGTGGCTCAGTTGGTTAAGAGCTCTGAGAAACAGCGTCGCCAGTTTGATTCCCACATGGGCCAGTGAGCTGCGCCTGAGCTGAGCTGCTGCTGAGCTGCCAAAAGGTGGCAGGATGGCTCAGCTGGTGAGAGCACATGCTCCTAACAACAAGGTTGCCTGTTTGAGATGGTGGGCTACGCCCACCCACAACTAAAGACTGAACTCAGCTCCTTGAGATCAGCTGACACCCGGATGGCTCAGTGTATAGAGCATGCACTCTTAACAACTAGGCTGCCAATTTGACTCCCGCATGGGATGGTGGCTACACCCACCAGCAACTAAGACTGAACTCAGCACCTTGAGCTGAGCTGCCGCCTGAATGGCTCAGTGGATAGAGCGTGCATTCTCAACAACGAGGCAGCTGGTTCGACTTGGTTTGACTCCCGCATGGGATGGTGGCTATGCCCACCTGCAACTAATGCAACACAGCACCTTGAGCTGAGCAGCACGACTGGACTTGGAGCTGAGCTAGCTGCGCCCTCCACAACTAAGATTGAAGAGAACTTGGCTGTTCCCCTTCCCCAATTCCCCAATAAAATCTTTAATATATATATATATATATATATATATATATATATATATATATTATCCTTGTGTATATTAAAATATGAAAAAAAATTTAAAATCTTTTTTAAATTTTGCAGCTCAGGATCCTACATTCATCACTCCTTTGATTTGAAGTTCCTTCTAACTCTCCGTGCACCTACCATTTAATTGATGCTTAAGTGCCACTTCCTCAACAGTCTGACCTGATCCCGTCTCGTAAGTCCTCTTGTTATGCTCCATCTGCACCCTGTGCTTTTCCTTCGTTACATTTGTCAGTTTTGTGATGAAGAATTTGATTATTTAATTGTTATTTCCTTCCCACACTTATGGTAACTAATTTTTTTAAGTGATTGCCGTGGGCCAAGTACTATGCTAAGGGCTCTATGAGATTATCTCATAATCATACTATATATGACGTACTGTTATTATCCCTGCTTCATAGAAAATTTAGGCTAAGAAAAGTGAAGTAACTGGTTTCAAATCACTTGATGAGGAGCAAAGTTAGGGTTCTAATTCAAGGGTCTGACTTCAGAAGCTCTCCTTTTGATTAGCCAATGCCCTACACATATTCAGGACTGGAGACCACCTGAGTGTCCTTGGCTCTTAGTAGGTGCTAAATAAATGTTGGCTGAAAGAAGAGATTTCTGGGGCCATATAATCATTCAAAATGGATCCATCTTTGAGATTTTGAATTTAGAGCTCCTTGCTCCAGCCAAAATCTCGAAACCAGTGTGTGTCGGTGATGTCTCGTTACTCCAGCCCACACACTTCAATATGCCATTCTTGACCTCTTACCAGCAGAAGGGCCAGGTCAACCCTCTACTCGGTGGTCCTCTGGATTCTCTCTCCTTCCAAGAGCTTCTAGTCTGGCAATCCCCAATAACTCCCCTCATTTTGAAAAAGTGGTTTTGCACTGACCAGGTATGTGACAAAATGGAAGTTACTCTTCCTCTCCATGGCTTAGTTTCTTCACTTGTAAAAAATAGGTAATATGAAGTCTTAGCAATGAGGTAGCATAAGTGAAAAACTCAGTCTAGTTCCTGACACATAGTAGGGATTCAATAAATATTAGTATTTATGCCTCAGTTCCCGGGTTACAGAGCTTTCTAGAGAATCTCAAAGTATCCCCCAAACCTAAACAATGATCCTTAATGGTGAACTCAATGCAACTGTGTTATCCTCTTCCATCTCCTTGTTGGCATGGATAACCATCAGATATCTATCTCTGGCTTTATCTTCCTCTAACTGCTTAATTCCTCCCCCTTCCCTTTAGATGTTAACTATCTGTAAATATTTCTACTTTTATAGCCTCTTAACGCAGCTTAAGCATCCCAGAAAACATTTTCTAAGTTCTTAGAGACAGAACATGCAAATAACCACCTGCAGCTAGCTGCAATTTACTGGAAAAAGCATGGGAGGCAGAATCCTCAATCTATCACTCACTGGGCAAGTCGCTTAACTTACTGAGTCACGGTTTCCTCATCTTAAATGGAAATAGTTAATTCCTCCACACAGAGTGTTATAAAGATGAAGTGAGATGGGGTATTTTTGAAAACAGTTCAATAATTATAATTTGTTCTTTTGTTCATTCATTCACTCATTCATTCATTCCTGATTGGTAGCTCTCGTAAGCTCCAGAAGGTTGAGGCATAAAATGGGGAAATGCGGAGCAAATATTGCACCTCATAGGTGAAGCTGACTAATCATTCTACAAAGCTGGATTTTACTTTCTACGTCATCTATTCATATTCTTCTTAGGCATGAAAACAAGCATCTTAACTGTGACACAGCCTACTAGTAATCTTAAACTTGGCATGAAATAATGATGCAATTAACACCAGTTTTTGATAACCAGTAGTAATTTAGGAAAATATTTAAGCAGAGCTGTATCAGAAAGAAGATCCCCTCATTAGTTAACATAAGGGGAAACACTGACTCTTAGAGCCAAAAGGCAGAGAGACTTGAATCCAACTCCCATGAGTTGGATTACCACAGTTGCCAGCTTTTGACCAATTAGGAGTAGTCATGTTGCTCTAGGGAAATGGAGAATCTCAACAAGTTAAAATATATCCCAGTATAAAGCTATAACTTAGAAGTGTGATGCAGATCCAAGAAAATACAGAACAATGAAGCAGTCCCTGGAGTTTGGCATAAGATGTGACATTTGAAATCAGCACAGAAAAGTGGGATGATTTAATAGTATTGGGACAACTAATTTATCAAGTTAAAATATATTATGAGTTGAATTATGTCCCCCAAGAAGATATGTTTCAGTCCTAACCCCTGGTACCAATGAATGTGATCTTATTTGGAAACAGTGTCTTGGCAGATCTAATAAAATTTAGATGAGGCCATACTGGATTAGTGTGGCCCTAACCCAAGACTAGTCTTTACAAAGAAAGCGATTTGGACAGACACACAAGGAAGAAAGCCATGTGACGAGAGACAGATTGGAATGCTGCAGCCATGAGTCAAGGAAGACCAGGATGGCCAGCAACCACCAGGAGCTAGGAAGAGGCAAAGGATCCTCCCCTAGAGCCTTACACAGAACCTGGCCTTGCCTCTGAATGGTGAGAGTAAACGTTTGTTTTAAGCCACCCAAGGTTGTGGTGATTTATTATGGCAGCCCTAGAAACTAAAACAATAAAGCTGGATCCGTATCTCCTTATATGAAAAAAAAATATCTAGATGAATTTTAAAGAATTAAATGTAGAAATGAAACAAACAATGGCCCCCAAATATAGAAAACATGGGTGAAAATGTGTATCTTCTTAGGAAAGGGTTTTTACGAATGGAAAAGATGAACAAATTTGACCTTATAAACATCTGTGTGGTTAAGAGGCTTATTCAAAAGGCAAGGAATTATAAACTGTGTATCTCATGAAAAAGAATAGTCAATTAAAAAGACATAAACAGCCCAGAAATAAATGAACAGAGGACAAGATCAGTCAAGTCACAAAAGAAAAAAATACCTTATAAAATACGCTCAACTTTACTAAAGAAATGCAAATGAACTATTAAAATGGTTTACCTGTAAGACAGGGAGAGATTAAAAAGACTGGTATCAAGATAAAAAGGCAGGTACTCCATTCACATTTGGCAGTAAAACCTATTAGGCACCATTCTTTTGTTGAAGTAACTTTACTATTTCAATTATTTTCGTATTTTTGTTCTCTTCTCATTTTAATGTGTCCAAATTTTCAATTGTCTTAAGGGTTTTTTAGTTTTCCAGAATAAGGATATGTAAAGGATATATATTTTTACTACATATGGTATGTACTCGCATCAGTTAAAAAAGTAATTGACAAGATATTGTCCCCCAAATAAGTGAGTATACTAGTTTTACTGATATTACCAGTATTTGATATTTTTTCCCACTAATAAAATAGTACCTCATTTTAACTTGCACTTTTAAGTGAGCAATATTTTTCCATGTTTTATTTACTCACATCAGTTGTATTTAAATGTTTTTTGTCAGTTAATTTGAATCTTAAAATTTCTATCCTCTTCATAAGTCCCAGGAATTCCTTGTATAACATAGAGATTAGGTCTTGGTTTGCCTCTCGAGAATTCGCTCGTCATACTACATGCTTCTCAGGGCTCCCTCACCCACTCCTACCATTTTGAGCACCATTTTTATGCTAGAGGCTCAATCCACACGCTCTACAGAGAAATCTGCTTTTTTCCCCAAACAGCTTGGAACAGTGGTCTGCACACTGGGTCACAAATATTGAAATACAGACATAAAAGGACCATTTTTAAAGATGAGGTTATTTTTAGAACTGTTTATATATATGAATAATTAGAAAATGATTCTATAGCATTAAAGCATGGAAACAAAAAAATATAAATATTTGAGTTAACTGCCTGAGTGCTTGAATAAATGAACACAAAAATGAATTTTAATAATTCTTTATTTAAAAATCTTAATGCAATGTCCCGTAAAAAATATATACATGTTTCTATTTACATACTCTATTAATTCTATTGGTTTGAATTCGATTTTAAATGCAATTTGAAAAGCTTTCAGGATTTTTTCTGAAGGCGATCATTTAAAAATACTATATATACATACGTTTACAAAAAAAACAAAAAAAACAAACCAAGACATATGGAGGCATAGAAAAGAAAAAGTCCAATTTATCTCCTGAAGTGGTTAGAAAGGACCCTGGGGTGTCACCCACTATCACAGGAAGCCGCGTTTTCACTGGTACTGCTAACCTATCTATATAGAAAGGTTCATATGCGACAACAGTTTGTTTTTTAAAAAGTGATTGCAGTTTTCAGGCCACATGCAACAGTGCCAAACAGGTTCGTTACACTTTTACCTAAATCAAGGTACTGCATTTGGTTAATATCAATGGAGATACCATTTCTGAAAATGTGATCTTTTCATGAAATCGAAGCAGAAAAACTGTTCAGGACAAGCAGATCCTTCAAGTTAGCTGATCTTATGAAAGCTCTTTGGAATCGGCTGTGACTCTATAACCAATCAAGGACTCCTTACCACCTTCGTCCACGAGCAGATCCACTAACACGTGTGGTTTATCATACCCAAAGGAGGTGGTAGCATTTCTCAGCAGGCCAGACTCCTGTCCTCCTGAGTCAGATGAGCTGTCCGATTCTTGAAGGCCACTATCAGAACCATTTCTGGAGTGATAAGAATTTAGAGCAACGCTGCTGGGTTCAGACTGGTTACTACTTGAGTGGACACAATCCTCTTTGACGGCTGGAGTCAGGGGGCTGCCAGGGACCATGTCAGAAGTATTTTCTTCAATGGTCACCACTTCTGTTTCACTAGAAAGATCTCTGTCTTCTACTTTTGCTGGATTGTCCTCAGTATGCGTACTTGAAATTGTTGCTGGCGACAACTGCTCTTCCCAGATCACCTTCTTCTCATTTTCAGAGACAATTGCTTCATAGGTGATGGGTGATACATATTTTGATTCCAATTTTGCCTCTGAAGAGGAATTTTTTACAACAGACAGCTAAGGGAAGAGAAATCAATGATAAAAATAAATTACTAAACATAAGTGCCTATTCTTAAAAAAAAGGGAGTCTAAGGCTAATAATGAACAACCAAATATATCACTAAATGGTATACTTAAGATAACAGTATACTATTTTAAGATTAAAAAAGGGATTTTTATGTCAGATGGGTACTAGGTTTCTCCAGGTGATCACTTCAAAAGTTATACAAATGTCTAAGCACTATGTTGTACACCTGAAACTAATATTATATTGTATGTCAACCGTAATTAAAAATAACATTATAAAAAAAAAACCCACAAGCATTTTTTAAAAAGTACTATCTCACCAATATGTTGCTTTTTATGCATTACCTTTCACATATATGCATGTTACACTTGTAATGGGAGTACAGCTACTTATTTTATACAATAATTTTACCATTTGCCTTCATAATTATCATTTTCATTGGCTCATTATTGCTTTACACTGATGATTAAATAATTTTTCTAACAGTACATGTTAAAATGTTATCAATTTTTACTATTGGGTTGTCAGAAAAGTCATGACGCATTTTTGCATGAAGAACAGAAAAAATATGTCATGACTTTTCTGACAACCCAATATTTACCTAACATGCTGAAAGAAAATATTCTTACATATCTGTTTATTTATGAAACTATTTTTTTAGAATAAATTCTGAAGGGTGGAATGACTAAGTCCAAGTGTGAGGCATGTTAAAGGAACTACGATGCTGTATGCTCATCGTATGCTTATCTTCCTACCCAGAGCTACAGGACTTTTTACCAAATAGTTTTTACCAAAAAATAGTAGTTTTACTACTATTAATACTCCTGAATATTCAAGTTTATTTTTCTTTCTCTAGTGGGTGTAAAGTGACATAATGCAAGGTTGCTCTGTGCTTAATTAGCAGTGAGGAAGAATAATATAATTCATATGTAAATTGCCTACTAATTGTTGCTAGTTCTTATCCACTTTACTGAAATATAGCATATTCGTAACAAATTTAAATGTGCCCTTTGCATATCAGATATTATTCCTATCATATCTGATTCAAAGAGCTACCATTCTCTTACCCTTTAACTGTTCTTTTCATCACACAAAGGCTTTTAAATGTCAGACATTCAAATGTCAAACTTCTAGTTAGTCTCACTTTTGGCCATCTTTCCTTCTACACTCCAACCATGTTTTTGTATTTGCAGATTTTCAAAAGCCATGCTTTCTGGATGCTGGACCTCAGCACACACCATCCTTAAGTACCTGGATGAACCACTATCTGACCCTCAACACTACTCAGGCATCACAGCCTCTGGAAAAGACACAATCGACTCCCACCTACCAAAGTGGACAAGTCCTCACTGGCATGTAGACAAACCTCTGTTTTTGAACCTATGACACCGTACACCCACTGAATACTTATATTTTTCTCCCGCTAGACTTTTAGCTCCATAACAGACTTGCCTAACTGTGCTTCTGCCACATGCATAAAAACGTACCTGGTGCTTAGTAAAAATATGTGGTGTTGCATGTGCAGTAGATTGAGACTTATGTAGGTGACATGGTGCTGAACATCGTTCTACTTTTAAAGAGAATTTTTTTTCTAAGCTGAGCCATCTTGCCACCTGTTGGCAGCTCAGCGGCAGCTCAGCTCGGGCCATGAATCGAACCGGCGACCCTGTTGCTCAGAACTCTCACGCTTGAGCGAACTCTTAACCAACTGAGCCACTGGGACGGCCCCGAGAAATTTTAACAAACTATCAAAAAGTTTCAAATTAGCATTTGTGTGTATATAATTAAAGAAATGTATTTAAATACATTACCAATGACTTGGGTAACATGATGTTTTCTTTCTTACATGAATTCATCTTCTTCATGTTACAACATAAAACTACCAGGCTAACTACTACAAAGAGTAGGCAAGCGGTACCAACTGGAATCCAAACAGAATCTAAGAGAAGGGAAAATCACAAATTAGAATTAAGATAGACTACGACTGTATCCATCAACTACTTATAAAGTTAGCTTAGAGCTATTCTTTAATAGATTTACATATCAGGTAATTAACATGGTCAGAGTGTTAAGGACACTGACACAGAAGTCAGGAAAGAGGGGTACAAACTCAGGTCCCTGTCCTAGGTGGCAACATGATTCCTCCCGGCTCCATAATTCTAGACTTTCTTCGACTATACTTTCATGACACAATGTGATTAATAGCGTTTTCCTAACAATTTTCTTACAGCCCAAATATAGGGTGTTTCCAGAGATATGCTTTTCTCTCATTTAAAGAGGCAAAGTAAGAATTTTTAAAATACATCTCATTAGAAATAAATACTAGCAATGTCTGTACCTCTTAATATAATGTAGTCTTACTCTTCAGAATTTTGTTACATTTTATATTTCAAGATTATAAATGTTTACAAGATACACAGATGTACACATATGCACACACGGAGGAAAGTTGCACAGGAATAAAGTCCCTTTGACTGCAAACCGGATATAAAGAATAATGTAAAATAGGGAAGAGTGTTTCAGAGCACATACATCTAGAGTCACTGTTGTGTGCATTTGTCTCTAATGCTGCTTTTCCTTTTCATAAGCCAATCTTCAGTACTTTTTTTCGTAGTCATCTCTTCCAAATCAATAGTACCCAACATATAGTGGTGGTGTTTGGCCTCCATTCACGGCATTTCATTACCTTTAATTTCTATTCCAAAGTTACTTCTTTGGAATAGTAATTATGGAAGTTACTACTAAATGAATGCTTTTATCACACCTGTTACAGGATGTGGAAACAAATTATTACAGTAATAAGTTAAAACTAAGTACATAACTAAACCCATATTGGGCTTAAATGCAGGCAGGGAAGGCTGTTATGAACCACTGTGGTCCCACCGTGTGGCCACAATATTAACCCAAGTTATAATTCAGGATTTTTGGTTTTTTTTAAGTAAATCTGGGCATTTGCATTATTGTCAAAATTTTGTGTATTTTAAGATTTTGTTTTTCAAAATAGCATAATGAAAACTGGCACAAAATGCATTGCATTATTTTAAGTCACCTATGTGAAACTCTCATAATGGCCAACAGTTATTAGTATTAAATTTTAGGTGTTTAGTCTGATTGTTCAGCCTATATTTCCATTCTTCAAAAAGACATGTGTACCATACAATGTTTGTACTTTAACCTAGGAAATACATTCTAAAAACATCCTAGCAATTGAAAAAATATATATACATACAAAGACAGTCATCATAGCATGATTTATCTTAGAGAAACATGTATATTATATAAATAATCTAGAAGTCTAAAAATTGAGAACAGTCAATAGAATACAATCTGCATGATGAAATATTCTACATACATTAAAAAGTAGTATTAATAAATTATGTGAAATAATATGGAAAAATATTTATAACATATGTTTAAAGCAGTATAAAATTATACATACATCATGACCATGGCTATGCAGAAAAAAAGAGAAAAACAGGATGGGGGAAAAAAGCACCAAACAGTGAGTAATATTTGTTTGGCTGGCAGAACTACAAATAATTTTGTTTTCTTCTGTCTTTTTATATTTTACAAATTACCTATAATGAACATTTAAATTTCAAAACTTCAAAGGCCCAAATTTTTGTTACAGTACCTGACAATTGAGAATGCCAGTTCTAAAGATAAAGATCTATCACACAAAGAAAAGATGATTAAATAAATTCTAACATGTTGTAAAAGTGAGCTTATAGTCATTATTTAAACCAATCTATATTTATTTTTGAATATTAATTTCTAGTGCTTGTCCAGTCCATGTCACACAATTTTAATCAACATTCCTGCTATTCAGTTTTTAGGCTTAATGTTCCCACAAAGAACATCTCAATGAATATGTAACATCTTGCTATACTGAAGTAATAAATTGACTCATATCGTGCATAATCCTGAAATGCAGGCATTTATGCAGAGTTTTTACATGTTATTTTTTTTTCCTGTGTCAAAAGGTATATCACATGGCTTTACAAATTGGTTGTCTTATATCTTAATGCGGGAAAAATGGTCTTATTTTTAATTTTGAACTTCTCTGCAGAATGGAACTATTTTTAAGAGAGCAGAGTTTTACTGAAATTGCAAACTGCCTCTTTTCACATTACCCTATGTTAGTTTCCACTTTCTATACTTAGGAACAAATGGCAAGAACTTACCTGTATTGCTCTCATGACTGTGAGTGGTAATACAGACTTCTTTGGATTTTTTAGTTGTAACATGCCATCTCTCTGAGAACCCGTCTGCTGTAATACAGTGCTCAGCATTCAGTGAGGACACTAAAATACTTAGGTGGCACTTAGTCTCGTTGCAATCATCTTCCTGATTTATGGTATGTGTACGTGTGATCTGTATGGGAGAAAAAAAAACAAAACACATGAAAATGCATGACTCCTTTTAATCTGCAAAAAAAAAATCACATTTAGAGGGGTCAAACACCTTTAGAAAATGTACATATGATGAATGTTGAACATGTTGAAAATAGTGTTGACATCATAATGCTATATATCCATTAAAATGTTCTTTATAGGGATAAATTTAAAAACTCAAATAGCAGGAATGTTCACTGTTAGTTGTTAAGTCAACAAATATTCACTAGTCCTATTTCTATAGTGCTAGAAACTTAGCTGGTGAGAGATAAAAGCATCTTATATGAAGAATAATAAAGGTATTATGCAAAGGCTGTAGAATCTCTTGGCAGTAAGCCATAGAAGGGATTGAAGCAACCTCTGGGATTTTATCATTCCTTCAAACAGCCAAAGTGCGTGGATCACCTGTGCTAGCGCCTGAAGACAGAGGCAGGACAGTGGTGCCTGCCCTCCAATAACTTATTGTACGGTATAGAAGACACATAAGAGAAATGTTAGAGAGTAATGACTACTGCAAGAGGACTATTATAGGGAATTAATATCTAGACCTTAGAGGAGGAAATAGTCTACTGTGTCAGAAAGGAATTCAAAGGGGAGATGATACGCCACTTGAACACTAAAGGAGTAGAAATTTGCCAAAGGAGAAAGCTGGAGAAGGACATTCTATGAAAGAGCATGTTACGTGCAGGGAACTAAGAACAGCAGGCAGTTCACTAAAGCATGAATAAAAATAAGGTTGGAAGGAATGAGGACATAGGTAGCTGGGAAGGATTCAAGAGGCCCATTCATGAAGGCCTTGTAGGCCAAGCCATGAAAGAGAATTTAGATACCATTTTGTAGCTGATGGGGATTTGTTAACGGATTTTAAGCAGAGAAGTAACACAGATAGGTTTGCACTTTAGAAAGACAATTCTGCTAGCAACAAAAGTGATGTTTTAAAACCTGAATCAGATGTCACTCTTCTGCTTAAATTTTTCCCGGGGTGCAACATCTCACTCAGAATAAATGTCAAATACCTCCAATGCCCAAGACATGTGGCCCCAGTGACCTCTGACCTCACTGCTTCCACTCTGTGCAACTCTGCTGCTCCCTTCACATGCCCAGTGTCCCTTTGCTATGGTTTTCCCCAAAACACTCCTCCATCGTTATCCATGGAGCTCACCTCCTCCAGCCCTGGTTCCAGTACCACCTTCCCAGTGAGGCCTGCTCTGACCACCCTACTGAGATCCTGCTGTCCCAACCCCGCCCCCGCTCCCTCTTCCCGGCTTTGTTTTTGTCCACAGCAGTCATCACCGGAGATTTGTCTGTAGTGTTCACTGCTCTCTCCTGTGGCAGAAGGCACAGAGCACAAGCTTGACAAATATTGCTAAATAAAGGAATGGCACCACTATGGAGAATGGATGGAATAGAATAGTACTAATCAAAGCGTGGTCTGCACAACGGTGCCAGAATGGAATTATATCCCTACAGTAGCACTATTAGCTTTTTCTTTGAAAAACAATGACTCCAATTAGAGCTTCGTATTATTTTACATTACTACCAATGAGGAAGAAACAGATTAAAATTATCCTCATCTTACAAGTGGATAAATGAAAATATACAGGTTAAAATCTGTATATTAGGGCCATGCTGCTAAACAAGACAAAGAAAAAACTTAAATGTGCTCACATGGCCAGGGTTAGTGATAAACACCAACACTAATTCCCTTCAAAAGCATTCATCTATTTCTTTTTTTCTTTTGTACCAAAACTTAGGATCCATGAGTCTTCCCTGAATAGTCATAAGCATTCTATTGTCTTACACTAAATGCAGAAAGAACATATGCTAGCAACAGAAAAATTTCCATTGTGAAAAACATGAAATAGACGCATACCTCACTTCCACTTATTCTCTCATACACTCTGTACATGAATAAATAACAAGTATTCTCTTCATCATATATGGTTCCCAGCTCTTGTCCATCTATAACAACTGAAGGATGAAATATATCAATAATGATTTGGTCTTCCTTCTGTCTGACTTCCAGGTTAGGTGGTCCAACTTTCCCTGCGGAGGGGGGACAAAAAAGAAGTAAAGTTAGTACTGGCCCTGGAACTTGATAGTACATTTTACAAATTACGAAACTCCATCAACTTACTCTATTTGTTGTTGGTTTTCTAAAGAAGAACCACATTTAAGCCATTCCAAAGAGATCGAGAGGATATTCTATGGGTTCTTAATAAAGAAACACTAAATAAATCTCCTCAGGCAAATATTATTATCTAATATAAACTCCTCTTTAACACTTTAAATTCATTTCTAGTCCTCAAGAAAAATAGCTGGTCATGAAATACTGGTAAAAACCTTGACATAACAGAAACTCAAGTAAGTTATTTTTTCCTTTTTCTTTGGTTCTGTAGTTTTAAAAAACAAAAACCAAAAACAGCTTTCTAAGAAATGTTTCAGAAAAGGCTTTTTAGTTATCTTTGAACCCTCACCGAAACTCTTTGTATCTCCAACACCTATGGATGTTGCTAAATACATTAAATTTTTACTGTGAAAATCAGAACTAGATATTTATTCATTCACCAAATATTTATTACGTGTCTTTGATGTTTGGCACTTTGTTGGTGAAACATCTACCTATTCTTCACATATTTATTGCATCTCTGCCATGTGCCAGGCAGGTCGGTTTTTACTCCCCAATGTGTCCTTGGGGCCTAACATACGTTCTGGCACGTAGCGTGCCTTTGACAAATCCATCTGGGAGAAATCTGACATGCAGATGGCATAGTTATCAGATGACAAAGGTGTGAACTCTGGGGAATAAAACTATTTCAAAGGCAAGTACAGAAAGGGCTGTGGAAGAGACCCAGCAGGCGCAATCTGAAAGCAGGAGAACAAGGCAGTGGTTGAAGGAAGGAGGCAAGAAGCTGAACAAGAAAGGAAGTGAAGCTGGAAGACAAGGCACTGAAGGACTAGAAGCCTAGGGAGGTGATTAAAGGCACTTTTACCCAGGAATGAGGGAATGAGGGCTGCAAGGTAGGATGTTCCTCAGAAAAGACCAATTGGCACTGAAGATCCGAGAGCGTGAGGAGATAACAAAGATCAGGTATATATGGGAATGGGGGGCTGGAAGTGTGTAGAGCTGAAATTCACTGGGGTTGAAGAGATTACGGAAATCTAAAACTGTTTTAATGTATGAAATTGGGATTAAAATTCTCTCTGGCCTTGAAGACTTAAGGCAGACAGGAAGAATGAGAGCAGCTGCCAAAGTCCTCAGTGAACGTGACTTAGAAAGAAATGACAGACAAGACACGGAGGCGAAGGGTATGCGGAGTCGAGCTGCACAGCACTAATCCATATTTATATGGAGCGGAAGTGGAACGAGCTAGTAGGGCCAAAGCGATGGGCACCTCTTAGCCTCATTTTGTGGGGCTTGGGAGATGAGGAAGACGAACTCCCTCAATTCTTCCAAATGCTTCTTGGGCATTGTAATAATTTCTAACAACTGTTAATAAAAGCAAATATATACAGCAGACATGTGTAAGTATTTTCAAATTCAAAATTTAGATATGTATAGATTCTACTCACCGTCTTTGCACAAAATAAATTCTTTTGACTCTGCATAGGCCGATTCTTCCTGTCCAAGCCTAGCTTTAACTCTGGCCCATAGACCACTTGATGGATCATCAGTCATGGAAAAGATATTACAACTATGATGAGAAGTATTGCAGGCATCAATCCATAGTCCCTTCCTAAAATGAAGAGGAATAAAGAAACACAAAGGTAACTGTTATTAGTCTATAAACTTTATGAATCGTCTCTGTCTATGCTCTGCTTTTCATTCATAGCATGCAGCTGGTAGAAGGAGCTGAATAAGAATAGATGGAGAAGCTAGACAAAGTAGGAAGTCCTTACTTTGGTGACAAGTACTACAAATTCCTATACAATAAAGAGACTCAATTCAAATTATAAGACCTGTACGAACCACATTCCACACGTAATTTTTAAAATCTGCTCACTAAGCAATTTTACATTCTAGCAACATGATCACTACTTAATTACAGAATCTAACACATTACATATACACTATACAAAGAGCACATCATTACTTTTAATTCAGAAGTGTGAGCTCTATTTGCCGTGCATTAAAATATTGGAAATTAGAGATACTTGTCTACTTCAATTCTGACAGGAAAAAGAACTAACTGGCAGGAAGTATTCTGGAAATAACTAATTGTATCCTTAGGACTCCTGGAAGTCTGCAAGCAGTCCAGGAAATTTTGCCACATCGGAAGGTAGGATGATGGAAGAAAACACAGAACATTATAGAATATGCAAAGACCTAGAAAAAAACAGAATAAAAAGTATTGAAGAGTAACACTCACCCGTATGTCTTTACCTGTACAGTAAAAACAGGTATCTCTAGCATTTCCGGGTAATCCCAACGTACGTCAGAATTCAAGTTATAGGCCTCAATTTTAATATTGGTTGGTACAGGCACTGTAAGAGATTCAAAAAGTATAATGGACAATAGTAAGAAATTCACACTGACATGCGAAAACTTTATTATACGAAGCCATGTTAACCAAATATATATTTTGAAGAAAAGTAGAATTCACCAGAACAGACAACAAAATTGTTTAAGAGATTTCTAAAAATTAATTTTATTGAAAAGAGTTCTGATTCATTTTATTGGGTTGTGGGAAAAGTCATTTCGTATTTTTGCAACGAAAAACGTAGAAAAAATATGTCATGACTTTTCCGACAATCCAATAAATTGCTAAAACAACACTGTGATACAAGGAAATACAAGTGTAGTATAAGGCAATAAATTACTATAACGTTTTAGGAGTTTTTAAAATAAATGCACTGCCTGTTGTAGTAATAAACCTCAATTCATTTAATCACTAGAATTTTCGACATTTGATACCAAAGACTGTATTCAATGTCTAGAGAAGTGACTACACCAGGGATGGCTGATAGCACTTTAAAACCACCCAGGCTCTCAACCCTACCCCTAGTACTATTACACACTGTTAATACCTTTTCTATATAGCACAGGCATAGATGCCTAATGACTGGCTGAAGGATAGCCATCGGCCATTCCAGTTTCATCAACATTTGGCTCTCCGGGGTGTGCAGGGCTTTATACAAAACATGCCCAATGTTTCTTCTTGCCTTTGCTCTTTTAAACCATTTCAGAAAACGTTTGTTGATAAGAGAGTCACATGAGAGAACAGGCAGAGTCACTTTAATATTTTGTCATCAGACATCACTAAAACTGTAATCTGGTTATTACAAGTAGCCCTTTTCTCCCGACTCACTGTAAAAAGTTGTCTTCCACCACCCTTGGAAAGAGGACACACATACCATCTCTTCCTTCTCTTCCGCACCCCTTTCTCTCTTTCTCCCCACTTCCCTCCATTTTCTTCGTTATGAATGAACATGGAGGTATAGATACAGTTAGAGATATGACCCAAAATAGAAAACTCCAGTAAACATGATTTACTTATACAATGTAAATAAATGAATGACAATGTGGCCAAGGCTCAGTGGCTTCCAAACATTACTCATCCTCCTCCTCAAAAATTCTGAGAGCTAAAAGTACCTCAGATGATACCCCAGATGATAATGGTGGTCACTCATGTCTATATCAAGTGGGCTGTTCTAGTAAGAAAAATATTCCCTGGGTTGGACATTAAGAAATCGGCATTCTTTCCTGGTTATACTACTAAATCGTTATGTCAGATTTCCTCATCTGCTAAGTGAGGGGTTAATTTTTTTTTTTTTAAGCTGAGCCATCCTGCCACCTGTTGACAGCTCAGCGGCAGCTCAGCTCGGGCCAGGAATCGAACCGGCAACCTGTTGCTCAGAGCTTGTATTCTTCAGCGAGCTCTTAACCAACTGAGCCACTCAGCCAGCCCTAGGTGTGTATTTCACACACACAAGATATTTGCTTCCTTTTGAAGGAAACACCTACTCTGCAGGGTTCAGCAGGGTAGACTGAGGCTCTGTTAAAAGGCTTCCTTTTTCTATGGTATGTTTGCTCCTCAACCTCCTGAAACAGCCTAGTCTCAAACAGCTTACGGTCTATGGTTGAGGTGGACATAAAAGGCACCACACACCGATTCAATTCAACACTAATAGCAAATAATAACCACAGATAGAAACATAATTTTGCCACCATTTACGTAAGAAAGGCACGACGCTAAGAAAACTCAAGATGAATGTGAACTTCCTTCAGAAGACATTTCTTAATTTTAGCATCTTTTGCCTCTTCAGAGGCTGAGAATTTTCAAACCACCAGGTTCTGGTTTATTTTTGTTTAACAGTCCTTCCCTTGTCTACACCCTCAGGTCTTGCATTTACGAGAAGCAAGAAGAAACCACATGGCACCTTCAACACTTTGCTTGGAAACCTCCTTAGCTAGGCCATGCCGCTCACCAGGCACATTTCATAGTGTAGCCAAGCTTTCCGCCAGTACACAACAAGGATATGCCTTCCTCTAGTTTCCAATTATGACAAGTTTTTCCCTTCCTTTTAACCCCCTTTTAACAACTGATTCCCAACAGGAATGACTTTTTAACTGTATATACTCAATCTGAAATTCCTGTATTTAGGAAAAAGGCATGCAGAAGTCAATCTATATACTAGAATATAAAATAAAGTGCATTTATATTTAAGAGGTTACTAATTCATATATTATAAAACCACAGATTTTTGCATTAGATTAAATTTTAATGTGAATCAAACTATGTTTCTCATAATTTAAGTAAAAGCTTGACATGGTTAGAGTAGGACAAGGGCTTAAATCATAGCTTTCAAAGTAATCAAGATAGACAGGTGGCAGGAAGAGGTTCCAATGGATTATAGCAGACAGAAATTACTCCTAGATTTTAAATATTTACATCAAAGAATGTAACTTGTGGTTTTCATACTAACATTAGAGAAACTACATGGTTTTTACACATGTTCCTTGGTCATCTTTGCCAAAACTCACATGATAGACATGAGTAGTTTTCTCATTAAATTTCAGAATTTTGTAACCTCAAGTTCAAACTGTTACACAGTCAGATTAAAATAAGGGTTACAGCAAACTCCTATTCATAATGCATTTACCTTATGTAAATAAAAATATATGTATAAATATCAAGAAAGTACTATGCATGGAGTTTAAGGAAAGATCCTAGTAAAGTATCTCATGAAATAAAATAACGTCACAGATGTCCCATCTCTTTAAAATGCCCAGAAGGGTAGTTTTCTGTAACTCATGTTGTCTTTGGAAATGGGTTCAGTTATTTGGTGCATTATATCTTCAGACTGCCCAGAGTACACTTTAGCTATTTTAAAATTTGCTCCCCACAACTCCTCTAGAACTAGCAGCTGAGGAGTTAACAAAACCAAACACAGGAGAGAAGAATCAGTTTTTCACAACACTCAATTACAATGCAGAAAAAAAAAAAGAGTTCAGGTTACAGCCAACTGTTTCCTGGTGATAAACTAGAAGACAGGATATGAAAAAAGAGCAAAAGAGGGAACAGAAAATACTGATGTAGATTAGTAAGTAATGAAGCACTACCACTAGATGGAGCAGTGGGGCTGTCACAGGAACCAAAGCACAGCAGGAAGAACAGCTCTGTAGCAATTCCTGGAGGCCGGGCGGGGTGAGCAAACAGCTACAGGCATCTTCGGATTTACTCTGCATGGATGGTGACAGAAGTCAGGGGATAACTGCCCAAAGCACCTGTGCCTTTACTAAAAGAGGGACGGCCACAGGAGTTCTTCACGGATTTTGACACAAGAGCACACAAAGGCTGTCTAGAAGAGGGTACATCTATGGCAGAACAGAGAGCTTTGTACCCTGTAGACACCATGAGATTAGACAACCTGCTTACTAACCCCTCTACGGGAAGGACAAACTGAGTAGCAAAAAGAAGTGAGAATAAAGGAGCCAGCAGTTAAGTTGTTTCTGTGGATTCGAAATCACCTCATACCACAACTCAAAAACAAATGCGCCAAGTTAAAAGCATCCAGGGCCCTTCCTGAACAAAAGGCTCTCAGAGAAAAGATGTAACACCCTCCTCATGTTAAAGATGCAGGCCATGGGTATTTTCACAAAGGTTTCTTCTTAAACTACCTACTGAGGAATGTCATTAGAAATCCAGACAGAAAAGGGAAAAATATCAAATCCAGACTATAGCATTTTTTTCAGAATATATTTATGGTCACAATCTGCCTCCCTCCTGGTTTTACAGTATTGATAAAATGGCTATTTTTATTAATGCTTTCCAACTTTTTCTCTTAGCAAGTAGTAATGTCCTATAGATTTAAAATGAATAGAGACATTTGAAGAATTCTTGCACATGTTTCAAGTGTTCATAAAAGTTTTTTATCAACAAACTTTAAAATATTTGGGGGCTTTGAAATTTAGGAATATATCAATTTCTTCGTGAAAGTAATGGAAAACAGTCTATTTTCTACTTCCTTTTATTATTTTCTTTTTTTAATATTTCCATTGTTTTCTTTCCATTTTATTGGGATATAATTAACATACAGCATTGTATGAATTTAAGGTGTACAGCATAATGACCTTACATACACTGTGAACTGACAACTACAATGAGTTTAGTTAACATCCATCATCTCATATAGATACAAGAAGGACAAAAGAGAAAACAAATGTCTTTTTCCTTGTGATGGGAACTTCTGGGATCTAGTCTCTTAGCAATTTGTGAATATACTATATAGCAGTGTTAGCTATAGTCATCATGTTGTACACATTACATCCCCATATTTTTTTCTTGCACCTGCAGAAAAAGCTAGTTTCAGAACTAAGGGTTCGAGTGAGGACACCTAAAATGCTTCAGGTCTATTTTACTTTCTGTAGAATAGGTCCCCAGCTGGGTCAAGCCCCCTGGTATCCCCGCATTCTTCTCTTATTCCCATCTAATTTTGGGACCTGGTCTGGTTTTACCATGTCCTCTATCTCTTAAAATGTGGAGCCCAGAAGTGATGCAACAGATGTAAAGGAAATTCTTTCCTCTCTTTTTTAAGAGATGGGCATATGGAACAGTGGCTTATACTGAACTTGTAATTAACTAAAATCCCCCAGATCTTCACCCAAACCACCACCAAGTTAGGGCATATCCAATAAACATCTGCTCAACTACTTTACTGACCTGAAATGCAGGATTTTATTGTTGCTCCTGTTTATCCAATTTTATCTAGATGAGTTTGCTTGGCAAGGCAATAAATTCTAATTGGACCAAACCCACCCAGTCCCTGATAATAGTCACTTCTCAACACTTTGGACTAAGTCATTCTAAGTTGAGAAATACTTTAAGAACTATAAAAATAAAAGGCCATTCAGTCCATGGAAACAAAAAGGTGGAAAAAAAAGTTAGCTGATAGGCCTATTTAAATGTCTTATATTGATCAGCATGATTTTTGTTTTTTTTAAAAGTCCACAATATTTCTCATATATAAATAAAACAATTTAATATTTTAAAATATTTGTTAAAATAATGAGGTGCATTATAGAGTGATAATCACTAATATATATTAAACATTTGCTACAGGGCGAGGAATGCCCTCAACTATTTTATGCATTATCTCAGTTAAGCACCACAACCATGCTATGAAGTAGGTAATATTAAACATATTTTTACCAATGATAAAACGAAGGCTTACAGAAGTTATCTAAAGATTTAACAATATGTAAAGTTTTGTTGGTTTTAATTAAGAAAAACAGCTTAAATGTCATTTTTGTGGTAGTGTAATAAAATAAGGGGAAAATAACCTCCATATATAAATAGGAATTGGAGGAGAGTTAGCTTAAGATCGCGAGCTCTGAGCAACAAGGCCGTCCACCGGTTTGATTCCCACATGGGTCAATTAGCTGCGCCTGAACTGAGCTGCCAACAGGTGGCAGGATGGCTCAGCTGGTGAAAGCACATGCTCCTAGCAACAAGACTGCCTGTTCCATGGTGGGCTATGCCTGCCTGCAACTCAGACTGAACTCAGCACCTTGAGCTAAGCTGCTGCCCGGATGGCTCAGTGGATACAGCATGCACTCTTAACAGCAAGGCTGCCAGGTTGGACTCCCACATGCGATGGTGGCTATGACCACCCGCAACTAAAACTGTAACACAGCACCTTGAGCTTAGAGGCCACGAGCTGCCCACGAGAAGCCAGATGCGACTGGCACCCTCCACAACTAAGACTGAAGAACAACTTGGCTGGTCCCTCTCTCCAATTCCCCAATACTGTTCCCCTCAACCAATTCCCCAATTAAAAAAAAAAAGAATTGGAGATGATTGTTTTCTGATGACTTCACAAGCACCTGCTTCAAGTAATTTTGCCTGATTTATTATACTATCACAATTAAATCATGGCCACTAAAAAATTTGAAAAACATATGAAAGCAAATCATTTTTTGAGACATCCCATGGACATGATTAAAATGGATACCTCACATTAGGGTCACTATGTATTGGGATAATCTAAAATAAAGACAACTCCACGCCGGCTGAGTGGCGTGTTGGTTAAGAGCTGGATTGGGAACGCCAGCTCTGAGGAGCAGGGCCCTGGTTCGGATCCCACATATGAGGGCCAGTGACACTGCCCTCTACAGCTAAGATGGTGAACAACAGCTCGACCTGGGGCTGGGCTGCCGTGAGTGAGTTGCCAGTGATTGTGTAGGCTGCAGCGGCTACCGTGGGTGGCTGGCAGCTGCCGTGAGTGGCCCTCCAATGGCCTGCAAGCGACTGCCTCACCTGGGAAGAGCGCAATGATGGTGCCAACATGGGCCAGTGAAGCGACATCCTCCACAACTACACTGAACAACGAAAGGACAGCAACTTGTCTGTTCCCCTCCCCCAATTCCCCAATGCTGTTTCCCTCCCCCAAATCCCCAATAAAATCTTTAAAAAATAATAATAAAATAAAGACAATCCCTTAATAAGAAAATTACAACTAAAGTGATTCTTTCCTCTCAGGAACTCATTTAATTTTGCTTCAACTCTCATTCTGACTGTCCAATTAAAATGGAACCATTAATTATTCATCTAGTTCACACAACAAGTGCACTATTACTGTGTGCTGCCAAGTTTTACAAGACAGCTCTTTAAATGGGTTATTTTTTCTCTTCAATTCTTTAAGTGTTCTTTTATGGAGACCTGAAATGTGGAACTTTCAAAGTCCATATGAATCATGAATCAGAATAAAATGTAAAAGAAAATTATTATTAATACCTGTTCCATAAGTACAATTAAAATGCAGTCTTAAATATTTGGAATCTCTGAAATACATTTAAAAATCCAAAGAAGACAATGAAAAAATTAAACACACCCAGAGCATTATCCTAGATTCAGAGAATGAACAGAAGCACAGCTAAAAAAGCAGAGGTGAATTAAGAGCCCCACATCTGTGCTAAAGTACAGTTTACTCTTAAGAGAACACCCAGAGTGGGAGCGCAAACTGGACGAAGACAGCTACCAGCAGGCACTGATTCACATCCAAGTATATGCTACTTTTATATGTAAAAGTGTATGAAATGTGAATTATTAGATGGCACACATGTAGTATTTATTTTCCCTATCAATTCACTTAGGAAATATTAACAAAAACCCATAACTGTCATGCGATACATTCCCAGCCACTTGGATTTTTCAGAGACTGGCTATATTCCCTTGTCTGCTTCCCTGTTCCTACCAGGTCCCCTCAGCAAAGATGAACTTCCAAATACACAGTCAAACTCAGCACTAATAAGGGTTAACATGCTGAGTATGTATTAAGTGCCAGACACTGGGGAGACAGGGAAACTACCAGGAGCCAAAAGTAGGTTGTCCTTGTGGGTTTTCCTCCTACTATCTGGAGAATTTGCATTTTAAACTAACTTTAAAAGCATAGGGAACACAACAAAATCGAGAGAAATACACTGAAAAAAAGGACAGCAGGATTGCAAACACTTGTATTTACAAAATGCTGGCATACAGGAGGCCACAGGTGATCTTTCTATGGGGGACAGGCAGGCAATTCTACTCCCAGGGCCTGCTTCAAGGATGAGCAAATTGTGCAGTCACGAGACGCGCATGCTCAGAAGGGCCCTGTACTCACAAGGAAGAGCCTGGCACTTGCTTTAATGGTCTGCCTGAGCCAGGAACCTTAGTCATCATCCTCTTCTCTTCCACATCCCGTCAGTCACGGAGTCCTGCTAACAGCCTTCTAAATGTTCTTCAAACTATCCTCTTTTCTCCATGTAAACTGCCACTTCTCATCAACCCCTCCCAGACTTCAGCAGTGACCTAATTGGTCTCCTTCCTTTGATTCTATCCCCTAACCATTTTATAATGTGCATGGATTTTTTATAGGGAATATCTGATCCTGCATAAAGTCATTTCTCCTCTTCAAATAATCCAATGGCTGCCCACTGAGTTGAGCAAGGTATAGTGAGCATATTATTTTGTTGGTCAGCACCTGTATTTCGTTCAGGAACATTCTCTTCTTTTGGGAACTCAGCTACCACCGTCCCCTGCAATAATGTCCTTCCCATGTGAGCTGCACCTGACCCAAGATGGGAAAAATCAGAGCCTGCCCCTGGGATTTTGTTAGGGTGAAGGAAGTGCAAGATGTCAAAACCAAAAGTTGTCAACATCCATGATTCTTGCCAACTAGGGAAAGCTGTCAATGCTCAGGGAGTTAGTAGTAAGAAATGGAGAGTCTTGACAGTTTGACTTCTTGGTTCAGCTTCCTGATGCCCAACTGGCATCTCGAACTTTCTGTTTAACTCTTGCTTAGACTCTGAGCCAATCAATACCTTTTTGCCTAACTCACCCAAAGCTGTGCTTCTATCCTTTGTTGTTACACGTGACCATAACAAGGCACTTCACTGATTCCTACCTCTCCACCCATCCCCTTGTACCCACACACACATAGAATACAATAAAATGCTTAATACTCCACTAATTCAACATGCTGCTTCACACCTCTTCCTCTGCACACACAAGTCTCCTGCACCTTCTGTTCCAGCTCTCGGGTCATCTCGTCTTTCCTGGCTACTCTGGTCAGAGCCAGGCACCCGTATCTATTTTCTGGTAGCCTGTGCATAAGTTCCAGCTTTTATCACAATGTACTGCAACTGCCCTTGTGGATGACTAACTTGCACAACGGGCAGTTTACAGAGTGGTGAAGAACTTGGACTCTGGAGCCCACGTGCCAGGCTCCCCACACTGAGTACCAGCAACCTCACTACAAGTGGGGCGCACCTCTCTGCGCCTCAATGTCTTATCTAGAAATGGAGATACCAACAGTACCTACTTTATAGGGTTGTTGTGAAAACGAGAAGTGATGAGAACTTACAACAGTGCCTAGCACTTGATTGTTAGCTATATAATGGTCCTTGAATGCAAGTAGAAACTGAGGAACTCCCATTTTTGTATTCCCAACACCTGGTACAATGATTGTCCCCAGGAATGAGTGTTTGCTTGATTTTTAACCAGTAAGCCAAAGCAGAGGGAGCACACCTACCCAAAGCTCACGGAGGAAGTCATAACACAGAGCTTCAGACTCAGAGTTTGCCAAGGGTGATGGCGGTGCGGCCTCCCTGACCCATTCCAGGCGAGTGCTAGCTGTGGACACTGAGGAGACACGTTAAGACGGACAGGGCTTTTGATAATTTAGGTTTATCCCTCTTGTAGAAGGGGTTTACTTATTTTATTGGAGCTCCGAATCACCATTACACCGAGTTTCAGAAAAGCCTCTTCTCAGCATCTGATTCTGGGGAAATCTCAGTAAGCAGGCGGAAATAAAATGCTCCAAGAACTAAGCTATGTGAACAGACCCACCGCCTGCAAAATCCGCTCTTCACCACTTCAAGCCTTATCCGTAAGGTGGCCAATTACTGCCACTTAATTCTCAGCTGGCGAAAGAACAACTTTCCTCCCCTCCTAAGGATTTCGGGTCCACCTAAGAGGACAGTATTTAAGTCAGGAGCTCTGGCCACAGTGCACAAATGTTGACCAAGAAACTCACTCATTTAAAAATGAATAAAAAGAACGGGAGAACTGAGAAGCGTGTTTTGTTATTGCGGCAACCACGGAAGAGGCGAGAGAAAGGGAACTGCAGTGTGCCAACCGCGGAGACCCAGAGCCACCTTCCCGAGTGTGGCCCCCACAGGGCCCGACGCCCCGTCCAGGAACTCGGGCGTTCAGGGTGAACGCGGGTGCGGCCCCGCCGGGCGGGGCTTCCAGGCACCGGTGGCTTCCGCCCCACCCGCAGTCCCCACCGGCTGCGCGACCAAGCCGCAAGCGACAGTACCCGAGGACAGCTCCGGATCCGCGGCGCTGATCTCAGCCCTGCTCACAACCTGCATGACGAGGACGAGGAGGAGGAAAGCCATGCTGCTCCGGTGAGACTCGGCGGGCGGCCCCGCGCGAGATGCGTCCCCCTGCACGGCCCTTAGGCCTAGGCCTCGCGTCACTTCCGTCACCGCGTACCGGCGTTCCAGCGGGAAGAGGGGCGTGGACGGGAAAACGGGACGTGGAGAGTGAAGTCAAGACCTGGACGGGGAGGCGGGACTACGCCCAGGAGGCCGGAAGTGGTCAGGGAGGCGGGGCCAGGGCGGCAGGGAGGGGCCAGGGCGGGGACCTGGACGGGAGCGATGAGGCCGGACACACTGGGAAGCGGGCGCCGGCGCAGTCGCGGGAGGGGGCGCTGGAGCAAGAGTAGAAGGGCAGGAGAGGCCAGTTTCGAGGAAGCGTGGCGTTATGGTCGCGACAATCCGTGGTTGCGAACTGGGTCCACGTGTCTCTGAGAACTTGGTCCAGAGATTTACTTTGTTTCTACTTGGCAACACCTCTCGCGATTCTTCTATTTTTTAATTGTTCTGGGGTTGCAGAACTTTGCCCTAGGCCACAACCCAGCCACAATCATTTTATGCTGTTAAACTTCACCATCAAGAGCCTTTAAGTGCCTCCCCTAATCCCTGAATTTGTACTGAAGGAACCTGAAGCTTCACTAGTGAAATGGTTTGTGTAAACTTACACAGCACAAATCCAATTGGCTTGGCCAAGAACTACTTTTTTGCTTGGAGGAAAAACAACTTCTATTACCATTTCAGCAATTATATATCAAAGAGCAATTTATTAAGCAGCCTGTCTCCATGAGATCTGCCCTCTTTCATCTCTGACCACGTTACCTATTATTCCATATCTCTTCAATTCCACTCCAGCCACACGGAACGAGCATTGAACTAACCACCTCACCTGCTTTAAGTCTTTGCTTGTCATGCATGGCCTTTGGCAAAAATTTGAAATGGCGACCAGTCACTTTATCCTGCCTACTATTTTTTCATGGCACTTATCACTTTCCCCCACACTCTACAACAGGTATATTGATATTTATTCTTCCCCCCACCCCCCCACTCTGTAGAATGCAAACTTCCTAGGCCTGAAATGTTTGGCAATCCGTTAGTGTTTGTTGAATGAAAGAATGCATGATTACACTAGAATTAAGCAAAATTTTAGCGAGAAAAAAACCTCATGGAAATACTGTATAAACACAAGAGGAATTATTAGCTGAATCATTTTATTTATGGTAATAAGTCGTTTAGCTCAGTACTTCAATGTACAGGTGAACCACCTGGGGATCTTGTAAAAATGCAGATTCGGATTCAGTGGTCTGATTCAGGTTGGGGCTTGAGATGCTACATTTCTAACAACATAAACAAGGAATACCAATGCCTCTGGCTCTAGACCACACTTTGAATAGGAAGGCTTTAGCTCCATCTAAACTAAGTTTGGGGAAATGTCTTGTTTGATGTGTTTATGATGCCTACTATGTTAGTACATTCAGGCTGCTATAACAATATGTCATGGATTGGGTGGCTTATGCAAAACAGTTTTATTTCTCACAGTTTTTAAGGCTCGAAGTCTGAAATCTGGGTGCCATCATGGTCCAGTGACTGCTCCCTTATGGGTAGCAGACTTCCTCTTGTAACCTCACATGATGGAAGAGGAAGGGGTCTCTCTGAGTCTTCTTTTATAAGGCACTAATCCCATTTATGAGGATTCCCCCCTCATGACTTAAACACCTCCCAAAGGCCCCACCTCCTAATACCATTACATTTGGCAGTAAAATTTCAACATGTGAATTTTGGGGAGACATATTCAGACCTTCGCACTCACTATATGGAAGTCATCGTCTACTCGCTGTAAGGAGACACAGATAATAAGACCTGATCTGTGCTGTTTAGGAATTCATGGAGTAGGACAACAGAATATTCAAGTCAGTTCAGTAAACATTTTTATGGTAGCCATCGCAGGTTGGGTTACTCAGGAAGTAGAGTCTGAGGGGGAGATTAATTAGTGTGCAGGACATGCTCTTCTATTCTCTTGGGATTGACCTCTGTGAAGAGATGGAGGAAACAAGATTGAGCAGAGGGAGAAGTTGATCTGTGATGCCACTGCAACAAAGACTTCAGTAACCCCTTGGACTGGGATGGCCTTTTAGAGGTGTGTTGAATTAGTATGAATGTCTGCGCCTTCAACTGTTAGCATTGATTAGTCATTAGATGCATACCACTCCTGGCAGGGACATGATTTGCGGCTGTCCAGTTCTTTGAGGCATTCTCCAAAGAGTGCTGAGAGCTGAGGGTTTCTGCCAATAGCACTCCTAGTAGCAGGGAAGATGTGGGACTAAGCCTTCTGCCGAAGGGGGCTCTCTAGGCAGAGCTTTACAAGCAGCATCTGCCACAGTGGACTATCCTTTTGAGGCACTGTGCTAATCACTTGGAGACTAAAGGTATTTATTACTTCATGAAATATTATTGAGTGACACTCTGTGTGTCCAATATTACTATGCATTAAGATATAGACCTGAGCATGACAGATATGGCCCCTGCCCTCACGGAACTTACAGTCTACTGAGAGATTAAATAAGCATTAACCAGCCTATTACACAAAAGAGTACTGGAATTGTGGTAATGGTTATCAAAGAGAGCAATGGATTTATAGGAGCATGAAGAGGGACTTAGCTTAGTCTAAGATTTAAGGAAATTCTTAAGGCAGTTACAATGATGTTATGAGGTGAAATAAGGGAGATTAGCATGGATAAAGCTGGGGGTGGGTGGAGGGATCACAGGCTAGTAGGAGAGGCAGGAGGAATATAAATACAATTATATATATATATATACCTTACATAGCCACACAGGAGGCAAATGAGCAGTACCAGTTTCCAATGCCTAATGGCTTGAAAATATCCAAGTATATGTTGATCCGACTATATCCTCTGGTGAGTTTTTAAAACCAAAAAAACCAATGTGGGGTGAAGGGTGGATAATTCCAGAACCAAGTACAAACTGAAGTGCTTTTCAGGAGCAAGGCTATATTTTATAGGCCACACTGCACAGACTAGAGGAAAGAAGTTAATAAGCCAAATAAAATAATTTAAGAAATTAGAGCTATGATTGAATGAGAACAGAGGCTGTGTGTGCAGCACAAACTGTACACTTTTGTATCCTGGCTCTGTGCATTTCCTTCCCCTTTTCTCTAGAACAAAAATATCTGTCAGGGGCCGGCTGAGTGGCGCGTTGGCTAAGAGCTGGCTTGGGACGCCAGAGGGCCCTGGTTGGGATTCACATATGAAGGCCAGTGACACTGCCCTCTACAACTAAGATGCTGAACAATAGCTCAACCTGGAGCTGGCTGCTATGAGTCGCCCGCGACGGCAGGTGGGTTGCCATGGGCTACTGTGTGTAGCTAGCAGCCGCAGTGAGCAGCTGTCCAGAAGCCGGCGACTGATTTGTCTCGCCTGGGAAGAGTGCAGTGATGGTGCCAACTTGGGCCAGTGAAGCAACGTCCTCCACAACTAGACTGAAGAACAATAGGATAGCAACTTGTCTGTTCCCCTTCCCCCAATTCCACAATAAAAATAAAAAATAAATATCTGACAGTTTTCTGGTAAAGGAGAAAGATTGAAAAATTTGTGGCCAAAGCATTTAGTTCTGAATTATGATTATTCTATAAATTATAGTCAATACTTCCTTATCTTCTTACACTCTGCCCATGCCTCTACACTGTCTCTTTCTTAACTATGTTTTTACCTTAGCACTTATTACCATTCACAAATATGTATGTACTGAAATTGTGGTTAGCATTTTCGAAAGAGAACAACTGCACCTAGACAAGTACCTATCATTCCATGAATATCGAGTAAAGATTTAATATTTTGTAAAGAGTTCTAGTAGAAGGTTTGTCTTGGGTCACTGCCTAAGATAGATGCCACATGCAAGATAGTGACTGTGACAGACACTTTTTATTAGCTGACTGCTAATAACCTTTCTTCATATCCTCCTACCTTACTTCCTTCCTACTATAGAGATTATAAAAGCTCAATACTCACTTTCCTAATGTTCATGGCAGCTAAACATGGTCATATGACACAGTTCTGGCAATGAGACATAAGCAGAAGTGCCTGTGTGCATGTGCATGTGACAGATGCAACAAGAGAGCTTTCTGGCCTTGACTCTTCTCTAGTCTTCCTGCCTTAAGTGTAGACACATGCTTTCTGTATCTACAGCAGCCATCTTGCAACCATGAGGCAACATGATTGAAGATGAAAAACCAACAGCTAAATGGAAGAATAGAAAGATAGAAAGCCTGAGGTGTTGATATTAGCATTGAGCCACTGAACCAATATCTGCAACTACCTACCTCTGGAGTTTTGTTATAGGACAAAAAAATAAAGTCCTATTGATTTAAGCCATGGCCAGTTGAGTTTTCTGTTAATTGAACTGAATTTTTTTTCTTACTCAATGCCAGGCCAACCTAAATAAATTCAGAGAGCTGGAATGTAAACCACAGTAGAAGGGAAGATGACTGGAGAGAAGTGGGGAATGAAAAAAGGAGAAACAACAAACTCAAGGACAGAATGTAGAACCTTTGAATAATAAGTAAAGACCTCTTGTTGATGGGGAGAGCAAGAGGCCCAGGTCTTGGAGCTGCAGCAGCGCCTGGAGGCTTGGCAGCCTTGTGTGTACCTGAGCAGTGCTCCCTCACTGTGGCCTCTGAGGTCCAGCTCACTGTGACTGTGTCCTCTTCTGATTTTCCCTGCACGCCTTCACCAGAATCATTTGTCACTAAAGGTCATCGGAATGTCTGATCCTTGCAACTACAAGAACCTCCTAACATAATTTCTAGCCACGTGTCGTCAGTCTCCAAGGACAGCTACCATGTTCTTTTAGAAAACATTTCTCAACCTCACACAAAACGCTGGTCTAGATAAACTATTGCTGAAAAGAACCAAGAAATGTAAAGAAGCATACAATTTGTCTTCAGTGTCTCACACTTCCTCTTTCAGGACATCTTCCTCTCTCAGTGTTTTCCTTCACCACACCAATGCCCAGTGCCCTCTTGCTGTTTTGCAAGATACCCAGAGTCCTCTGACTTTGAGAACATACAACTGCCCTGGTTCACAAGAATTCAGCTTAAGGTTTCTCTCCTTCTTGATCTTTGATCATCATTTAAGTAAACGGTTCTATAATTTGCAGGCAGAAGCAAAGGGAGAAGGATCCTGTAAATAAATTTGGGCTGTAAATAAATTTCTCCACAAGAAAAACAAGAGTATCCAGCTTTAGAGTATCCAGCTTTAGATCCCAGGAGTTGTCCCCCTTGTTCTAGGATGGGGGACAGGGGTGAGGAGGGCGGTGTTCATTGTTCCTTAACAATAAAACACACAGCTCAGGGGAAGTAAATCTCTCTGGAATTCTCATTAGGTAATCACTCATAAATTCACTTCCAGGCTTGTTCTTTTAACTTAGATCCCAAATGTCAGTAAAATTTGCACAGAAAAATTAACTGTACAGAACAAAAATTTCCTCTGTAGCCCACAGTTTCCCAGTTGAGCCGCAGGCCCACTGTCTTAATCACCACACAAACTGCTTGCTTTATGTTACCTCTCGGTTCCTGTAGGCATTTCTGCTTGGGACCTCTACCTCATATCATCCTTTCATTAAAATTAACCTTTAATTATAGCTTGCCACTAAGCTGTCACAATCAATACTTTGATGTAAATGTGCTACCATCCAGACCTCTAAAAACAGAATTGAAATATTAAGATTGTTGAATGAAAAAATTATAATATGATTTTCAGACTAGAAATCAAACTAAAATGCACAGATAATTTTCTATTTGCTATTGACTGAATGTCTGTGTCCCACAAAATTCATGTGTTAAATCCTAACCCCCAATGTGATGGTATTTGGGAGTAAGACCTTTGAGAGGTGATTAGGTCATCAGGACGGAGCCCTCCTGAATGGGATTAAAGCCCTTATAAAGCAGAACCCAGAGAGCTCCCTTGCCCCTTGACCACGTAAGGACACAGTGAGAAGAATGGCTGACTATGAGCCAGGAAGTGAGTCATCACCAGTCCCCGAATCTGCTGGCTCCTTGATCTTGGACTTCCAGCAGGCTCCAGATCTGTGAGAAATAAGTTTCTGTTGTTTATAAGCCACCCAGTCTATGGTATTCTGTTATAGCAGCCTGAACAAACTAAGACACAACCCCAAATTATGCAGAGAAACATTTTACCTACGTGGAAATGTATCATGTGGATAAGTGTGTTAATCTTGTCACAGGATCCTAACTAATGGTTAGGAGTGTCTTCAGTCAGTCTGTCATCAGACATTTTACGACAGATAGCATAGTACAATAATCAAGCAGGAAGCCTCTGGAACTGGGCTACGTGGGTTTAATGCGTCCATGGCCGTTGATTAGCCGTGTGATCGTGGGCAAGTGACTTAGCTTCCCTGTGACTCCGCTTCGTTACCTATAGAGATAGGCTAATGTATACCACAGGAGATCATTGTGAAGGTTAAATAAGGGCAGTGCTTAGCCCCATGCCTGACAGGTAAGTAGGTAAACGTTAGCTATGTATTATTATTTGCTAGATATGCCTTGCCACAGTGATTTAAAGAAGAATAAGCTGTAATTCCATCTCTAAAGGAATTTAGTGAGAGAAAGAGAGAGAGAGAGAGAGAGAGAGAGAGAGAGAGAGAGAGAGAGAGAGAGAGAGGGAGGGAGACTAAAAATGGCATTACAGCTTTATTTTTCTTGTAGTAGAAGTTGTGCTAACTCTGGTAAGAGCACAGCAGGGAGTGGTCAGTTCTGCACAAAGGTAGAAGAGTACTAAGGAAATTCTTTACAAGAGGAGAGGACCTTGGAACTAAATCTTGAAACCAGTTTCTACTCTCACCTTGGGCTCCTAGCAACCACCGAATAATGGTGAAGAAAATAAAATAAAAAATTTAACAACATGTATTTTCCTATAGATGAATAAGAAATGACTATATCTTTGACACCAGAATAAATGCATACTACCTTAGATTTCAGTGATTGCAAGTAACAAATTTATCAGCACCATCAGCCTGCATTTCCTCTGTTTTTGTCCTTTATAGCTCCTGCACTTATAGACCCACAAACTCTGCACCTCCACCACACCCCATTCCTTAGTCATTCGTGTTAGGTTTAAGTACATCAGCAATCTGGTAAGAGACCATAATAAAAGTTTACTTTTCCAAAAAATTTAGGTATAATTGACATATTCATTTCAGGTGTACAACATAATGATTCAATATTTGTATACATTGTGAAATGATTGTGAAATGATCACCACAATAAGTCTAGTTAATGTCCAGCCCCATACAGAGTTATAAAATTTTTTCTTAGAGCTTTTAAGATTACTCTCTTAGCAACTGTCAAATATGCAATACAGTATTATTAACTATAGTCACCGTGCTGTACGTTACATCGTCATGACATTTATAACTGGAAGTTTGTACCTTTTGACCCCTTCATTCATTTTGCCTACCCCAACCCCCTACATACACCCCAGCAGCCACCAACCTGCTCCCTATATCTATAAAGGAACTTGCTTATTAAAATCAAGGTATAAAGAAGTCATCACTATCCCTGGGCTCAAAGAGGGAGGAAAAAAAGTTAGCTGTGACTTAAGTGGACACATTAGCATATTTTTCAAAAAACTTCATTTGAAGAAGAAGAATGATTATGATGGAAACACAGGGGAAAATGTAGAGTTCAAGGATGCAAAATTGTTCAGTGTGTCCCCAGCAGAGTCCCAGGGAGGATCTCCTTTCCTAATTAGGCACATGCCTAGGACCTTTGCCAGAGAATACAGGGGTTCATTAAAGGTGTGGAAAAACAGACTGCCTAGGTTCAAATCCAGCCCCATCATGTAACAGCTTCGTGACTTGGGTGATTCTTATACCTGTGTGTGCCCCACTTTCCTTATCTGTGGAATGTGGATAATAGTCATGCTCACCTCTTAGGGCAAATGTGAGAACTCAGTGAGTGCGTGTAAGAGGATATAGTGCAGTGCCTGGCACAGAAAAACTGCTTAAGAAATCATAGCTAGTATTTCTCTTTTCTCAGCATCATCTGGTCACAGTTTCATCCTCTTTCCTCTGGTCCTCAGTTCCAACACACTCTATACACAAGCCCGCTCCATTTTCACATTCCTGACATTAACTTTGGTTATTTGGAGGGGCTGAGGCTGAGACTCTGGCTGGTGGTGTTAAGTGAAAACCACCTGCTACAACCCCTCAGAGAGCATGAAACAAACAAGCCTAGGATGGTCACAGAATATTGGGGACTTGCTGACTGTCATGAAATGTTCAGGAGCTTCAAATAGGTGCTGAGCCACATCCTCTGACTTAAATGAGACTGGGAATGTCTTGAAATGACCTTGAACCCTGCTTGCAATTGGGACTCAGGAACATAGACACTTACATGAGGGACTGAAGAGAGAAACAGCAGGCCTCTAGGAGAAAATCACCATGAGAGAAAAGACTGGCTGGGGGACCCATGATAGGCAGCAGGGCCAGGCCATCAGTGGGAGTTTCATTTAATCAGCTGAGTCTTAGCAGGACAATGACTGACCTCCCCCTACAAGAAGGAATTCTACCAGCAAACGGACTTTGGACTTGAACTGAAATACTGACTCTTCTTGCATTCTCTTGGTTCTGTTTCTATGGAGAATCCTGACTTAGTTGGTGATTTAATAGCCTACGATTAGGCTTTTTATGACCAAGACTAGGACAGCGTGAGGATGTGCTCTGAACATTATTGTTGTCTTTTGTAATGTCCATCCCAGCCCTTCCCTGCTGCATAACAGTTTTGGTTGGAGTGGACACACTCCTCACTCTTGGCCTACCTACATTATGCAGGACAATTTGCTTTACTCAAAGTCTGATGATTTAAATGTAAATCTCATCAAAAAACACCCTCACAGAAATGTACTAATATTTGACCAACTATCTAAACACTGTGTCACAACCAAGTTGACACATAAAATTAACCGTCACAACTACTTGTTTTGCAAAAGTGAAAAAGATGCCCCTTTTTTTTTCTTTGTTTTTGGTGAAGATAGACACTAAATATAAAGATAGACACTAAGCACTTTCGCAGGATCATACAATCTATACTAGCACATGGATTTTCCCCACTCAGTCAGGTGTTGGTTTATGTTATGGGCACAATTGAGTCTTCCTATTGCACTTTGTGGATAGTTATCTCTCAGTGGACCTAGGATGGAGGTGGAAACTGGCACACAGCCAAGTTCCCAGGAGCAGGCCTGGCAGAGTAAGAAAAGACCCGAATACCTAGCCACACAGTTGAACTTGGCCCCAATGACCTCTGAAAACAAAACATCCAGCAAAAGGCGAATTAGTAACATCTGATTCAAAAAGAAGGCAGTTGGTGTCCAGTATTGTTTTCACGTATATTCTGCATGTGGTACCTCAGAAAAATTGGAAATGTGACACAGAGGAGAAATTAGGGAGATGAAGGAGGTTCTGATCTTGCCTTGCAGGACCTCAGCCCCATTTCTGACTGGGTGAAGACAAGAAGCCCACCACCCCCACTCCCAATCCTAAGCCAATGTTGGCTGTGTCTACCTCACGGGAGACAGATTCTGAATTTATGTCTTATTGCCTTAACATTTTCAACAAATTAGAAGTTTCATTATAAAATGGTTGTTGTAATGTGACTGTATTAAATTTAAGTTAGTTTCCTATTCCTTTTAGGAAAATGAGTGAAAAGACAAAAATAACCTTTTGATGGTAAAAATTATTCTCATTTTCTCTTTCGGAAAAAACTGGGGAGGCTTTGAATTAGAGCCTAGATGTTCAAATAACTATAGCGATGAGTTTCCTTTTTAGAAGGTGTTAAATTCTAATCATTACTTCATTATCACTTCAAAGGATTTGGTTTTTCAACTCTGTGGTTTAAAATGTGTGTGTATGTGTCAGCAGTAAAGAGGAGCTGGGGAGTTTGTTGAGGTATAATTGTAGTTTTTGGCTAGAATAGTCACTGTAAACATTGCTTTAGTCCAAATTCAAGTGAACGGACTCTTCTCTTTTAAATGGAAGATATTGAAAAAAAATGGACAGGGCATATAATCTATTTTTAAAAGATGAAGATTTGGATTTAAAAATCTGCAAATCCAGTTCAGCTTGAAAGGTAGGAATTGAGAAAGAGTAAAACATCTAAAGATGTTTTAAGTATCTAGACTTGCCACTAGCCACATATGGCCACTGAGCACTTTTAATGTGGCTAGTTCAAATAGAGATATGCTGTAAGTATAAAACACGTTAGATCTGGAAGACTTAGTACATATAAAAAATGTAAAACATATCATTAATGCTTTTTGATGTTGATTACATATTGAATGATCATATTTTTAATACAACGGGTTAAAAAATATATTATCAAAATTAATTTCACTTGTTTCTTTATACCTTTTTACACTTAGTTAATGTGACTACTAGAAAATTTTAAACGACATATGTGACTTCCATTAAAATCTACTGGACTAGAAAATGATGTTCTTCATTTCTGCCATTTTCTCTTCATGTCTGTAGTATTATGTTGATCTCAGCCTCTTTTCTGGTACTTCAACAGCCTGCCATCTGCCACCAAGTTCCTTCTCACTTCACTCCATTGCAGGAGAGGAAGAATGACTTTCCTTCTACCCTTCCAAGTTCTTCTGGATGGTCTAATTATCAAATTGACATGAGGCAGATTAACAGGAGAAAATAACCAAATTTATTATGTATGTGCATACTGGGGGTTCCCTAGGAATATAGGACCTGCGGAGATACTGGGCAGTTGACACTTATATGCCATTCTGGACTAAGCAGAGGGAGGCAGGGGTCTGGGACTTGAATGGGAAAGCAGGCAACTCCCGCGTAGATGAGAAGAAGGACACATGTGGTAAACAAATTCTTGCTGGGCCACCCGGAAACAATGGGACACAGAGGGGAGTCTAACAAACATGCTTTGCTAGATTCTTCCCTGTCTGCCAAGCTTGGTTTATAATATGAGGCTAAGGTGATAGCTCCCTTCTTTTAGCATCCTTAGCAGGGTTTTCTATCTGAATTTCTTTAGGCTGGTAAGGGAGGAGGTTCAAAGGTTTTGAGTTTTTTTTTCTGAGTCTTTTGTTTCTTAAAAATAACCAGCTTAAAACAATCAGTATCCCAAAAGGAATGTTTTGCAGCGGCAACAACTCTGCTTCCCCACAGAGGCCCCTGGATGGCTTGTGATTTTTATCCATGAGTCTGTTTCAGATATAGGTGGAGAATGACACCTGTTATGAATACAATCTGATACTAAAATGGAGATGTCTAGCTTAGGGCTGTGGTCTAATAACTGTAACTAATAGTTCTTTTAATCTTTTACATTGCAGTTGGCCTGAGAATATATGCCATCTCTTAATACTGACTGACTGATATAACAATAGTAACAGGAACGTATCACTGTTTGCTTTACGTCTCAGGAAGCACTTTTAAACAGCCATTATATTACTGGACTCCTACAATTGTAAGCTGTAGATAGCATCATTATGGGTTATTATTTTCTGTATGTGGTAAGAGAGGTGTAGACCAACTAACTGACTTTCCCAAAGTCCCAAGCCAGGTGACATGGTTGGCTCATCCTGAAGGCTGGGCTCTTGACCAAGGACTCTTTGTACTCATGCATGTTTCCTGCCAGTTACTGTCTTCAGGAAAATCCCCTTGGCTCTAGCCTCTGAAAGATAATGTATCTTTAAAAGTTGCCAAATATCCTGGTTTGTTTTCTATGAAAGGATCTTGGGAAGAAGAACGTGTTGAGCTGTGCTAAATTGATGAGTCATTGTTTCAAGATTGAGGAAGCAAAGATTTTATCTTGGGGACTTTTCAAGAGGATGGTGAGAGTTTCTTGATGTTAAAAACAAATAAGTAGAAGAAAAATAGAGCCCAAGTTTTTTTCTCTTCTCTCTTTTGATGCACATACTTCCTAGTACATTTCCCACTGTCCATGCTTTTTACAAATTTTAACAACTTTTCATTAAAAATCCTCATCAGTTAAAAATTACTTTTATTTCCCAACATCACAGTTTGCTTTCTATACCATGTTCTCAATTGACTACCTTTGTATAGGTGTTGTTACATATGTTTCACCAGGTAGCTTTTCAAGAAAACTTTCCTAGGGCCGGCCGCGTGGCGCGTTGGTTAAGAGCTGGCTTGGGACGCCAGTTCTGAGCAGCAGAACCCCGGTTCGGATCCCACATATGAGGTCCAGTGACACTGCCCTCTACAACTAAGATGCTGAACAACAGCTCAACTTGGAGCTGGGCTGCATGAGTTGCCAGTGATGGCGTAGGCTGCAGCCCCTGCTGCAGTAGTCTGCCGTGAGCTACCTTGAGTGGCTGGCAGCCAGCATGAGCTGCTGTGAAACGCTGTGAGCAGCTGTTCAATGGCCGGCGAGCAATCTGCCTCCCCTGGGAAGAGCTCGATGATGATACCAACGTGGGCCAGTGAAGCGACATCTTCCACAACTAGACTGAAGAACAAAAGGACAGCAAACTATCTGTTCCCCTTCCCCAGATTCCCCAGAGCTGTTCCCCTCCCCCAATTCCCCAATAAAATCTTAAAAAAAAAAAAAGATGTATGTATGTATGTTGCTTAAATATTTTCTTACCAACCTTTAAACGCTTTGAGGGTATTGAATATTACCTGAAAATCTGGAGGACTAGTTAGTATTAAGGTCTAAACTGTTATTTATTTTACTTGGTTGCTTGCTGTAGTGGAATGAATTAAGTTCTTTACTAAGAAATTAGATTAATTAGACAATGTTATATTTGTGCATATTTTTATGATGACATCAAAGATCTTTAAAATATCCAATTTTGCCTCTTTCTGGAAGAGACCTACAACACTTAAAAAAAAGTTTTTAGTGAATTGTAATATACATATGGAAAAACATGCATAAGAAAATATAATTATTCATTTCAAAAAACTGAATACACCTAAGTAACCGGCATGCAGAAGAAGCAGAACATTACCAGCACCCCAGAGTTCACCTCATGCTGTCTGCCTGGAAGATAAAAAGAAAAGAAAGAAATAATTTAGACATGAGTTTAGAAATGATACCTTCTAATATATGGAAGCTTATCTATACCATTATAGATTAAACCTTTGTTTAAAAAGGGTGTTGTTCACTTCCTTGTGTTCACTTACCTTTCAGATGCTTTGGGCCTCTTGGAATTTCTAAATGCTCAACCTTGGAATCATTTGTTAATTACCAGCCTTAGCCTTTCAATCTCAGCCATAGATCGCCACTAATGAAGACTAATGACCTCCGTTCCTTGGCAGTTACTCATTGTCTCCTCTGCCAGACTCTTCCCCTCAATCTCTGGGTCTCCTTCTTCTCTCTCTCTCTAGCCCAGGAGGAACCACTGTCTCCTGACTTGGAACACTAGAGACTGGTTTTGCCTGTGTTTGGACTTTATAAAAATGGAATCGTCTTGAGGGTACTCTTTTGTGTCTAGATTCTTTCACTAATCATCAGTAGGTTTTATACGCCCAACAGCAACAGATAAAAGTGCCCCTCTGTGACATCCTTATTAGTACTGTTTCTTATGTCACTGACAAAGGTTTCTGGTTTGATGGGGGAAAAAAGTGAATGTATTCAACCTGTAAGTGAGATTGAATATTTTCTCACATGTTCACTTGCCATTTGTATTTTTCTCTGTTGCAAAAATCAATTCATTTCCTCTGTCCCATTGCATGATTTGTAAACCATGATGTATATATACTTGTATTATTTCTCACTACTCCATCTCAGAAAGGGGTTGCTGCCTGCACCCAGCGACTGAAGGCAGAGGAAGCAGTCAGTAACGTCTAGGGAACAAAGATGACTAGACTTGATAGTGACAATCTATAGCTGGCATTGGAAGACTAAAGCTGGTAATAACAAGTGAGTCCAAGAACAGGCATTCAAAAATACCCAAAGGCCCAAAGCATCTGGAAGATAAGTGAATCAAAGGAAGGGAGATCATTTTTAACCAAAGGCTTAATTTATAATAACATATCCTTCCATATGTTGGAAGGTACCATTTCTAATGGCATTTATTGATATTTAGAGTATTAAGCTGCTTGCATCTTTTAATGTGCTCTTTTTCTTATCTCAATTATGCTTGGCTGCAGTTATTCTTTAAGCCTGATCCTTATTGAGTCACCCTCAATACACTCTACCTTGGGACCACACAGAGCCTGCTTTTGCACTTCAACTTAATATACCAGAATTTTGACACATAACACACTGATTAATTAAAGGCAGCCCTCTTTAAGATTTTTTTTGTTCGTACTGAAACTCATTAATGTTTGCTTTTGATAATTTTATGTAGAAAAATCTAACTTTGAATGACCAGCTTTGAACTCCTAGCTTAGATAATTTGAACAGAAAATTCTACAGTTATATGCAAAAGTAAACTTGTTCTATGTTCTTTTACACGCCCAATCAATTTGAAAAATGGATTGTATTATGAGTTTTCCTCCTTTATTTTATATCTGTATTATCTCAACCAGAAATGTATAGTTTCATAATCCTTACGTATGTTTTAGAAATTACAAAGAAGGCTATATGGGCTACAAAATCTAAGACATAAACCTCTACTCTCTGCTCTAGACTATAAAAGAAATTAAATGTTTAATAAATTGGGCTCTACATACTATTTCCAAAATATTTATATGAGAGAATTTGAAGAATGTTCAGACTAAAATCTTTGATTAGATCTTCCTTCCCTGCACCCCCTATCTCCTTCTGTCCTTTCTGTCTTTTCTTTCCTTCTTTTTCTGTTTTCTCTTTCTTTTCTTTCTTCTTTCTTTCATTCTCTCATTATCTGCTTTCCTTCTATAAATACTTATAATGTGCCAGTTACTGTTGTAGATGTTAGGGATAAAGCAATGAATAAAACAAACTGCTTTTCCTCATAGAACTTTGTTTCTAAAATCAGGTTTATTAAGTTATTATTTTTGTGCAGTAAAATTTACCACTTTTAGATATACAGTTCTATGATTTTGACAAACCTGTACAATCATATAACTACCACTGAAATCATGTTACAGTGTATTTTGCAAAGTTCCTTCAGGCCCCTGTGTAGTCATACCCTTCCAACCACCACTGGCCCCTGTAAACACTAATCTGTTCTGTCTCTATAGTTGAGCCTTTTCCTGAATGCAATTATTTACTATGCAGCCTTTTGTGTCCGGCTTTTTTCACTTAGCATATGCTTTTGAGATTCATCCATTTTATTGAATGCATCAGAATTTTATTCTTTTTATTCCTTTGTAGGATTCTGCTTTATGGATGCACAACAATTTATCTGTTTACAATTAGATGGTCATTTGGGCTGTTTCCAAGTTTTGAGTGATTATGAATAAAGTTGCAAAAACATTCACTTACATGCATTTTTGTGTGGACACATGTTTTAGTGTCTTTCGGGAAAGTACGTAGGAGTGGCACTCCTGGGTCATATCTTAAGTACTTGTTTAACTCTATAAGAAACTGCCTAACTATTTTCCAAAGTGGCCAAACTGTTTTTGCATTCTCACCAGCAGTAAATGTGAGTTACAGCTGCTCCTTGTCCTTGCCAATACAGTATTTGATATTGCATTTTTTTGTTTGTTTCTGTTTTAATTTAACTGCTCTAATGGTGTATGAGTTTATATTTTATTGGAAAGCATCAGTCCTTTGACCAATTTAATCAGTGTTGGTACTTTTCAGTCTCCCATACTACCTCTTAAATTAAGAGACTGAATCAGTCCATCAAATTCTGATAAATACAGGGGCCCAATCATTCTACCTGGTCGCTCTAATTGTGGGTTCTTTTCTGTGGGGTTCAGGAAGACCTTTGCTGTTCACAAGTGCATAGATGTATGTAGCGTATCAAGATGGTATGTTTCGTGCACTGGGCTGGGGAAGTGGGTGAGAGAAACTTCTTATTAGTATGTTTCTGATGTAAGTCAAAGAGCCTGGGAAATCCCTGAGAAAAGCTTTTTTCCAGGATGAGTAATCAGGATGGATTGCTGGTGTGACTAGAAACCAGGAAGCACTTTATGAGGTGTGTCAAACAATACTGTTAATGTTTAAATTAAAAAAAAATACATATTACAGTAAAAGACACATTGACATTAATTATCCTCAAAATATGCCCCCTCACTTCAAATACACTTATTCAGTCATTCTTGCCACTTTCTGAAGCATCTCTGAAAGTGCTCTTTCATGAGTGTCTTTAGTTGCGCTGTCAAGGCTGCCTCAATATCCTGAATCATCTTGACTTTGGGGAAGAGCCAGAAGTCGTATGGTGCCAGCTTCAGTGAATAAGGTGACTGAGGACACACTGGAATGTTTTTATTTGACAGAAATTGCTGTATACCAGAAGTGATGTGTGACGCAGAGCATTGTCATGATGGAGAATGGTTTATAGCACACTTTAAAACACACCTTCTCTCAACCATAGCTCACACCCGACTGACTGCACTGAACAAGTTGAAACTTGTCACACACTATTACTAAGGTTTGTCCTCCACTTCCCGTATTGAAGATCCCTGCCTTTCTCTTTGATGGCACTTGGCAGCAGCATTCACCATATGTTTTGATCACAATGGAAAGGCTCCATGTCACACATCCCTTCTGGTACAGCAATTTCTGTCAAATTAAAACATTACGGTGTGTCCTCAGCCACCTTATTCACTAGATCTGGCACCATGTGACTTCTGGCTCTTTCCCAAAGTCAAAATGATTCAGGACATCAAGGCAGCCACAACAGCGCAACTAGAGACACTCAGGAAAGAGGACTTCCAGAATGGTTTCAGCAAGTGGCAAGAATGATGGGATAAGTGTTTTTGAAATGAGAGGGAGCATTTTGAGAGAGATTAATGGCAGTGTGTTTTTTACTGTAATAATTTTTTTTTAATTTAAGCATTCACTATAGTTTTTGATCATACCTCCTAGAAGGGGCCTCAATAGTCCAGTCCTGAGATAACAGGGCCCTGAATTAGGTTGTACTATTGGTAAAGGCCAAATATGATTTTTTTTTAAGAACAAAAAGGATGGATATGATAAAAGGATAATCTAAATTAGTAGCTGAATATTGGTGTGAAGGTAAATAAGGAGTTGTATACTTGAAATTTTGCATTTAAATGACAAGGAGAAGGATCTCAGTAAAGTGAAACAGCATTTTACAAAATTCACATCTTGTTAAATTCAATGGTCAGGCAATTCTCCAGTGGCATTTTACTTACCAGCAATATTGACATACTCGTACATCAGTCAACACACCAGACATTCCCTTCTTTCTTCTCTTAACCTGAGAACACTCCTTCTTGGGTCTCCTTTGTAACACGGAGTGCTTCTTCTCATTCTCCTTTGTTAGTTCCTCCTCATCTCCTCCACCTGTGACTATTTATAGCTCTGGCCTGAACCTTTTTCTTGAACACCAGACTTGCATATCTAACTACATTATGACCATCAAATGGTAAACAGGTAAACTGTTGTGCATCCATAAAGCAGAACCCTACAAAGGAATAAAAAGAATAAAATTCTGATGCAGTCAATAACATGGATGAATCTCAAAAGCATATGCTAAGTGAAAAAAGCCAGACACAAAAGGCTGTATAGTAAATGATTCCATTTATATGGCATTCAGGAAAAGGCTCAGCTATAGAGACAGAAAAGATTAGTGTTTACAGGGGCCAGTGGTGGTTGGAAGGGTATGACTACACAGGGGCCTGAAGGAACTTTGCAAAATACACTGTAACTTGATTGTGGCGGTAGGTATATGATTGTACAGGCTTGTCAGATGTAGGTACTCAACATCTCCACTCTGGTGTGTACTAGGCATCTCAAGCTCAACATATCCACAGCCAAACTCCTGGTCTCCATAACCCCAAGCCTGTGTTTCCTGTAATCTGCTCTTTTTTCCAAATGTTCAGGCCCCAAACCTTGAGCTCACCTCTGACTTCTCTTTCTCTCACATCTACATAATATCCATCAGCATATGCTTCAGAATATGCCCAGAATCTGACCATTTCTCTCCACCTCTACTACTACCAGCATGGGGTGGATCACCATTATCTCCTGACTGGATTGTTTTGTGTCACCCTGGTTTCACCCTTACCCTCTTTGATCTATCTTAAAACCAATAGCCAGAGTGAGTTTAAAGAAAAACAGTCAGATCTTGTCATTCTTCCATTCCAAATCCTTTAATGGCTTCTCATCTCATTCAGAGATAAAATCCTTACAAAGCTCAATGGCTACAAGACTCTAGAGCAGCGGTTCTCAACCTGTGGGTCGCGACCCCTTTGGGGGTCGAACGACCCTTTCACAGGGGTCGCCTAAGACCATCGGAAAACAAAAAGATATTTATATTACGATTCATAACAGTAGCAAAATTACAGTTATAGAGTAGCAACGAAAATAATTTTATGGTTGGGGGTCACCACAAAATGAGGAACTGTGTTAAGGAGTTGCGGCATTAGGAAGGTTGAGAACCGCTGCTCTAGAGAAATCGACTCTTGCTACTGCTCTGACCAGGACCAGCTACATAATTTGCAGGGCCCAGTACAAAATGAAAATGTGGGGCTCCTTGTTAAAAACTCGTATTAATAATTCCAAGGTGCCGACCGCAGGGCACTCAGCAAAATGCATGCCCTTTTTTGGCAGACCCCCATGATGTCGTGTCTATGGTCTGTCTGGCTTTGCTCTGACCTCATCTTCTCTTGTGTTTTCTCTTGCTCACTTGCCTCCTGCTATAATGGCTTTTCAGAATTTCTTCAACATGCCAATCAGGCTCAACCTCACCTTCTGTTCCTCTGCTTAACTCACTCCTCTCTAGGGATCTACACAGCTCATTTCCTTCTTTCTTTTAGGCCTCTGCTCATATGTCCATTTGTAGATATAGGCAAATTGGGAAGGAGTGGTTTGGGGAGTAATACGATGGAGTTTAGTCTTATATGTAGAATCATAGAACTGTACTGTTTACATTTTGGGGATCATTTAACTGTACTTCTTTCCAGGATTTAACAACAAAACAAAACAAACAAACAAAAAACCTAGGACAAAGGAAATGAAATGCTTTTCTAAACTTGTACAATTAAAAGTTATGTAATTGCACATAACTGCTATGAGTTCAGAGTGTGACGTTTTAGTATAGAAACCCCCATTTAGAAGTTAAGGATGCACAGAGAAGCAGTGAGGGATATGTCAGACCTCACCAGTCTGCAAGGTGTGCGGGTAGGAAGTATGAGAATTCTAAGATACTCATATGGGAAGGATGTTTTTAAAGGCAAGTTAAAATAAATGGAAGGATGTATAGAGGAAAGAGCAAAGGTCTCTGGACCTGTTCTTTTGAAAATACCTATAGTTATGGGGAAAGATAATTTGTTAAAAAAAGAAAGAAAGAGAGAGAGAGAGAGAGAGAGAGAGAGAGAAAGAAAGAAAGAAAGAAAGAAAGAAAGAAAGAAAGAAAAAAGAAAATAAAAGAAATAGAAGCACTGATTCTGGAATCAGATAGATCTGATTTTGATTCTTGGCTGATTCATCTGTTAGCTGTGCAACCTATTCTTTAAGCCTCATTTTCCTCACCTGTAAAAAGAAGGTAATGATAATGATTTTTTCATAGAATTTTTGTAAGAATAAATGAGATGATCCACGTAAAGCAGTACAGTGTCTTGTGCATAACATACACTAAATAACTGCTATTTATTATTTCTACAACTTGCAGAAAGAGGTATTCCATATCAGAAAATATAGAAAGCTATATATGAAAAAATTTTTCCCTCTTTCCATAGTCTCAACTTTGAATCTCTGATTTTCAGATGCTCTCTTTTAAGGATGTGACTGTTTACACTGAGACTGTGGTTTGATTGAGGGGAAGTTGCACAATGTACTGTATTTATGCTGACCACTTGAGAATTTTTTGTTGTCACGAGGAGTTGAAGATTTCTGAGTAACCTAAAGCGTGGTTTAAGAATGGGAATTTCTGGGTCTTGAGAATAACAAGCATGTTTCTGAATTGTTGTTCAGCTGTTCTTTATGTTTCCAATAGAATGAAAAATGCTTTGGATTGGCAGTCCATTCTGATTGTCGAGACTAGAACATGTAATATTTCTTGTCTCCTTTCTTTGCCTCTAAAGCGAGGTCCCTAATCCTGACACTGGCTGGTTTTTTATAAAAAACTGGAGAATGGTTTTATTCTCTATTATTTGATTGAGAGATTGTTAGACAACTTTTTTCCCCCCATCAAATATAGTTATCGAGAAAAAGAGGCTAAATGCTTGTATTCAAAATTCCTTAACTTTTTCATTCTAAAAGACATAATGTTTAGATTTTGGAAAAATGTCCCAAATAAATGTTCCATTGGCCACTGAAGAAGCCTTTACTATTGTTGACTCATTATCCCAAGGACATGTGTTACTTTTCCGGTCATGATTTTAAAAACAAACAGACAAACAAACAAACAAAGAATGTTCACTAACCCAACCTTTCTCTCAGGACTCCTTGTGAAAACTGGTTGTCTGTTAGAAGCAGCTGATCGGGATATGAGACATAAATGTAGCCACTGAAAGTGAAGCTAGTTGGCAATGAAAGAACTCCGTGTCTAGCTGGAAATGACAAAGTGACACTTCATTCTTGCAGTATCTAGTGTGCATTAGTCAAATATTTGAGGTAACAAATCATAGAATTGTGTTGGTTTCTTGGAAGTTCTTTTTGCTTGTGTATTGTCCTGAGTGACTGTGACAATTGTGTCAACCTATATTTGCTAGGATTTACCAGCTCAGTGCTGGGAATATGTGTACAGTTCAGACAACTAAGTTCCTGAACTTGCCGCCCTGTGCTTACATTGGCAACATTGTACAAACAGCTCGGTAAGGTTTCATAACCTGGTATACCAGTGTCTCACAGCTGTGTTTGTGTTGACGTGTGGCGGTTTCTTGCTGAGTGGCGTTCATTATTGTTGTTGCGTGTTTTTGTGTGCCGTCATGAGAATGTCTGAGCCTTGAATTAGAACAACAAACAAACATTACATTTCTTGTTAACCTTGGCAAAAGTGGAAATAAAATCAGAGAGATATTGGTCCAAGTTTATGGAGATAATGAAGAAAACGGCAGTGTACACATGGATTAAATGTTTTTCTGAGGGGAGAGAAGGCATCACTGATGAAGAGATGTAGGGCAGCTAGTAATGAGCAGAACTGATGAAAACATTGCAAAAATTAGTCGAATTGTGTGTCAAAATCAACAGCTGACTATGAGAAGCATAGCAGACCAAGTAAACATAGAAAAACAGGAAAATTTTAACTGAAAATCTTGGCATGAGAAAGGTGTGTGCAAAAATGGCCCCGAAGGAGCTCACCGATAAACAAAAACAAAGGAGAGTTGAAGTTTGCCAAGACCTTTTGGAGAAGCAAGACAATGTTTTGGGCCATGTTATCATTAACGATGAGACACGTGTACCAATATGACCCTGAAACAAAGCGTCAAAGTGCACAATAGAAGTCAGCCAATTCTCCACCACCAAAAAATTTCCGTTAGTCCAAATCACGAGTCAAAACAATGTTGCTAACCTGTTTTGATATGTGGGATTATTCACTATGAATTTGTACCAACTGGACAAACAGTTAACCAAGTTTACTATTTGGAAGTGCGGAAAAGGCGACGTGAAAAAGCAACCTGAACTTTTCACCAACAATGCATGGCTCTAGCATCATGACAATGCACCACCTCACACGGCACTGTCTGGGAGGGAGTTTTTAGCCAGTAAACAAAAAACTGTATTGGAACACCTTCCCTACTCACCTGATCTAGCCCACAATGACTTCTTTCTTTACCCAAAGATAAGGAAATATTGAAAGAAAGACATTTTGATGACATTCAGGACACCAAGGGTGATACGACGACAGCTCTGATGGCCATTCCAGAAAGAGTTCCAAAATTGCTTTGAAGGGTGGACTAGGCACTGGCGTTGGTGCATAGCTTCCCAAGGGGAGTACTTCGAAGGTGACTATAGTGATATTCAGCAAGGAGGTTTGCAGCACTTTTTCTAGGATGAGTTCACAAGCCTACTTGTTAGGCCTTGTAATATCCCTTACTCCATGGTTGAAGAGTTTTTATTTCAGTTCTTTCAACTATATACTCTGGAGCTGGAAAAATTGTCACAAATTGAGTTTGCAGACTATCTGAGACCAATTCAGTCCAAGACTTCATCCTTAACTGCCCATGACCTCCACCATTCAGTCTCATTCTAACAGATGAACCAGAGCAGGATCCTGGTTCCACAGGAATTAGGATCAGCTCAGATCCAGTGTCTAATAATATCCCCCAAAGTCTGGGGGTTTCCTTTTGTCCAGTGCTTATTCACCCTGGTAAAGGACCAATTGCATCTCTGGTGAAATTTTATGGAAGAAGATTTATAGTACAAAATTATGGCAGTGATGAAGGAACCTTCCTCAAGGGAAATCTATCACCTCTTCATTCAAGGGACTCTGGTTCTATAACTGGCTCAGATCTGAGAGCCAGATGAGAGACCATGATTCTTGTAGTGGTTCAAGTTAGGTTCTTGCTCACTAGCTGTAAAATTTTTTTGGTTTTTTTTTAAACACATATAGATGTATAAATACATATATCATGCAAAGGAAGCCTTACTGATTATATATAAATGTTTTTATTTTATTTAAATAGTATTGTGTTAGTGATCTTTTTTCCTTACACTTGAAACTCAATATTCGGTTTTTAAGATTGAATCCATATTTCTTCTGACTGCTGCATAACATCCATAACACAACCATGCAGATTTTACTCATCTTTTTATTAGACACCTGAAAGACCGTTAGCTTCCTGCTGTGTACAGGTGTTCCTGTGTGAAGGCCGCATGTTTGTGGACCTCCGTGGAGGCCACACTAGGAACATACCGAGAAGTAGGATTGCCTATTCGTGGCCTGTTAATCTGTTGAGAACTATCCCTGTGCTCTCCTGAATGGCTAAAACACTACATTACCACCTGCGGTGCAGAATCACTCCCATTTCCCTCTGTTTTTATAATACTAACACAACATTTTTCGGATTACCTGATTTTTTGTCTTGCTGATGTTTGTTGATCCATCTACATGTACCTAAAGTTTAATCTTGATTAGTTTGCATTTCTCCAATTAACGGTAAGGTTGAGCATCTATTTATATACCTGTTAGCATTTTGGATTTCCCCATCTATGAATTGCATCATATCCTTTGTCCATTCTTCTGTTGTGTTTCCTGTCTTTTGTTAATTTATATATATATTCCTTTTCTATTCTAGACATAAATCCTTTTTGGATTGTTGGGATCATAAATATTTTCTCCCAACCTGTCACCAATGACTTTATCTTGCCTGTGGTATTCTTTGTTGGAAAGAAATGCTGAATTTTAATATAAGTTAATCTTTTTCCTTTTAACCTTATAACTTCTAGTATTTGGGTTTCATTTAAAATATTCCTTCCTACATTAAATCTGCAAAATATTCTCTTACAGTTTTGTTTTTCTTTCTGTTAACTTTATAGTAAAACCAATGTGATGAGAAGTAGTAGGATGTCACCTGAAACTAATTTAAAAAAAATATATATATATATATCCAAAAAAAAGAATTTCAGAGAAAACAATGGACTAGTAACTACACACACATTTTTAAAGAAAATTTTGAATAAATATTTTCAATAAATAGAAGGAATTTTAAAGTTGTAATTGGCCATGCTGAATGAAAATATTTTTCTCAGTAGTTTTCCATTATGTTTGTTTCTATCAAAACATTAAACATATTTCCCAAAGGAAGTTTTTATACTTTGAAATAAAATATGAAAACAAAAAACAAAAACAAAACAAAACAAAACAAAAGAAGTAGTAGGGATGTAGGGAGTGGAATCGGAAGAAGATAAGGGTGACTTGTTGGAGGAAAGCAAATAGATCTTGACAAGGAAATTGAAAAAAACCCACATAAATATGTATCTTAGTAAATAAGGTGGTCACTGGACAAATTTAAAGATCTATAAATTAAAAACAAGGAAGTTTGAACTATCTAAGGAAAAGTATAAAGAAAAAAAAGAAACAGAAAGTATGGCCAATAGAAAATATGAAATACAATCACAGAAGAAGTCCTAATACAATAGTAATTACATTCTATTTAAAAAGCTCAAACTTATTTATCAAAATCCACAAATTTTGTGGAAAAAAAAAGAATATAGAACAGTTGAAAGGAGTAAATGGAAAGAGATATACCAGGAAATCATGAGCCCAAAGGAAGCTGAGGTAACAATTTTGGTTAAGTAAGACAGAATTTAACGCAACAAACATTTTAAGTGTCAAAAGAGGGACATTACACATGGGAAAAAGAAATGTTAGCTCAAGAGGATATAAAATTATACATGCACCAATCAAGTTAGCAGTCACGATACATAAGGAAACGATTTATTAGTTGGGGAGAAGCGTTTAAGGCTCATCAGCACTCTTGTCATTTATTTGACCTTAGATGATGTGTGCACCTCAGGGAGAGGACAGAGTCTCAGCTCCTAGCTCTTGCCTTTCCAAGGGAATCTAAGGAGGGAGCACAAAGGGACTTTCCTCAGGGTGGAGAGTTCTGATGAGAAGCACCGTTTATTGTGTCCCCAACTCCCACTACCCAGTCTCTCATGGGACCTCCTTGAATCGCGGCTTAGCACTGCCCTTTCCCACAAACTGGCTGGCTGGGCTGTCATCTCCTGGCTTCCACGGGTGGCCTGGACAAGGATCTGGAGGGAGTTGGTCAGCCTGTGCCTGCTGCCTTTCATCCCCAAGGCAACTGGTTCCTCAGCTGTCTTCATGTGACACCACAGTCCCTGACAAGTGTGTGGGACTTGTCACAGCCAATGTTTGTAGGGCAACAGACAGGGCATCCCAGAAAGCTCCCAGCAGGCGGTCCTCCACTTGTGGCACTCGGTCTTCTGCCCCAACACTAGGACCCAGCCTCTTTGGTCTCGCCTGGAGTTTTCAGTCTTTATGTACTGATCTATCCAATTTCTCTTCACTACAGCCTTTCTGGGCTTGGTTTGGGGTGGAGTGATGGCATTCAACACTAGTTCATCATCTCGTGAGGAACTAGAATACCTCATTCCTCTTTATTTCTTTACAGATAGTAGGTGCTTAAGATATGTTTGTAGCAACATTGATCCGAACTGTATCACCTACCTCTCAAGTTCATTATGAGGAACAACTGTGTTTGAAAAGTGTAAATATAAATACATAATGCACTTTACTTAAAAGAGTATGACAGCATATAATAACTACTGAATAGTATATAATAACCACTAAATAAATATGGATTTGGATGAGCAGGATAGGCTGCATGCTACTACTATTACAGCATTATTTCCTGTCAGTACAGCTGTTACGCTTTGTTTAGAGAGAAGAAAGGTCACTTCAGGTCAATTTTGTCCAAATCTTTTTAACACATTTAGAAGTAGTTTGGGATTTATCATTTCAAAAATATTTTAACTTCTCATTTTTGACCAAAATACCACCAATTATTTGTGAGTGAGCTTTGCAAAATTGAATGCAGAAGTTTTGATCATGAGGCGAAAACTCTCTCTTTCACCCTGTTTTAAAGAAAGTCTACATGTCCTTCTTGGTGATATTTTAGAAAGAAAAAGGAGAAGTGTTCTCAGGGAATGAATTTTCACTACCCTTGTTTTCTACCTTCTTGCAAGTAGAACAAGTACCCATAGAGCTGACAAGCAAAACGTACTCCATAATTTCCAAATAAGGAGTAAAATTTGTCATGTACAAATCCGGTACTTTAAATCCATGGATATAGTCTCAGTTAACAGCAAAGAAAATTTTTATCCTGACAGTTCAGTTTTGAGTTGACCTAATTAATTCACGCAAAAAATGCAATTGAAATAAGTGATATTTGACAACAGTGTAAGTAAAACATTAACCATTCACTCTTTGTAAGATTTCACTTCTACCCCTTTATTATATTAGATCACCACAAATTAAACTATCTGATCTGAATTAGTGTAACCCCTTGTAAAATTAAAATTTTCTTTACTAGGGGCTGGCAGAGTGGCTCAGTTGGTTAGTTAAAAGCTCGCTCAAGAGTTTGAGCTCTGAGCAATAGCGGTTCAATGCCCAGCCCAAGCTGAGCTGCCGCTGAGCTGTCAACAGGTGGCAGGATGGCTCAGCTAAAAAAAAAAAAAAATTTTTTTTTCTTTATTAATGTACTTAATGTTGCTGTCTTTGGCATCCTTGAATGTTGATGTAAGAAATAGTTGTGGGGAGTTACGGTTTCTGCACCTTTTCAGATGTCTCTTTTGCAAAGATTAATAATCTAACAAGAGCTACTATTCAGAGAGTATACTGTATGTCCCAGGCACATGTTTTACTGAATTTGATTCTCACTATAATCTTGGTAAATTAATATTACAATCCTCCCTTTATAGAGGAGGAAATTCAGGCCAATTGAAACAACTTGTCCACAGCTAAATAATTCAAAGCACAGAATTCAAACACAAGTCTGTTTGATCTTGAAGTTTGTGACCTTAACCAATGTTTTGCATTGTTACTTTGCTACTCAGTTTCTGCAATACAAGGATTCCAGTAATCAGTTATTCTATTTTTAAAGATTTTTATTGGGGAATTGGGGGATGGGAACAGCACTAGGGAATTGGGGGAAGGGGAATAGACAAGTTGCTGTCCTTTTGTTCTTCAGTCTAGTTGTGGAAGACGTTGCATCACTGGCCCAAGTTGGCACCATCATTGTGCTCTTCCCGGGAGAGGCAGATCAGTCGCTGGCTTCTGGACAGCCACTCATGGCGGCTGCTGGCTACACAGTAGCCCATGGCAACCCACTGCAGCAGGGGCAACCGCCTATGCTGTCACCGGTGACTCACAGCAGCCCAGCTCCAGGTTGAGCTGTTGATCAGCATCTTAGCTGTGGAGGGCAGTGTCACTGGCCCTCACATGTGGGATCCGAACCTGGGCCCTCTGCCGTCCCAAACCAGCTCTTAACCAACGCGCCACTCGGCCGGCCCCATCAATTATTCTTATAACATGGCAAGAGGCCTGCAGGAGGGAGGAGCTGTACTCTAGCTCCAGAAGTTTGGCTGACGGGGCAAGCTACAATCTGGATGGCCTGTGGCACATATCAGCTTGCCTGGAAGGTCCCAGGTTCCTTTCGCCAAGCATGCTGGTGGCTTAGATATTAAAGGGAAACTTGATTTTATAGGCACAGGTGCCTGAGACGTTTAGGTGATACATACGCACAAGAGTTCACCTTGGATTTCAGAGCCTTCAATGAACCACAGGTTAAGAACTCCTGATCTAAGCCTGGATATTTCCCAGGTTTTCTTGGCTTTAAGAAAACGCAGTATTAAATGAAATGCTGAATTCTAATACTTTCCCAAATATTCTTATGAGCTTCCCACTCTTTAAGTCAGTAGGTTTCAAATTGTGTTCCGTGTAGCTCTAGGGGTTCCACAGTCTCTCTCAAGGGGCGCCCCATTGCTAAGGCAGAAGAGGACAGGATGGAGCTCTGGCTGGGCAGCCCCACGCCTCACCTGGAGTAGCTAAGTTGTAAAGCACATAAACTCAAATCCACTACCTAGTGATTTGATTTCTTTATGTCTCAGTGTCCTCATTTGTGAAAAGGTACAATAATCCTACCATGTAAGTTTCCAGTCATGATTAAATGAGTTAATATTTAATGACATTTAGAACACTGCCTGACAAAGAATGAGCACTCAATAGTTGTCGGTTATTACTTAATTATTGCTTAATTATGCCTTTGTATGTAATTTTCTTATAATCAAGAGTGCTAAAAAAATAAATAAATAAGTGGCAGAAACAGATCTGACCCCATATATGATACCAAAGTCTGCCTCTTACCACCAAAAAAAAAAAGAGTGCTGAAGAAAATTTTAAAATCACTTTCTCCATGATCACTGAACTTCTTTGTATTTAAACTTTGTTTTTCTGTTTATTTATTTTTTTATTTGATTATGTATCATTTTCACAGTAAATGAAATCTAACATTTCCTCAATACCACCTTTGAGCCAACAAACTGCCCTTCTTGAAAATGACCTGTTACCTACGACTTTTCCCAGTGACAAACTTAGATCACCTTTATTTCCTGGCTAGATGATCTGATAAATGAGAATGTGACAGCTTAAAACACTTTGCTGTTCTTTCTGCAAATCAGGGAACATAGAAGTAAAGGAGTTGGCTAACAGCGAAGGAAAAATATCTGTTATTCATTATTTCAATGTTTCTTATTTTCCTTCCTCTTTGTTTCTATGGTTGAAACATCTTTAACTTTTCAATGGGAAAAAAAAATCCCCATTGTTTTTTCCTCCATTTGTGAGCTGTAAAATATATCAGACATACAAATTTGCACAAAGAATATGCATTTACTGATTTAAAAGGAGAATGAAATGGGCCCCACTGTGTGGATATCTTTGGTTTGCTCTTCACCTTGACCCTCTTGCTCCACTCTGCGCTACATGCTCTGTGCTCTGGGGAGCTGAACTGTATGGTTTCCACCTCCAGCTTCCTTTTCCTTTTGACTGACTTCCAGTTAGCTTTGGTCAATGGAGCACTGCATTTACTTATTTTTCTACACACTTCCCCTACCTTTTTAAGGAATCCCTTTAGTAACCTCCCTTCAAATCAGAGTGTGCCATCTGTTTCCTTTAAGGACCCAACCAGCTCCCCAGGGAGCACCCTGTAACTCCATAGAGAAGTGTGTCACAGTTTAATTTTTGTGTTAATCATTCCCTTGCTTTAAAAAAAATGTACTTTCATCACATATGTATATTAAAACACATATTGTTTAGTTGCCGTTTTTAACTTATGTAAATGTGTTGATTTAAGGTCTCCCCTACCATGTTTCATTTTTTTCTGTCTGCTAATTTGGAAATAATACATTCTATTTCTGTATATTTAATAGCTATTCTAGATATTTTAATATTCACATTTAACTTAAGAAGTCTCAACTAAATCAAACTTTTCCCTTCTTCCAAACACTAGGATCTTTGAATGCTTTATCCCTTATGATCCTTTTGCCAAGCTGAGTTAAAATTTTACCCAGCATTTTGGTTCTACATTATTTTTAGACTTGCAAAAAAATAGTCATTGTTGATATTATTATTTTATGTAATCAGCGAGCTTATGTGTTTATCATTTTCTTCACCATTCAATCTTACATCTGAGATCTTCCTTCTGGGGTCATTTTCCTATTTGTGGAAGAACATACTTAGAAATTCTTTAGTGAGAGTCTGTTGCTAGTAAACTCAGTCTTTGTCTGCAAATATCTGTTTTTACCCTTGTTCTTGAAACATTGTTTCACTAAGTGTATAATTTCCTTAGAACTTTGAAGATATCACAATCTTTTGGATTCCACTTCCCCGTTGAGAGGCAGCTGTTAGTTTTAATTGTTGACCCTTTGGAAGTAAATACACCTATCTTTTTTTTGGGCTACTTTTGGATCTTTCTGGTGTTTTGTTTCAATACATTTTCTATGGCTATAGATTTCTTTTTATTAATCTTGATGGACATTTTCCTTGGGAATCTGAGAGTTGTTATTTCCCATCATTCCAAAAACTTCTCAACCATTTCTCTGCTCTTTTCTCCCTCATTCTATTGGCTCATTCTGGAAAACAGATTAGATATACTTTACATTTTCTCATTCTACGACTTTAAACTTTCAACCTCTGTTTCCTAATTTCAATGTTTTGGAGTACTTTTCTCTTCAGTTGTGTCTAATCTGTTGTTCAATTGAAACTGAGAGGCCTCACATTTTGTGGGAGACAACATGTACACACCACTATCCTGACTGCCCCTTGTAACGAAGGGCATGATTGGAAACTAGTTTAACCGAGACTTACTGGAATGTCATGTTTAAGAGTGGACACACAGACTCTGGATGTCACCAGAAAGCTTTAAGGAATTAAAGCTTAATTCCTTAAGATTGACTTTGAAAGCTAATAAAAACCCCTTGGAAAAACAGCCTGGTACCTTGCTTCCGTGGTTCACAGCGGTCTTTCCAGGCCCCAACTTTGGGTGCCCATCTGTATCACCGCCACCTGAAATGAGACTCGACAGTTTAACTGAACAAGATTCTTCTCGAGACTGAATGATTGTATCAGTGAAATATGGAGGAATCTACCAACTGAGCTTCCGGAATGTGAAACTTTAAAGTTTCAAAGGCAGGAATGAAGAGAACCAACATTTTGCCACTCTGAAGCTGTTTTTTGGGAAATTGATTTTAAAGTGTTTATTAAGAAATAAGCCTCACTACCGTGAGTCGGGGGCGACGGTGTAGGCTGCAGCCCCTGTGGCAGTGGGTTGCCATGGGCTACCATGTGTAGCCAGCAGCCAGCGTGAGCGACCAGCAGCCACAGTGAGTGGCCGGCCGTCCAGAAGCCGGCGACTGATCTGCCTCGCCCAGGAAGAGAGCAATGATGGTGCCAACTTGGGCAAGTGAAACAACGTCCTCCACAACTAGACTGAAGAACAAAATGACAGCAACTTGTCTGTTCCCCTTCCCCCAATTTCCCCAGCGCTGTTCCCATCCCCCCAATTCCCCAATAAAAACCTTAAAAAAAAAAAAAAAAAGAAAGAAGCCTCAGAAAGGACCTTTGATTCTCCCCCCTTTCCTGCCCAAGAGAGTCAGGCAGAAACCTGCTTCAGGAAGGAAATCTTAGGATGCTGCTTTAGCCTACTTTGCATTAAGTGTGGTGAATAAGAGGACATCAGGCAGGTTCCTGTTAGCTAGGCACCCCTGTGTCCCACTGTTTCTGAGTTACCCAGCCAGAATGTTCCTGCCCTGTGTGTTCCATGCTTCCTCAACTACGTGTCAATCACCCATTTTCACTTTTGAAATCTAATACCTCTTCCCCTCTTCTCCTTTGTCCAAAAACGTCTTAAATATCCAAGTTGCCTCACTGTCTTTGGAATTTTTATGCTTATGTGAATTCCCTATGCACATGTATTAAAACATGTGATTTTCTCCTGTTAAGAAAAAAAGAAATGAAAGAAACAAAGGGTCAAATTTAGTTTTTAATCCTAGTTCTAGAAATCCTCTCTCTCTCTCTCTCTCTCTCTCTCTCTCTCTCTCTCTCTCTCTCTCTCTCTCTCTCCCTCCCTCAGAGACTTACCCTTTCCCCTAGATAATCAGCAACCCCAGAGGCAGCAGAAGTCAGTAGCCAGGGCTTGACTAAATGGTCACATGGGCTGGACCTCTGGCAGGCTAAAGATAACATCTTGACCTAAATTTACATTTCAGTTCCTGAGCCCTTAGGTGGAACTGTTAATAGAGTGGGGCAAATCCCCTGGAAAGGGGACTCCATCACGTAGGAAAGAACTCAAATGAGCTGATATAGAGTTTAAAGTGAAAATAAGTTTATTTAGCCTAGAGTAAGTAAGAAAAGAAGGGCCAGCCCACAGGCAGAGTGACGGTCTCTAATCTCTAGTGAAAGAGAGACCCCTCCTTCCTCCTGGCTGGGGTTTATCTGTGTTTCTTGTTTCCCTGGAAAACTTCTTGGTATGGAGAACTTCTGCAAGGTACAAGAAGACTAGGGGCAGGTTGACATTTGACTTTTGTAAGGTGCAGCCTGCGGCTAGTTTGTAATGGGCTTAATTACTGGAATGGCCATAATGGCACCTATTCAGTAGCTTTTGGGATGGTCTGCTCTTTGCCATTAACATCTGCCCGAGTTCTGCATTCTGCAGCTCACAGGCAGCAGGCATGGAATCCAACCTCCAAGTTCCTTCTTCTGTAAAAATAAGCCCTTTCCCTATATTAGAACACCCCCCTGGCTTCTTTCCCATGAGAAATGAGAGAGGGACTCTGGAAAAGACCTCAGAACTGTACTCAAGACATGAAGAAATGATTCATAACCCTTACCTTTCCTCCAATCAATCAGGTCCCAACACGACCCTGACCTCCTAACCCATGGTGTCTTGTGATTTTGCCCTGTATAATCTGTATCCTACATGCTAATGGGGAGCCAGGTCTTTGAGTGTTAGTTCAACTGTGTCTCCAGTCTTGGTGCCACTTCCTTAAATAAACCTCTACTTTCTTTGCTGCAAACCCCTGTTCCTGTCTCCTTTGGCTTTGATGCATGCGGGCAAAAGGAAGCCCTTGAGTTCAGTAACACAACCACCCACTGAGCTACTAACTTCAAATATTGCCTTTTTTATTTTCTATTTGATTATTTTCAAATCTGCTTAGTCATTTTTGATAGCCTCTTATTTCTTCATCTTATTTTCAATTCCTTCTATTATTTCTTTAAAACATAGTAAACATACTTATTTGACATCCTGATTCTGATGATTCCATTATTAGTAGACATTTCGTGTCTCATTTTGCAGTTTGTTATTCCTGCTGACCTGATATCAGGGAAATCTGATATCAGGGAAATCTCCTTTTGCCTCAATCTCTGTACCAAGAAGAAAAAGATGACTACAAACTCATCAATGAAGAAGGCGTGGACTTAAATATGTATAATAACCATACCCTTGATCCCTGCGCTTATCCTGGTAACTCCCATAACTGGCTTCCCTGTCCCCAACATCTTCTTTTGTCTTTAGCTGGAAATTGTATTTAAGGTGGTGGCTTGGGCCTTTTCAGGGAGTTACTTAATTTCCCTGGATATATCTCATGAAGGCAGGAGGTATACATGTTCACATATTTTAAAATTTCTGAGGGCTGGCCGAATGGCTCAGTTGGTTAAGAACTCGCTCAAGAGTGCGAGCTCTAAACAACAGCGGTTTGATGCCTAGCCCGAGCTGAGCTGCCGCTGAGCTACCAACAGGTGACAGGAGGGCTCAGCTGAAAAATAAATTTAAAAATATTAAAATAATAAAATAAACTAAAATTTCTGGTTGTTTTTCTCCTGTTAAAAGCAATGAAGTGAAAGAAATGAAAAAAATTGGTTTAAATGTTTTCATTTAAAATTTTGAAAAATGTTTTAATGCATTTGTTTGTAGGGGAATGAAAAATGTTTTTAAAAATCTAATTTTGGGCCGGCCTAGTGGCGCGTTGGTTAAGAGTTGGCTTGGGACACCAGCTCTGAGCAGCAGGGCCCCGGTTCGGATCCCACATGAGGGCCAGTGACACTGACAGCTCGACCCAGAGCTGGGCTGCTGTGAGTTGCCGGTGACGGCGTGGGCTGTAGCCCCTGCTGCAGTGGGCTGCCATAAGCTACTGTGTGTGGCTGTCAGCCAGCGTCAGCTGCCGGCAGCAGGTGTGAGCTGCCAAGAACCGCGGTGAGCGGGTGTCCAGAGGCTGGCAACCGATCTGCCTCATCCGGAAAGAACGCAATGATAATACCAACATGGGCCAGTGAAGCAACATCCTCCACAACTAGACTGAAGAACAACAGGACAGCAACTTGTCTGTTCTCCTTCCCCAATTCCCCAATGCTGTTCCCCTCCCCCAATTCCCCAATAAAATATTTAATAATAATATAAAAAATCTAATTTTATCTATTGTAGTTAGAAGCAATAGCCCTGTTGATGTCAGTTATTCAGAAAACAGAGCAGGTTTATACTTGTATGGATTTTCAGGGCCAGGGCTTATGTTTTACATTTAGGAATATTATTTTTCTAAACTGCACTGAACTAACAGCAAAATTCTCTGAGGTGAGCATTCTCATAGTCTGTCATATTGATGAGTTCACTTCCCACATTTTGTTCCCTAAATCTTAATGACAACGCCTCTTAGAATGGAAGCTGAAACAAAAATGGTTAAACTGTAGATTTAAATTCCTTATTGATAGTAATTCTCTTCTCTCCTTTTAACCCTTGTTTGATGAGAGAAAGGACTCCCAAGTTCTCAGCTTGTCAATGTTCTTTTCAGCAAAAGGGCAAATGCTTAGTAGAGAATTTCATACCTAACTGGGTGTGTGTAAGTTAGTGACACTAACGAATAACAAAACCTTATATATATGGAGGATAAATTATTACTCTCTTTGGAAAAACTCTGACAAAGATTCATTTTTCTTGTGACTATTAGGTATTTTTTTTACAATTTCCTTTCAAAAGAGGTCATAGAACCCATCAGAGTATTAAAAGAGTATAGTTCATGTGTAATAACTACTGAAGATGCTTTGTGTATACTTTTCTTATAACTCTGCAGAGTAGATGTTATTGTACTCAGAAACTGTGAATCAGAAAGTTTAAGTCGTTTGCCGAAGGTAACACGGCTATTCAGTAGCAGAACTGGAATGCAAACCATGTCATAATTTGCTCTATTTGTTATTACACCACACTAACAATGACTCTTTCAAGGTTTTAAGAACTGAATCCAAATACAAAAGATTTAGAGCAGGGAGGAACTTCTACAGCTGTCCTATGGTCTAATCTTTTAATTTTACAAATCAAGAAATCGAGACTCAGAGAAAGTGAGTGACCAAGATTACCCAATAATTAGAACCCAGATCTTTTGATTCTTGGGCCACATGCTCTGTGCTTTGATTCTTGTTTCGCTATATAAGCCTGCAATTTGAAATTCACAAACAGTGAATGAAAAATGTGTAAATGAATGTTTTTAAAAACCCAAACTTTGGATGCTGTTTTAATGCAGGGGTATTTCCCACCGAGTATTGATACTGATGTTGTGAAGGAAGGGAAAGAGGCAATGGAGAGTAAAGAAGAGCAGAGCCTTGACCGTCCTCCATGGAGGACGGCCTGCTCTCAGAGGCTGTCAGTCATTCCTTCTTTTTCTTTCCATCCTGACTCGGGGCCTTCACAGGTGCTATTCCTTCTGCCCGGTATGCTTTCCCACCCTCCTCACATTGTGAAACCCTATTCTTTCTTCAGATCTCAGCTAAAAGCATCACTTCCTCAGAAACATCTTCTTGGACCTTCCTAGTTGGGGAAATGACCTTATTAGGCACTCATAGCACCACACCTTGACTTTAGATCAATCCTAACTGCAATTATACTTGCATCTGTGATGTTTTGATTAATGTCTGTGCTGCACGCAGTAACCTGGAAGTTCCATGACAGCAGGGTTTGTTCATATTCGGCCTACTGTTGTACTCCTGCCCTCTCTCACAGTGCCCTGTATAGAGGATGCACTTTAACATCTATTTGTTGAATGAGCGGATAAAGGAACTCAACAAATATTTATTGAGCACCTGCTAGGTGCTTTGTGATAGGTACTATGGCAACTTACAAGGGCCTATGAAAAGGTCCTCTGCCTTAAGTATAGTGGGGGAGAAAAAAGAAATACAGTGCATAGCTGGAAGTTACACCACAGTTCTGGGGAGTTTAGACATTGCTTAAAGGAGAAAGAACTTCACAGGGTGGGATAAGAGAAAGTTTATGGAAGAAGCTTTCGTGCTGAGCATGAAGGATGTATTTTGAAATTTGCCTTTGAAAACTCTACTGTCAATTACCTAACATTGCATTTGCATCAGTGCAAGTTCAGTTTTTTTTTTAAAGATTTTTATTGGGTAATTGGGGGGATGGGAACAGTGATGGGGAATTGGGGGAAGGGGAACAGACAAGTTGCTGTCGTTTTGT
>NW_017731470.1:1612900-1695973 GCF_001890085.2 Hipposideros armiger
GCCCAGCTCCAGGTTGAGCTGTTGCTCAGCATCTTAGCTGTAGAGGGCAGTGTCACTGGCCCTCATATGTGGGATCCGAACTGGGGCCCTCTGGCTTCCCAAGCCAGCTCTTAACCATCGCGCCACTCGGCCGGCCCATTCTCATAATCTTTTGTGAGCTCATCTTCTTCCTCTTCATTTTCACTTTCCATGCTCTCCCTTGAGATGTTATTGACGATCATCGTTTAATTTCTTAATTTGAAAACTGCATTTTGGATGAATTTTAAAAACAAAGAATGCATACCCTTAATAATAATAACAACAATAATAGTAATAATGAAGAATGCTATCTAGTTTTCAAGTGAATACATTTCTAGAATTGAATTCCAGCTCTGCCATTTATAAGTGTTATGCTATGGGTCAATTAAGTTACTAAACCTCTCTAAGCATTAGATTTTTCAGCTGTCAAATATGATAGCAACATGCACCTCAGAACTGTTGTAACAATTAAATTTAATAATGAATATAAAGACCTTCCTTACAGTTCCTAGAATTTAAGAAGCAATAACTGGTAGATGTTACGATACAGAGTATGGCTTTAGTGATGCTTATTTATTGGTACCTCCCCAGTCCATAGCTCTAATCCAGGCTCTCTGCTGAACTTCAAGTGCAGATATCCACTGGGAGGTTCTTTCAGGGTGCCCAGGCACCCTGAGGCTCAACCAGTCCACAATCAAGCTTTTCCTATCTCAGTGGCGATGCCACCCTCCTGTCCTTCAGTCAGAAACCTTTCCCTTGCTCTCTCTCTAAGCAAACTGGTAACCTACTTCTGGGACTTTTACTCATCTGGCTATGCCTCGTTAACATCTCTACCATGTGACTTCTTATTTTGTGGCATAACTGACATACTCTCATCTTACACCCAGCCTTCTCTTGGGTGCATGGCTGTCAGCTTGTCCTTTCTGAGATGCAAATCTAATCTTGTTGCTTCCTAGTCTGAAACCCTTCAGGGGGTGCTGATGGCAGCATGGAACACAGGGTCCTTCCCAGACTTGTCCCTTGCCTTCCTTCCAGAGCCCTCTCCTCACTTTCCTCCCTCCCTTCACTTACACTCTGACCCTGCAGAGGGGAATGACGGCAGTTTCTGGAATCAGCCATTCCTGGAACCTGGCTTGGGCAAATATCTGCCTACAACATCACCCTCCTCCTTTATACACCCAGAGTCACCCCTACCCCACCTTCTTCACCTGGCAGCACTTACTTATCCTGCAAGACCTGGTTTAATCATCACTTCCTCTTGTGAGCCTTTCCCCCAGGGTAGGCATGAGCATGGTGACTGCCATGCTCTCCACACTGCTGTCAGGATGCTGCTAACACTTTATACCTCTGGCTACCCTACTAGGCTGTGACTAGGTTTCTCAAATCTGTACGCAAAAGGATGGTTTGGAATAGAAGATGAATTGTTAGATGAATGCTTTATAAAAAAAATCAAATCATTGAAAACAATTCCATTCATAGTGAAACTCTGACTGGGAAATAAGTAGTATATATTAATAGTTTCTCTGAATCAAAGGTTCTCCATTGCATGTGTAGATACAGTTATAACGCAACTTACTCTGTTTACACTGTTCAAAATAAAATTTCCATTGCGCTTATGAAGCTATTCAGTATCTTTTATATGGCACACTGTAAATATTTGTTGAATTCATGCAGTGGGCTAGACACCTGTGGGCTTTAAAAAGTATTTGATCATTTTTTTGTGCTCTCAAAGAGGATAAAGTCTAGATTAGGTGTTGGCACCATTGGGCCTGGAAAGAAAACCTCCCTGCCTGTACAAAGATCACCAGCTCCAGGGTCTTGTGAGACCCCTCCTTACACCTGACTGTGCTCTAGCCCAGGACACATCCTCTCCAGCTTGAGTACAGTGATGCTATGTGTGCTCTGCTGCACTGGGGACTTTCCCTGCCCCACATTCGACCAAGGGTCCCAGCCCTAAGAAGTCCCCAGCTTAACATATTGTCTTTCTGTACTAACACCCTTCCCTTCCTAAGTCCACTGTATTAGTTTCTTTTGGGTGTTCTAACAAATGACTACAAACACAGCAACTTAAAGCAGCACACATTTATTATCTGATCATTATGGAGGTCAGTGGTCTGAAATGGGTCTCAGTGGGTTAAAAGGGAAGGTAGGCTGTGCTCCCTTCTGGAGGCTCTAGGGGATAACCTTTTCCCTTGCTTTTCCAGCTTTTAGATGCCACCCACGTTCATGTTCTTTTTCCTCCTCTTCGAAGCCAGCAGCTGGAGGTTGAATCCATCTCACATTGTATTACTCAGATCTCTTCTGCCTCACTCTTCCACTTTTAAGGATTACACTGTGATTACATTGGCCCACCCGAATAATCCCATAATAGTCTCCCTGTTTCAAAGTCCTTAAGTTTATCAACATCTGCAAGTCCCTTTTGCCATATAAGGGAGCATGTTATAGGTTCTGAGCACTGGGATGTGGACCTCTTGGGGGTGGCATTGTGCTGCCTACCACATCCACCATTTCCATGATTATTGTCATTTTTAACCCAAAGGTATATAACAATCTGATTATTCTCCATCCTCTGTCAGTTAATTCATTAATGTAATAGATCTTTATTGATTGATTTGGTTATAAAGATGAGTTAAAGTGTCTCTGTTCACAGTCTAATATAAAATATACACAGCCAAACAAATAATTACAAAACCATGTGAAAAGTGTGATATTAAAGGAATTTCTGTGTACAAAGGATCAGAGATGAAACACTGCTCCGGTTTTCCCTGACTCAGACAGGAAATTGGAAAGTTAGGGGAAGGCCGCTAAGGGAAAACTTCTTTGGACTGAATCTTGAAGAACGTGTGGAATTTACCAGATACACAATAGAGAGGAGAAGATGCTAGGCAGAGAGGACAGTGTGTACAAAGGCTCGACTGTGAGAAAGTGTGTGGGGTTTCTGGAACTGCAATTAGTTTGGAGTCTCTAGGGCGGTACTGACCAAGAGAACTGTGTGCAGTGGTGCAAATGTTCTGGATCTGCGATGCTTATCATGGCTGCCACTGGTCACAGTAGCTCTTGAGTACTTGAGATGTGGCTAGTTGACAGCAGGATTGAATTTCTACTTTTAGTTAATTTAATTAATTTAAATTTAAAGAGTCGCATGTGACTAGTGACCACCATGGTGTCAGCACAACTACAAAGCATAAGGTATCTCAGCGATTGAGGGCAGAAGGTGAAGCTGGAGAGGCAAGCGGGGGTTAGGTTACTGGAGGCCTGTTTTGCTGTGCAGGTAATTATGAATTTATATTTTAGTGATGTGGTTTTCAAATTGTGTTCCATGGAGGCCAGTGGTTCTGTGGTTATTCAGAGCTGCTGCCAGCGCTGGCGATAGAAGTGGGGAGATCCAGGAAGGTCGAGTGGGTGCATGGAGGTCTGTTCTTCCTCTTCCCACGAACCCATCTCATGAATCTCCTTCAGCTGAGCAACTCGTGTTTTATTAGTTTAATATATTAGGGTTTCGTATACAGTATTATCGGTGGGAATGACTGCTTTAGGATGACAGATTTGCATTTCTAATAGATCGCTTTGGCTAGATAGAGGTTGGATTTCAACTATGAGGAAGGGATTGGAGGCAGAGAGAAGAATTGGAGGTTGGTCTGAATAGTCTGGACAAGAGGTGGTGCTACCTGAACTAGGCATCTGCAGCATCCATGGAGAGCAGGGGAAGATTGAAAGGGAACCTTAAATAGAAATGAGTAGACTGACTAGAAATGCCCAGGGAATACAGGAAGAGAAAAAAGTTAAGAGAACTAAGATGATGATAAAGCAGGACCCTGTCCATGTACACCTCAGACTGCTTGCTACCTGAGTACATTTTTATCATGGCTAATAAAGCGAGAGCCTGAGCCACGTGGGCCACTGTTTACAGACTGACCGTTCGCAGGCTGAGCTGGGTTGTGGGCAGCACTCTGCAATGCTATATAGTAAGAGGAAAGGTACAGAAATGACTTTGAAGCCATGTTGAGGATGCTTCAGACAGCCTGACACTATCCAAATCAGCAATACACCGGAAAGGTGCTTTCCAGGTGGTCTGTGGACTTTTAATACCAGAAATTCAATTCAGAGACCTGGATGGGGTTTAGCAGTCTACATTTTCAACAACTAACTGGGTGATTCTTATGCGACCTGGGGCTGGAAACCCACATCTCTAGAGGTGATTTGCATAGATTTCCTGCCCCTAGAACCACATAGAAACTCAGATCAGGGTAGAGATTTTGAGAATCAAGTACCAGGATAATTTCAGGTACCTGGTGATCCTCAGCTCCTGTATTCACTGGAGAAGCAGAAGCAGGGCCCACTCTAAACTCAGGGAAAACAGATCTGAGCCCCAGGGCAATGTGGAGGAGGAGCAATGCCCTCCACGTGTGAAATAATCTAATCTGACACTCCTCGAGGCATATGGGGAGATGAACTTTACAAGAAAGCCTAAATCCTCCATGAGCTGGAGGGGACAATTGCCAAGGAAGTATGTGTCATTATTGTTAACATGACCTCATCTGCCTGTCCAGCTGTGAGGTCTGGAAGAAATCAGGTTATGAGTATAAACGAGGAAGCTGACGTTCACAAACTATAAGTCTATTGTTATGTGTTGCTTAAGGTAACACAGCTGCTGAGTGGACTTCTAACCCAGGTCTGCCAAACTTCAATACATGAGGTTTTGCTATCCCACCTGACGAGGAGGTTCAAGGTTCTAATGGTTTTGAAAATAGAGTGGGACACTGTCCAAGTTGGAACTCATTGTTTTGTTTGTTCTTGGCAAAGCTTCCACGGATGTCACTCAGGAAGCTTCTACAGCCGAGTTCAGAGTAGTTTTCAAATGGGTAAGCAAGGGGTTTATTAATTATTGATACAGAATTGAGTGCACACGCACTTTGCTTAAATTCCTTTTCTGATTTTTTTTACATTATTCTTGGAAATCATTTATCAATTCAATTCAATTCTTATGTAAAAGGAAAAGACAGGCAAAGAGAGTGCAGGGCAAGGAAGTCAAATCATTTTTTTTTTCTCCCAAACACTTCATGAAATCTAAGTGCTCAAATGGAGAGCTACTGTTTGGGTTTGCAATGTGGCCTGGGTAATCTTAAAAGAAAGGAAAGCCTCTAGCTTCAAATGATGAGAAGCAAAGCCTTTTCAATTCTATGTAAACAATTGACCACTTCCCTGAAAAAATTTAAGATTTCTCTAGAGAGAAGGTGAATCATAACAAGTAACCTGAATACACTTTAGTCTTGAATAAGCAAATCGCTCAAGCCAAAGTGGTGGTTTTACTAAAGTGAAAAAAAAAAAGGTGTCATCAAGAAAGAGGCTTATCAAGATATTGTCAAGGACAAATGGGTACAGACTTTCTTTTGGTGGTTATGAGAATGTTCTGAAATTAGACATTCTGAAATTAGATGGCTGCATAGCTCTGTGGATCTACTTAAAACCCCTGAGTTTTACATTTTAACAAGATGGATTTTTATGTTATGTGAGTTATATCTCACTAAAGCTGTCATTAAATAAAATAGTAATAAGAGAACATATGAAGAAGATGAAGTCACAAAACACACACACACACACACACACACACACACACACACACACACACCACAAAACTTTGTGGAACTAAAAGGTTTTTCATTTAAAAATGAAAAGACAAGATGGTCACTATTGAAACCCAAATGAGTTAGTTACCTGGGAGATTTAAAAAAAAAAAATCTTGACAGAGAAAATATATAAAGAGAAAGAAATTATGACTGAAAAAAAATTTAAAACTTATAAGATATAACTAAGAAGAACACACAAATGACACATTTCCAGAAAAACAAAATATATGGACTTTAAATTCATATGGAAATGCAAGGGGCCCAAAATAGCCAAATGATCTTGAAAAAGAAGAACAAAGTTGGAGGCCTTACTCTTAGTTATAATAAAAACTTACCTCAAAGACAGTGTTGTACTGGTGTAAGGAAAGAACACAATTGAGAGTCCAGAAATAAACGTATGCACTATGGTCAATTGATTTCAACAGGGTGGTAAGACAATTCAATGCGGGAAAGAATAGTCTTTCCAAAAGTGGCGCTGAGACAACTGAATTATCTATATGCAAAAGAATGAACTTGGACCTCTATTTCATGCCATATACAAAAATTAACTCAAAATGAACCATAGACCTAAATGAAAGTACTAAAACTATAAAACTCTTAAAAGAAGAAGTGTAGAATTAAATCTTTGTGACTTTCTTAAATATGACACAAAAAGTACAGCAACAAGAAAAAATAAACAAACTGCATTGCATCAAAATTAAAAACTTTGGTGCTGCAAATGATGCCATCAAGAAACTGAAAAGACATCCCACAGAATAGAGAAAATATTTACAAATCACATATCTGAGAAGATACTGTTATCCAGAATATATAAAGAGCTCTAATAACTCAACAATAAAAAGGCAACCCAATTTTTAAAAAGGCAAAGGGTTTGAAGAGACATTTCTCTAAAGAAGATATACAAATGGCTAATAAACACATTGAAATATGTGCAATGCTATTTGTCATTAGGGAAATACAACTTAAAACCACGTCTAATAGGATAGCTTAAAAAAACAAAAAGAATAATAACAAGTGGTGAAGCTGTAGAAAAATTGGAATCCTTGTACATTGCTGGTGGGAATGAACAATGATGCAGCCACTTTGGAAAACAGTCTGGCAGTTCCTCATAGAAACATGGAGTTAACCGTATCATTCAGAAATTCTACCTGTAGCTATATATAGCTCAGAGAAATCCTACCCCAAAAATTGTACGAATACAATTCATGTGCATAGCAGCATTATTTATAATGGCCAAAAATTGGAAATAACACAAATGTCCATCAACTGATGAATGGATAAACAAAATGTGGTATACCTATACAATAGAGCAATATTTGGCAATAAAAGGAATGAATACTGATATATGCTACTGAAGCAGGGCACGGTTGGGACCCCCATAGTAGATGTCTTACCATGTGCCTGGCCTTACCTTTCCTTGACCTATAGCTCAGTCATAGATTGTCCCCCTGCAGCCTGAGCTCAGAATGTCCCCTGTCCCACCCAGTTCCTTGCTTTAGAAAATGACCCTGAAATGTATGATTAATACCTTATGCTTATTGATCACAATCTCTATGGTTTAGCTTTCTTTCCAGGCTACTCCCATCATTGTTCCTGGGTTGCTGACGCCACTGGAGAACCATCTCGCCAGAGGGGAGGCTCCGTGCAGACTCCTGGAACCACGTGTAGCCAGCCTCTGGAGGAACGCCCAGACTTTCCCTTAAATACCCTAAGCTGGTCTGAGAACATTAAGGTCATCTTTGGAGGTGTTAACCCGCTGCCTTCTCAGACCACCAGTGCTCTGATAATAAACACTTATTCTGTAGCCCAATTCCTGCATCTGTCTATTGGCTGAGCGGCGCAGGCAGCATGAGCCCCGGACTCAGTTGCCTTCCGGCTTCACTACAACATAGATAAACCTTAAAAACATCATGCTAAATGAAAAAAGGCAGTCACAAAAGACCACTTACTGTATGATTTCATTTATATAAAATGTCCAGAATAAGCAAATCTATAGAGACAGAAAATAGCTTAGTGGCTGCCTAGAACCCAGGTGGAGAAGAATGGAGAGTGATTGCTAATGAGTATAGGGGTTGTTTTTTAGGAGAAGGTGATGAAAATGTTCTAAAGTTAGATTGTCAAGGTGGTTGTACAAACCTGTGAATTTACTGAATTGTATACTTTACATAACCCTAAATTTAAAAATACTTTTAAATTTTATGGTTATGTGACATATCAATGAAGATGTTAAAAAAAAAGAAAACAAAATAATACAAATTATGCAGTTATTTCACTTTCCAGAATCCTATTCATTCAAGCTCCTGTGACTATTAATTCTCTAGATCCCTAGGCCAGATGATAATAAACCTGTGCTTAACGAGGAATTTCCGGGGCACACTCCAGATAACTCCTTAGCCAGCTGGGCGGGGAGCCTTAGAAACTGCGCTGTCTTTTGATCAACATGATTGGTCAAAATAATTAACCATTACTTCAGAAACACAGGTTTTCTGCTAGACATAATCTTTCAAAACATAATGTTAATAGGGGAGATTAATAACAGGGGTTTCTGGCAGTCAAAGCATTGTGAACAAGGCCTGCAGGAGACAGCACCAGAGCACACGTGGGTTTGGCAGGCACTCATTAAGCACCCACTATTCGCTAGAAATAATATTAGGCACTGGAATGAAATGGTTACATGATGGGTCCCCGCCCCAAAGAAGCTTACAGTCTTGGGGAAGAAACACACACATTTCAGATTCTGTCTGTGCTGTAGGGAGTTTGCAAGGAAATGGAAGACACAGAAGAGCAGGCCACTGGCTGGGAGAGCAGGGCAGGCTCTAAGCATTGGGAGGATTTTCTAAGAATGAATCGGGGTTGAGGCAAGCGTGAGGCTGCCAAATGCAGGCATCTGGGATGTGCTCTCCAGGGAGAAGAAAGGCATCGTGGACGGGGAGAGTCAATGTCTGAAAACCCCCACAAAACACTGTTCTCTTCTGTGGTGTGGTGTTTAAGTTTGAGGAAGGAGCCACTTTAGGAGGCAAAGTATTTGAGCTTGAGAAGGAAACGCTTTTGACTCAGTGTCATTTCCTCCTTAACAAGTGTCATCTCAGAGAATTGCTAAGACATGCATACTGGAGGAGAAGCAACAGTAGGCTTCATTTTATCTTCCTTTCTCATCTCTTTTCATATTCGGGTAAATTTAAAAAAAACAAAGTTTTCATCATAAGAGCAGCAATTACGTATACCTTTAACCTCACACAAATTTTTACATTTCCTTTAAAAAATTTTTTTTATTTCAAGCATACACAGAACAGTGTAATGAAACATCACATCTCTGACAAAAAGAGGAAAATACTTAATGCTTTATAACTATATATATTATATATTAGTATGTTTTCTGCTTTTTAAATTGAATTTCCATTTACCATGACCAATGCTATATTTATTGCAAGTATTTTCCCAGTTCTTTAAATATTTCTGACAAGTTTACTTTCTCTTTGCCTCAGTTTTCATAGCTAAAAAAAATTACTGGATTAGAATAGAGATGATCCTTAAACTGTCTTTCAGCTTTAACGTTGTTTTAATTAAAAATTGAGAGCTATCTTCGATCTTGTAATCACTGCTTTAATCCACTGGATGTCAGTGCAACATAGCAACCTGTGTTTGGTCATTTAAGCCTTTTAGAACCTAGACTTAAAACCAGGACAATAGTAAGAGTAACTTTTATTTATGTTATTTATTTGTATTAAAAAGTTTAATGTAAAATATTCTTGTTAAAAGACAATAAATAGAATAGTTCTACTTCAAAGACTATAAACATAATTACTACAGTTAATATTTTGCAAAGCTATCTTCTCATTGCTTAAAAATTCAGTTTCTGTTCTAAAATCAATACTTGGAGATTATTTCCTATCAGATAAGCAAATGACGTAAAAATTGAAAGTAAATTGTTCAGTCACTAAATAACATTTAAAAACTTGGGTTGTTTAGGAGAAATAATATTCAATATAACCAGAGATAATGGTCTTCCCAAAATAATACAATATTTAAATTATATGTTAAATGTAAAACTATTTATTAGATTATTGATTTAATAATCTGCTTCATGAGAGATTTTAAATCTTTTATAATTAATATTTATTTGCAGATAAAAAGAAACATTGTTTTTTCTCCTTGAAAAGAGATGATAATAATTTTTAACATAGATTGATGTCATGCTTAAGTCAGAATGTTAGAAAAAAGGGTTTATTTTTTTATTAAAATTTCAAATGTAGCAGGGTGAGAAAATTACTCATGTTGCAGTTGTTTAAGTTTAAAAATTCTACCATCTCTTGTGTACTGTTATAAATATTATGTTCAACATGTTTGAATGTTAAGTGTGAACACATGCACGCTCACGCACGCGCGCGTGCGCGCACACACACACACACACACACACACACACACACACACACACACACACACCACAAAAGGCGTACAGTTTTTCCTAACCAGGAATTGTGAAACAGGAAAAGCACATTAGAAAGAATAATATTAGTCATTTCTTAGTTCCCTAAACCAGCAATGAAGGTAAGGCAAATAAATTGTGTTAACTATTGATAATGCAAATAAAAGATTCATTTTGCATTAATTATCTGAATTATTTGACTTTATGTAAATTTCAATGTCAACTGTAAACTACTGATAAGAAAGTCTCCAATTTAGAATTATTTATTTCTAGTTAAGATCAGAATAGTAATCTATACTCAGTGAGATTACTTTCTATGTTTCAACAAACATAAACCGATATTTTACATTCTTTGTGAAACTATTATTAAAATTATCACCAATTTAACTAAATGACATATTTTACTGTAGAATTACATTATTGGTTGAACTTTAATATATAGACTCAGTTTTTAGGCTGCAAATATGTTTTAGAAAACTTCATTCTTCCTGATAAAGGACATAATATATAACACTCCTGGGATTTTCCATCATTGTCTTGTTCTTATCTTGTATGGGATTTCTAGTAAGTCACTGAAAGATTCAGAGGTCTAAGCTTGTTCTTAAAAGCATAATTTTATTTTTTATTTATCTTAGATACACCTTGAACAAGCTAACAGTGTGATATTGAAAATCTCCAACCCTAACACAAAAAAGGGAAGATACACATGCTTTAGTGATTCCCTTCTGCAGGGAATTCCTCCTCCCAACAAATGTTTGCAAAGGCTTTTTCTGTGGTTGTGAACATTTACATATTTGGGAGAAACTAACCTGAGAGGCAGGCCTGGGAAGAACGGCTTTGCAAGACAGAGTCCCTTCCAGGTACCCCTGGGGAACCCTCCAGCTGGAGCCACTCCCCAGGGCCAAGCGAGGCCAAATAACAGTTCACTTCAAATGAAACTTACCATGAAGCCCCGGAATAGTATCAGGTCCATGGAAAAATGACAGTAGTATTTATATTTATTTATACCCTACTTGTTTGCAAAGAGTTTGAGGTATCAAAAGAAGAAAAAGAAACAGAGAGTAGAATGGTGGTTACCAAGACCTGCAAGGTCAGGGAGGTGGGGAGATATTGGCCAAAGGATCAAACTTGCAGTTAGAAGATGAGTAATTTCTGGAGAGCTAATACACAACACTGTGATTATAGTTAACAATACAAATTGCATACTTCAAAGGTGCTAAGAGGCTAGATCTTAAATGTTCTCACCGCAAACAGAATGGTAATTATGTGATGTGAAAGAGGTGTTAGCTAACACTAGCATGTTAATCATATTGCAATAAGTAAATATATTAAATCAACACATTGTACACCTTAAACATACACGGTGTTATATGTCAATTATGTCTCAGTTTTTATAAATCAAGAGAAAATGAACAGGAGGGATGAAAGTCAGTAGAGGACTAAACTAATGTTAAGTTTGATGAAAGTGCATTTAATACAAGGGGGAAAAATCAATGGTCAACAGCTGAAAATTAATGTAAATAAATGAGTGAATGCTATTTAAACTTGATTTATTGTAGCAGTTTATTGTGATATTTTGATATATGTGTATATGTATATATGTATATCATATCAACATATCTATGTCTATATCCATTTATCTTCTATCTAGTTATATCACCTTGTTACCACAGTAATTTCAAGGTATAAAGTTGTCATAGCTTTAAAAAAATTTAAAGAAATTTTATTAGTATGAAAAGAATATATTTCATTGCAGACCTTTTGGAAAATGTACAGAAGAAAATAAAGTTATACTTAAGCTTATCACTATTTTGGTTTATTTCCATTTTTAAATGTTTCTTTTCCTAATTATACAAATACAAGTTTGAGTCTTGAATTTTCATGTAATATTTTATCATGAAAAATTTCCAAGTCTTTAAATATGCTTTGGAAGCATCATTATAATGACTGTATAATATTCTATCAAATCCATGAATTTTAAATCATAATTCATTTTACTATTTACCTACTGTTGGACATTTTGATTACTACTAGTGTTTCGCTATTATAAATAACACTACAATGAACATCTTTATATATACATATGTGAACCTATCTCTGATTATTTCTTTAGAAGTAGAATTACTGATTCAAGGACTATGAATATTTTTGAGATAATTTTCAGTTTGCTCTCTTTAAATTAATGTCAACTTACATTCTTATAAATAATGTATGAGTACCTATTATAATAAACATTGAGAATTAACGTTTAAAATATATTTAGTCAGCTGTACAAATTATAAATAGTATCTTATTGTGGCTTTATGACATGTTATTCTAGTAAAGAGATTGGTAATTTTTTATGTATTTGTTGCAATTAATGTTTTCCCAATCAAGAATTGTCTGTTCATGTTTTTTTATTAGAGTATTAGTGATTTTTAGAGCCTTTTATTATTTATTAAGGATAATTACCTCTTGTCAAAATTATTTACCCAATTAAATATTGACTTTTATATTTTGTTTATGGTTTTGTGTTTTTTAATGTCTAGAAGTTTTAATTTTATTTTATCATTTTTTCCTTTATAATCTCTTTCATTGCCTTTATCTTAGAAAATCCTTTTTTAAATCTTTATACTAGTTTAAAAAGACATATCTGTTTTTCATTTAGTATTTTAGTTTCATTGTTTACACTAAAATCTTTAATAAATCCTTTAGTGTTGTATCAATTAAATGCTTATCTTAATTATTCTTCAAATAGGTATTTTCCAAAAGTCTTTGCTGAGCTAATAATCCATCTCTTTTGTACCTGTTTATGATGCTTCTTTACAATGTACCTATTTTATATATATTAGGATTTTTTCCAAAATATTTGCTTTAATTTATGTTTTAATTCTTATATCAATACCAGATTACTTATTTTGAAATATTATAATACTTTTAAACACACCATTCTTTTCTTGTTTTGGTTCAAGTAATACTAGGCCATTCTTGCTTATAAATTCTTCCATAATTATTTTGGGAAGTGTTTCCTATCTCATTGCCATGTTCTTTTTGTTTGGTTTCCATTAACATACAAAAATGAATTTAGGAGAAGTTACAGTCATTCATTGTTCTATCCACAAATATGAAGTAGTATGCGTATAGCCGAGGGTCTGTATTTATTCTTAGAAGAGATTTGAAGGATTTTACAGTTGAAAGGCTTACCACAGCCCAGTTTGTCAACCTATTCTCTAAAGGATCCTAGAGCTGTGGAATTATCCATGGATTGGAGGGGGTTTAGGGTGCTTAAGAGTTACTGAGAAGAAAAGTTAGAGAGAGAAGGGTTGTTAGTGCTAGCTTAGCATCAGGACTAACTCGCCTGGTTAGTGTCCATATGAACAAGGATCAACTGAAAAGTTATAGAATCTTTGTGGGAAAAATAAGGCCAATTCCATCGGGAAGGCTAATCTGAGCCTGTTGATATAAGTGGGTAGCAATCTAAAAAAGCTGGGTATACAAAACTAAAATCCCTGTTTAGATTGATAGATGTGTTTATATAGCAACTTGGTATCCTTTGATAACTTTCTGGTTGGGCTTGTTTTAGTAAGCTAAAGAGCTAGGATTTGGATACATTAATGTTTCTATCTATAGTTTTCCAAGTCTAACAGCCTGTTAGTAGAGTAGGTAATATTTCCCCATAAATCATCCATGAATTTTAAACAAATTGACACTTAAACATCCCCACACCCCCAAAAGTCCATGGTGAATTCTGAAGAGTATTGTCTACCACTGCTTCTGTGAAATGCACAGTTCCCATGGGGAATACTCTAAATGTGAACTCCAGCAGAAGTTTCAGACCATTTTTTGTTTTGATGAAGAGGCATAAACTTTTGGAAAATATTGTATATTTTTTTTCTCTCTTAAAAACATTTTTTTTAATATATTAACTTGGAGAATGCGTAATTGGATTTTAGTTTTTTTCCCTGCTGTGAGGTCCCACTCAAGTACAAATCATGTCTCCGGTAGTGTTTGTTTCAGAAGGATCACGGACTCCAGCCTCCTAGTACGTGTTTTAGAAAAGTCGACAAATGGACTTCTTTTATAGACTTAAAATGTATGTTCAGGACATGCAAATGAATTCGAGTCCAATTAACTACTGAAAAAAACAAACAAATCAGCTCTAAATATCCTGTTAATGAACTACATTCAGACGCACTATAAAGACATTCCATCGTGATGGGATTATAAAGATCCTGCCCTTAATTATAAGTTGTAAAAACCACTTTCAGGTAGGAAGAAAGAGGGTAACAGTTGTTCAATTAGAGGTGAACCTCATCTAGGAGGGGAAAAAAAGCCTTTCTGTGATAAGACCCAGACATCTTGTTTTTCTACTAATGCGATTTCATACATTTTTGTTGCACGGTGGGCTGAGCAGCATTCCTGGTCTGTTGCCTCGGATGGGAATTGTTTGGCGCTATGTCACACATAGCTGTGTCCGGAGTCCTCATGCTGAGCGGTGAACCGATCCCATTGGGGCTGCAGTGACAGTTGCTGGAGAAAGCCGGCACACGCTGATTCATTCTCAGCTTCCTCTTCCCATCTCTGTCTCCAACCTTGCATCCTTTTCAGGTTTATTCATGAGCTCCTCACTCGAGAAGAAAAAACTTTATTGGCAGTCTACCATTAGATTGAAAAGCTATAAATTATGCAGAACTATAAATACTGCCCGCTGGTAGACACCACCTCTCATAAAATCTGTGTGTTTGTGCACACAGAGATATGGTACTTGGATTTTCTCCCTACACATCTTACAACTCTATTATGCCATTGTGAAACATAGCAGTTAAAACAGTGACCATTTTGCTTCGCTTTCTTGAAACGGAGAGGAAAGAATTTGGACTTGTTTAAAACAAGCTGTGATTCTGTGTGCAGCTCCAATTGGAGACTGTCATCATTACACAACAGAAGTATTATTGCAATATAATGTATCTGGAAAGTTAAAACAAAACAAAACACAGAAGACCATTTTTGTTCTGCATTGTCCAACAAAGGCATAGGCAACTGAACCGATGAAAAATTTTTCACTAGCCTTGCTACCCTGGAATATTTGTCAAGTGCTTCATACCTAAGCCAAACTTTAAATCACCAAAATAATAATGACTGTTGGTCAAACATTTTTGAAAAACTGAAGAGCTGATAATTTGAGAAGAGGCTAAACTCTACTCGGGTTCAATACAACTGTTGTCATGGCTCCATATCTCCCCTCTCACTGTAAAAAACAAAATCCTGTACATCGAGTCTGTTACTCAGACATGCACACAAACATGAGGTTGCAAAGAATCTTTGTATCGTCTGCCTACAGTGGCCTGGGCGCCGGAGGTGCTGCTGTGCTGGGGTCAGAGGTTGGCTCAGGTTATTGTGTCTTTGGAGCCCTCTGAGACAAAGGTAGGGGTGCGGGTGACCGAAGGTGGGGGGTCGGCCCAAACTTCTTCCTCCCGAGTGAAATACACATTGTATTTATTAATTCTAACTTATTGATTGACTTATTAATTCTAAGTCATCACAAACCAAAATATGAACTACAACTTCAGGAAGATTATAGGTCAATCTTTTTTTTAAAAAAATAACAAAATCATATCCTTTTTCTGGTAATGTCTTTATATTCCAGAAAATCTTCCTCCAGTCCCACTGGAATCTCTCTTACCTCACTGTAAGCCCATTTCTTTTGCCTGGTCCAAGTGAAAATCAATAACTAATTCAGATTACTCATAGTATGTCTTTCCTAAACTCAAATATTGGTAATGAAGTACTGCTGAGTTTGTATTTGGAGGAAGGGGTGGTATGACCCTCAATCTACGACAAGCATGTAGGAAGCTTATCTGTAACTGAAACACCCTTTTATTGAAAATGTCCCATTCCTCTGGATGGTAGAAAGTAAATTCAGTCATTTCAGGGTATCCTTAACTTCCACTGGTGTTGTGTCACATCTTTCTTCTCTTCAGCATCATGGGAGCAGGAAACCCTCTCTCCCCTTCCTGTACCCCTCACCCATGCCATGCTAGGCCTGGGGGGTAAATGTGGCAGTTCCGGCGCTGCTCTACAGACTCATCACACAGACTTTCTGCCCCTGCACCTTTCTGGTCACAGGAATCCTAGGGCCTGAGGCTCACCCCCTGGACTTCCCTGAGGGAAGGCACAGGTCCTCCTGATCTTGGAATTTCCACACCTACCCAAGGGTGTAGCACTCAGGGCCACCACCATCTAAGATCACTCATGCTTCCTGGGGCCGCTTCCCTTTCCTTAACCCAGGAATCTTCCTGGAGTCCCTTTAGGACACTCAACAGCCAGATATCTGCTATGTCATCCCTTCCAGGAAGCAGTAAGAAAAGCAGGCACCTTTAAGCTAAGTAAATGGAGAAGACCTTGGAGTAAAACAAAATGCAGGGAGATAATTATTATTCTGCCGCTTTTTGGTAAACTAACGAAAACCAGCTCCCTCGGTCTTTTCTCTTGAAGGCCTCTTTCTAAAAAGGCATCGTTTGATTTCTTAGTGCCTTCCTCATTGAGTTCAGAATGAAGCAGGGGTGGTGAGGTGGTGAGGCAGGTGGTGGGGTGGGGGGAATATGCACTTACGTAAAAAATGCAGAGAAGACCCAGTTAGAGACCCTCCTGGGAGCACCTGTGTGCCCAAGGCGGAGCGTGATGGAAGTGAGGTCAACACGTGGGCCAGAGGCAGCCACTGAACAGCCTTCTGTGCTGCGCTGAGGAGTTCCAAAATTGTCCTGAAGATGATGAGGCCAGTGAAGAATGGAAGCAGGGAGGGGACATGATGAGTTTTGTGGCTGGAAATTCCAGTTTGGTCACCGTGCAGGATGGTGAAGTTGGGGGGCAAAATAGGAGGCAGTTAGGAATCCTTCTTGGAAGTTTAGTTGATCTAAGACTGGTGGTTGGAATGGACGTGAGGGGACATTTTGAAAGATGAGGTGAAGGAGAAAATGTACTGAGTGAAGTAGGGGAGGAGCAAAGGATACCTCTTCTCGGAACTTTCCTGGTCAAACAGAGCATGAGATAGCAAGACTGGTCCTTGGGGGAAAGATCTTAGAGCTCTTAGAGACACACAAACCAGAACTCTGGTGCAATGGAATCGCGTACTGAGGGACCAGAGAGGGGATTTTATTCCCCGCTTTTTCCTGTACACGCTGCTCTTCTTCCATCGTTAGTAGTATTTGTTGTCTCAGGGGAAGAATGATGCAGCTGAAATAAGGCTTTTGAACTCTGGAAGCTCTTGACTTTCAAAAGTTTAAACTCAGAATGTCCCAAGACATTGAGTTTATTCACCAACATTAGATGTAGACCAATGTTTAGAATGATACAGAAGCAGCCGTCTGGGACAGGTGTAGTTAAGAATACATGGGTTGGGGGGCCGGCCGAGTGGCTCAGTTGGTTAAGAACTCACTCAAGAGTGCAAGCTCTGAGCAACAGTGGTTCAATGCCTGGCCCAACCTGAGCTGCTGCTGAGCTGCCAAGAGGTGGCAGGATGGCTCAGCTAAAAAAAAAAAAAAAATGGGTTGGGAGGAAAAGAGAGTTGGGAGGGAAGTCATGGAGGTTGGGTCTGCCAGGAAGAGCTTTGCTCTCTTCTCAAATACCACTCTTCTGCCCTGCCCCAGGCTGAGTACTCAAGGTGGAATGGACTCAATAACTGTGGCCCTGGAGAGACAGGGGCAACCCAAGTGCACAGGGCACCTGAGGCTTGCTTTTACAGTAGAGCCCAGAGATGGAAAAACCCATGAAGACTTTCCCTTGATTTAGCATGTGTGAGGTGGGGAGAGTAGAGATGACTGAATGAGTCTACAAGGAGGATAGTATCAAGAATTTGATAGTATAGGGCCGGCCAAGTGGCTCATTTGGTAAAGAGCTCGCTCAAGAGTTTGAGCTCTGAGCAACAGCAGTTCGAGTCCTGGTCTGAGCTGAGATGCTGCTGAGCTGCCAACAGGTGGCAGGATGGCTCAGCTATTAAAAAAAAAAGGAATTTAATAGTATAAAGGGAGACCACATGTTCCCAATGCTCTCTGGGGTGGTCACCCGCCTTCTGCATATCTTTCTTCTCTTATGGACAGTTGTGGGGGGCAGGGATAGGAAGGCTGAAATAACAGACTACTTGGAATTGACACTGATTAAAACTAAACTTATGGACGATGAAGAAAATCACATTTGAATACTTGAATTTGTGTTACACAGGGATAAGAACCAAGCATAGAGTTCATCAGATATGCCAAGAAACAGTCACCTAGAGACAATGAGATAGAGACACCAGATTAATAGGAAGAAAGAGGTGCAGTCGCATGAGATGTCCAGCATATATTGAGCAACGAGTAGTTCAGACATCTGCTACTTCTGGTGTGACAGGGAAACCAGTGGTGGCCTTGGAAAAGTACAAAGGGCAGAGCAGATATGCAGGAAAGAAGATGAGCCCATTTTGAACATGTTGAATAACACAAGTCAATTTTGAACATGCTGAATTTGAAAAGTCTAAGGAGGGCTAGCCTATAGTGCTGTATTCTAGCCATCGAACAGAGACATATAGTAGTTAGAAGAAATGAATTAGAGAAACAGGTATTAACATGGATGGCTCCCGAAATATAATGCTGAGCCAAAAAAAAAAAAAAAAGCTAGAATGACGCTTAGAGTATGAGGTCATCAAAGTTAAAAAACATATGAAACAATATTATATTGCTTAAGAATACATATGTATGTAGTGAAAATGTCCTTCAGGATGCTAAAACACTAAATGATTGCTGTGGGGATGAAGCAAAAGGAATGGAACTGGGAAAGGAATAATAAGATTCCAATTGTATCTATAGTATTGTATTTCTTCATTAAAAATATCAAGCAAATATGATAAAATAGGGAGATGATAAAGCTGGCTAATACATCATATTTACATTTTAATTATTCTAAATATTTTTCAACATGTTAGAAATATCTTATAATAACAATGATCTCTTCTGTCTAAAAAATGGGAATAATAATACTGGTTTTGCCTATTCTTTTGGTTGTTATAAAAATTAATTTGGACGACATGTGAATATACACCAAAGGGTTCTACAGATGCTGCAGTTCTTATATGACTTGACAGTAAAATCATTATTCAAAAATAAAATTCAACTGATATCAAGATGAGTCCTATATTTTTAACATACTACAAAAAGTAAGTGTAGCAGTGATCACTGAAATTAATAAATTTAGTAATGATGACTGATGCAACATATTTGTTTGATGCTAACGTGGCTATGGGTAATATTTTAATAGGATCCAGTGTCCCCTACAAGGCTATAAAGTATACCATGATGGACTGCTTCATATGTTATGTAAACATCCACTTTATTCTATTCTAGCTCAAACCTTATTCTTACACTGATTTCTGCTTTCTGGGATTGTTTGTTTCCTCTCTTCCTTCCCTATGTATGAGTGAGGCTTATTGGACAAGTGTATTTTTGTATCCTTATGGTTAGGTGATCATATTGTGAAAGTGAAAAGCTAAGTTCTAAGAATTAGACACTAACACTTGCAAGTCTTGATGCAAGTGTTACTTGCGAATTGAGTCAGTCAAGTTGGAATCGAGTCTACAAGCAGAAGAGCAGATATACAAAAGAAATATGGTGCATCTTGTCAACTACGGTGTTTCCAGCTGAGGCATTGAGATTATACACTTTTATTTTTGTATACAAAAATATACACGTTGGAATTGGCCAAGGAACTGCTTTAGAAAGATAAGAGATATCTAATAGTCAATTGAAACTTGTGTTTCTGGGATGTTAAAATCTCTTCTTCATTTCTCCAAACCTTCGGGCAAGTCTGTCTCCATTCTCCCCCCTGCCTCTACCCCCTACACAAGAGGGAAACTCCCTCCGAAAGATTAATGAGGGTATAGATTCTATCCACTCTACCTCAGCATCCAGAACAGGGTCTGGTATACAGTAGGCACTTGATAAAAATGTGCTGTATGAAGAGGTTTGATTTAGCTCTACAATGACCATAGTAGTTTTTATCCCTTATAGATCTTTGAAGGTACAGAGAGATTAGATTTATTTACATGCCATCTTCTCAATACCCCTGTCCTGAAAGTTGTGTTTTTAAGCACTATGGTAATTTATGAGACGTGTCAGTGCCCACACAATTAAATTGTTGAGACTCTTGGGAATACAACAAGGGGCAATGAAAGTGAAACACGCATTCAATTTTTAAATACCTAATAAGGGATGAATAAAAAAAAGTTAAAAGAAGTCTAGGATGCATTGAAATAACAGGTGTAGGAGAATCTCCCTTAGAATATTAAGATGCTGCAGCACTAGTTTTTGAACAGCTAAAGAACATGATTGAAGAGAATTACCTATCAGAGTAGGCTAATATTAGAAGCAGACGTCCTCTAAAAATATTTTTCAAATAAATATACTTTTTAAAATTTAAATTATATAATTTATGTAAGTATATACTCTTTTTTTAAAGATTTTTTTTTAATTGGGGAATTGGGGGGATGGGAACAGTGCTGGGGAGTTGGGGGAAGAGGAACAGACAAGTTGCTGTCGTTTTGTTCTTCAATCTAGTTGTGGAGGATGTTGCTTCACTGGCCCAAGTTGGCACCATCATTGCGCTCTTCCCTGGCGAGGCAGATCAGTCGCCGGCTTCTGGACGGCCGCTCACTGTGGCTGCTGGCCGCTCACGCTGGCTGCTGGCCACACACGGTAGCCCATGGCAATCCACTGCCACAGGGACTGCAGCCCACGCCGTCGCCGGCAACTCATGGCAGCCCAGCTCCAGGTTGAGCTGTCGTTCAGCATCTTAGCTGTAGAGGGCAGTGTCACTGGCCCTCATATGTGGGATCCGAACCGGGGCCCTCTGGCATCCCAAGCGAGTTCTTAACCATCGCGCCACTCGGCCGGCCCAGTAAGTATATACTCTTAGTATATACTTCCAATATTTAAAAATATGTTAAAAGTTATACTTAGTGCTATTTCAGTAATTTATCTCTCATGAACTTTAGCCCATTCTTGTAATATAACCCTTGAGGTAGGCAAGAGATCACTAAAGTTATTGTTTCCTATCAGGAGAGGTTTTAAAATAATAATAATAATAATAATAATTATAGAATAATTAGAAAAAAATGCTACATGTCCAAATGGAGTTCTAAAGAAGGACCTGAAAGAATCTGTTACATTTATACTCCTCATGAAGACTGCTAATTCTGGTGAGGATAGTGCCAAGATCAGCCCGGTTTAATGTCATATGCCCAAGGACTAAATGAAGTGATTAAAAAGAAAAAGAGTGTATAGCTGTAGCCTCATCAATACATGAAAATGTTGCCATTCATTCAGATAATATTGAGGGCCTACTGTGTGCCAAGCCTTGCTCAAAAATGAACTAAATAGACAAAATCCTGTCCTCATGGGTTTTCCATGTTTATGTGCTCCTTTCTATTACCCAATTATTACCAGAACTATGAAGAAGGAATGAGAGAAAGTGAGAGAAAAATCCAACTGATCTGAACCAGCTACTGCTCACCAATGGAGGAAGGGTTGAGGGCAGGGAAGGAAAAAGGAAGTGCAGTGTCTTAGGACAATCTGCAGGGTAATTAAAAAAAATTTTTTTTATTGGGTAACAGTGTGTTTTTTCCAGGATCCATCAGTTCCAAGTCAAGTCATTGTCCTTCAATCTAGTTGTGGAGTGCAGAGCTCAGCTCCAAGTTCAGTCGCCATTTTCAGTCTAGTTGTGGGGGGGTGCAGCCCACCATCCCATGTGGGAATCGAACCAGCAACCTTGTTGTTCAGAGATGCTCTCTAACCAACTGAGCCACCTGCAGGGTGATCTTAAGTTGGCTGGCTATCTGGAAAGAGTAACCTTCCTTACTAAGCAAAAGAGCCCATTTGTGATGCCAGGGGATAAGATTAATGTCCTGCTATTGCCTCCTCCCTCTCATCCCCAACAAAACATAAAACAAAAATAAAAGGAGAACAAGAGTGGTGCCTCTCTCCCAAGAGCCTTCACAGGGGTTGAGTTTCAGGGTAGTTGTAGTGGAGGGTACCTGAGAGGAAATATCAGAAGACTTGGGTTCTATTGTAAATTCTATTGCTAACTAACCATTTACTGGTGCGTGAAATAAGTTTTGTGTACGTGATCACTATAGTCTCTCTCAGTCTAAACTATCTTTGGTTGTGTAACTCACTAGAAGCAGAAATAAAGGTGATCCCTGTTTGTGTACAGATAGATACTCCATCAAAACTCAGATCTTTGCATAATGGTTACTAATAAAATAAACAGACAAGGCATGAAAACTCCTATATATAATAAAATGCTTGATATTTCTATATGTAAGAATACATATATAAGAATATCAGTTGAAATACCCTAGTAAAAGCTTTATTATAAACACTGAACTTTATGGTATGAAAAGTCACAATAATTTTTTTTTTACACAATACTTTTTAAATCTAAAACCAATCCACCATTTGCCAATTTTTCTTCCATGTAGCAACCACATCTTCTTTGCCTACTGAAACTCTGTGTTAGATGGTATCTGAAATATTAACTTATCTATGAAGTTCCTAATGTCCTCAGTCAGAATGAATTTTTTCTTTCCTCTTCTCTCAACACTTGCTTTATCCCTCTTGAATATCTTGGCATACTCTGATTAATATAAGGGCGTAGGTGTGTGTGTGTGTGTGTACTCATGTAATTACCACAGATTGTGAGTTCTTTGAGGGTGGGACTTGTATTTTACTCATCTTTCTGTCCAAACAATGAACACAGCACCTTGCAAGAAGGAAATGGCCAGTAAATGTTTGTTGGATTGCATTTCTCTGTCCTCTGACACATTATGCCAACTGCTCTGGGCTCATGCAACTTTTCAGCTTTCTCAATTCCTAGGGAACTCAGCTAATAGAGGTGAAAACCCACAGATTGAACAAAGATGAAATAAAACACACAGATTGTTTGAGTTTTGGGAAGGACATATTACGGATGGAATTGATATTGGCAAAACACCAAATAACATAAAAATGTGTTAGAATTGATTAATTCTGTGCAGTAAATAAAATTAATTTACCTTCCTAGTTCATCATAGTCCTACCATTTCTGGCCCAGGCAGGGATGGAGGCTTGCAGAATCCTCAGGTCATAGGGTAGAACCATTTGACCAGAAAGGCCCAGAGAGGGCTTTCTTGAAGGTATTTGATACTATCTGAAACTACCCAGCTTACAGAACAGACAAGATGGGCTCCATTTGGGAGATTTCCTTTTTTTTTTTTTTTTAAAGATTTTTTTATTGGGGAATTGGGGAAGGGGAACAGCCAAATTGTTGTCCTTTGATCTTAGTTGTGGAGGGCATAGCTAGCTCAGCTCCAAGGCCAGTCACCATCTGGCCGCCAGTCGGAGGCTTGCGGCCACTCAGCTCAAGGTACCATGTTCAATCTTAGTTGCTGGTGGGTGGGCATAGCCCACCATCCCATGCAGGAGTCAAACCGGAAACCTTGTTGTTAGGAGCATGGGCTCTCACCAGCTGAGCCATTCTGCCACCTGTTAGCAGCTCAGCTGCAGCTTAGCTCTGGTGCAGTGTCGCTGGCCCATGTGGGAATCGAACCGGCGGCCCTGTTGCTCAGAGCTCTCACTCTTAACCAACTGAGCCACTTGTCCGGCCCTATTTATGCTTTTTTATTGACAGGGAAAAGGCAGGAGAAATGGTAGGAAATTGATCTTAATATCAGGCATCATGGGTAGTCTCCTTCACTTAGTAAAGAAAGGAGGCCTCCAAGCAGAGGCTCCAGGCAGCCAAACCAGAATGTAATATTGGTGCTAGAGCCACCATTTGTCTTCCTAGCATGAGGATTCATTTCTTAGTAAATGGCCTTTGGTATAAATTCTAGGTCAGTTCAGGTTATTGCAAACCACTTTGGTTGGCTGTTTAATGAGATGCTGAAGAGAGGACAGGTTGGTGTAAAGTGAAGGGGAGAGAAGATTAAGACGAGTAAAAAAATAATCCTTATCTTCATAGTTGATTATAGCCTGGGAAAAGATTGACATGTTCACACTGGAAAGGGAAGTGGTTTGCGTGGGCTGCATGTGGAATTTAGGCAATTTCTAACTTCTACATTTACATAGTCCTAAATTCTTTTCCCTTCAGTTGTTTGTTCCATCTGTCAGTAATGGGCTCCCCAGAAGCAAGTGTCACAAGCACACAAATGACAAAGTTATTGTCTTTAAGGAATTCGTAAGAGACACAAAGCTGTCTCTGTGAAACATAAATCGTATAAAATAGTGTCAAATGTTATAGTAGTAACATTAAGCATAATAGAATTTTACATATAGAGAAAACTTGGTGTCGGCTTGAGTAATGGGACATGTCATGGGGGCACATAGGACTTGAAATGGACCTTGAAGAAAGTAAGGGCTTACAGAGGGGAGAGAATCCCAAGAGAGAACTGACCCGTTAGCATCATAATTATACTGTGTGAAGCCTTTTCTGCTATTATATGATCATTGGTTCTTAAAAAGCCTGTGTATTCATAAATATTTGAAAAAATATTGATTTCAATGGGGTGGTTGGTTAAAAGGAGGTTAGGAACCAGAGAGCCCATTCATTTTTCCTGCAGGAAATTCAATTATAAGCGTTTTATAGATGTGTATTTTGCTATAACAAACTAAAATCTTTCTTTAAATAAGAGTATAGAACATGCTAATTGAGGATATGGACTCCAAATTCAGGTTCCTGGAATGAATTCTCTCAGCCAAATTCTAGCTTTGTGACCTTGTGTTTTATCATGTGAAAAATGAATTTAATAATTGTACTTATTCATGGAGGGGTATGGTGAGGATTAAATGAATTCAACCTTGCTATGTGTTGTTAAAAAGCAAAATTCAATTGAGTAAATTTTAAAGATCTAATTGACTTTATTCGATAATTCATGAATCTGGCAGTATCCAATCAAGTGGAGAGAAAGTAGCTCTGAGAAGCTGTACAAAATGGGAGACTTATAGGTGGAAGGGAGCAGGAACAAGGAAGTTATATTGGGCAAAAAAAAAAGCAGGTTGTTTATTGCAAGGTTATTTTCTTTTAGGGCATGGCAGGGGTCTATCAGGCAGTTTACCTAATTAGTGCTTATCAGGTAACTCCTGATTGATTAGTTTAAGATCCATTTTTGGGACTGCTGAAACTGTAATTAAGTAAAATCTCAGTTTGGTGACCTGGGCCTTAGCATAAGTGATTCCATTTTGGGCCAGTTGTCTTGTTTTTAACAGAGTTCAGTACAGGATCTTTAGCATAAGAAACATTTTATAAATATAAGGTCTTATTAGTTTCATTAAGGATTTGGGAGGAGGGGATAGATAAATAACTTCTGACATCATCTAAGGTGGAAGCCGCAAAAAAGCACACATGTGAAGAGCTTAGTTTTCTTTTCAAATTTACTTTTCAGTTATAATTGACATACAATATTATATTAATTTCAGATGTATAACACTGTGATTAGTCCTTTACATATATTACCAAGTGATCACCCAGAAAAATCCAGGACTGAGAGGTTTAGTTTTACAAGGTGTATTGAGTGTACATTTTGCCATTTTGCATGGAGGTAAATTAATTTTTCTAGACAGACTTCAATGGGTCTTGCCGAAGCTTCAGAAGTACAGACGTGACTGTATTAATTACCCGGTAAATCCTTGATGAAATCATACCTTATTTTGAACAGATTAAGATTTGAGTTTATTCAAAACCCTGCCAATGAGCTTCTAATTCCTATGTAAACTAACCAATCTCACCAAAAACAAGTTTTTAAGGTCCGATTTGCAAAAGAGATCTCTCTTTTAGTTTTCCTTGCTGTCTGAGAGACATGGGAGAGAAGCTCTGATAAAGGTATTTCTCTTGTTATGGAAAGGAAATACCGAGTTATTCCTCTCAATCCCCTAACTGTGAGATCTGTAGCTCTCTCGGGAAGGAATCCTGTAGCTTTTGCTGTAATGCAGGGGCCTATCTGGAAGGGAGAGTAAAAGAGGTAGTAAGTCTGTAGCTGTCTCCTTTGTCAACCCTGGCCTTGGGAACTTTCTGGCAGCAGTTTGCGGATGTATGTGCTTGGTGGAAGTCTGCTGTTCCTTTTGTCCTTGAGCCACAGGAGGCCTGATAGGGAAGCCGGAGTGTGTCATCCCTTATGACTGGAACTTCCAAGCAGGGATATGTTGGGGAATTTTTCAGACAATATCCGACGTGAACATTCAGAGTTTAACCTATTCTTCTTCTACAAATAATAACTAGTTCTACATGCTTTCCTCTAAGCCTACTGCTCAAACAGCCAAGTGCAGACACAGATATCTGACCAGGTTTGAAGTTTATGCAGGGTATGAAGAAGAGTTTCTAATCCTCTTTTGTGTCACCTTCCATCTCCCCTACTCTACCATCCAACTTTTATTCATCTTTACTGACTTTCTACAAAACCTATGGAAAGTGATCACATCAAAACTATTATTTTAACTCTTATGCTAAATGACTAAAAAGTATGGACTTTTCCAGCCAGTTTGTTTCATATGTGTGTTTCCCTCTGTCTAGAAGCTTAGGAAGTACGCCTATGGAAAAAGAGAGAAATCTATCTCCCATCAGTGGATTCAGTTTAATGCTATAGGATACCATCTTTTACAACATAGATGATCCCTAGTGGAGTTTTTTTTGGGTTCACTGAATTATTCCTGCCATTTTGGGAGGCTGGTTGATCTCTGGGGTGAGTAGCATTGGTAGTTTTTCCAGGCTTCTGTGGTTTCGAGGATCAAAGTTAGAACTTAATTGTTGGGTGGGACTCAGAGTTTCTGCAAATTGATCTTGGCCCCTGATTCAGTAGAGCTACCTATTATACCAGCGTGCTACAGACTAATAGCTATAGTCACATGTCTGTGGCTGTAAAAGCACATTGGAAGATAGTTCTCTGCAGGTCTCTCATGCTCCCTGTGACTTGCCAGCAGAGGCACTGACAGCTCTTGTTCTTGGTCTGGACTATCTTTTCAGAGATGTTTGTATAGCAAACAGCCTTGGAAGATGGCAACAGTGACTGTTTACAGAGCAGAGAGCAGATTTGTTTGCTGTCCAAATTTGTTTGCTGGGTTTTCGAAGCTCGGGATTCTTCAGCTGTGATGCAAACCCATTCCACATGCAGCATACAGCAGGCCTGCCTTTATCATCCCAGTGAGACTTAGGGGAATGGGGAATTAATGCGAACATAAAAATTCATGCTGGCTGTTGACTGGGAGAAATAGAGTCCTTTGTCTCTAACCCAGAGTTTCATGTCTTTTGCCATCATCCATGAAACTGTGGTAAGCTAAATTGTTAACCTGAGTGTAGGGTAAAAATCTCAGCCTCTTCATAGTTCTTGACAGGCAGGATATGGGGGCAGGGCCCCAACCTGTGGCAGGATCATCATAAAGGTGCCTTTGACTAACACACCTGGAGTTAGACATTGCCAGGCAGAAGGGACTTAATGATTTCCCCACTGCCTAGTATATATTGATAAGAAACCTGACAAGTTTTCTATCAGTCAAATCACTCAGGAACTCATTGTCCATGGAAATAATTACACAGGGTGACTATAATTTTATTTACAGTATATAAAGGTTGAAAAACAAGAACATAAATTAAAGCTGTAATTATATTCTGTTTAAATTCTTTATTTTTCATTCACTTTTATAGAAAGTTTAGATGATCAGATAAATAATAAGGTGATCGTTAAGGTAGGTGTAAATTTGCCATTTTTGTCTTTCAGATTATCAGGTGAAAGGACAGATTGGATTGAGCTTGGGCTGGAGATGTGTTAAAAAGCAAATTGCCCTTTAACATTAGTAGTCACTTTAAGTATACCAAGGAATATAAGCAACACTAGAGTTTATGAGACTTGGCTTGAGTGGCTACAGTTTTCCTGGGGAGAAATTCCAGTCTTATGAGAGAGACAAATGAAATACATGAAATTGGAAGGACAATATAATATTTTGTATAAGAGCAGGGATAATGGAGATAAGTTGTCTGCTTTTGAATTCTGGCTCTATCACTTACTAGCTGTGTGCTCTTAAGCAAATTACTTAACCTTTCTATGTCTCGGTTTCCTCATCTGTAAAATGGGAATAATAGTACCCACCATATAGGGTTTTTGTAAGAATTAAGTGATAATACACACACACAACTCACACACACACACACACACACACACATGTAATTGTGCCTAGAACAGTGTCTGGCACATGTACACTGCATAGGCGTTTGGTATTATTATACATTTATATTATTGGTGCATAAACTAAGACCAGTGATTCATATCATAGTACCAAGAATAAGAGCTGAAATAGCCATTACTTAATTTTCCCCGCTCTCACTGAAAAATTCTTAACTTGCTTACACATAAATACCAATGTGGAATCTCTGGCATACACAGTAGTCATTACTTAATTATTCCATGCTGGATAGGTTGGGCCAGGTGGATAAAAATAATACTTTTCCTTTGCAGAGTTGAGGAATTTTAACCCTAATAATCTATCATTTCATACATATTTATTGAGTACTTACTCATGTGAAAAATGACATACTGGACATTTTTAGCTCAAAAAGATTGTTTCCTACTAACTCTGAGTCTAGCAGAAATCTGTAAAACTTTTCGTTAGTCATGAGGGCATAAAGAATGTTGGGTTGATAGTGTAAGTATTTCAGGGTTCCTGGTTATAGAGCATTTTTTTGGACCGGTTCCCCTGTATTTTAAGACCACCAATTGCTTTATCTTTAGCTGGTAGATTAAGAGTCAGCATGTTATTTATTTTTAGGGTTTGAGGAACACTGATCACAAACCTTATTTCCTTCATTTTGCAACCTAACTTCCTCTTTGGGTCTTGTGTGGCATGTGGCATAGTCTATTTTCTAAGACCAATTTCCTCCCCTTCTGTATTATATAGTGTCTGACTTCGCAGCACCCTCTACCATAAATGCTGTCAACTGATTAGTAATCTATGATTTAAGTTACTTTGCATCAATCTTAGAACTGCCTGCATCTATAGAGCCTCCACAACAGGCCTGACATGCAAGTGCTAATGGCTCTTTTAAAAAATATACATATTTATTATGTGCCAGACATTTTGTAAGAAAAATCTCAATTAATAAAGTGAATTTGTACTTAAAGCACCCAGCTATTAGGAACTATAACTGTTATAGCAGCTCAATTGTTAAACCCAAGCATCAGGACTAGTACATATGATGTGTTATGCCAGGCTAGGTCTAAAGTCCTGTGCATATTGCTTACCCTAATATTTCCCTCAAGGAAAAGTGTAGCAACTCAGGCCAAACTGCAAAGTTTAATTCTGTTGGTACAGGGAGCCAGGGTTAAGTCACTAAATATTTGAAATTTATGCTCGTAGGGAAAAAGAGCCACAGGAAATCACATTTCTCAACCATTTTTTGCACATTTTATATCAAAAATAATTTTAGCCAGTTTTTTTGCCTTATAAGAAAAGGAGTAGGCCGGCCGAGTGGCTCAATGGTTAAGAGCTGGCTTGGGATGCCAGAGGGCCCCTGTTCGGATCCCACATATGAGGGCCAGTGACACTGCCCTCTACAGCTAAGATGCTGAACAACAGCTCAACCTGGAGCTGGGCTGCCGTGAGTCGCCGGCGACGGCATAGGCTGCAGCCCCTGTGGCAGTGGGTTGCCATGGGCTACCGTGTGCGGCCAGCAGCCAGCGTGAGCGGCTAGCAGCCGCAGTGAGCGGCCGTCCAGAAGCAGGTGACTGATCTGCCTCGCCTGGGAAGAACACAATGATGGTGCCAACTTGGGCCGGTGAAGCAATGTCCTCCACAACTAGACTGAAGAACAAAGCAACAGCAACTTGTCTGTTCCCCTTCCCACAATTCCCCAGCACTGTTCCCATCCCCCCAATTCCCCAATAAAAATCTTTAAAAAAAAAAAGAGAAGGAGTATATCTGTGGTTTAAAAAGAGTATATTCTCTATGTGAATGTCAACATATAAAAGGACATGATATATAAGCGCCTTTCCCATAGATCCCATGGCACCTTTTATAACCCTGTCCTGTGGGACTGGAGTGGTCTGTTTTACTATTTCCAAGTTTCGAGATGTTTTGAAAATCATCTAAGATTTCCTTGTTTTACAGATGGTAAAAGGAAGTCCCAGAGAGATGACATTATCCCAATCAAAGTCATTGAAGATTAGGAAAGAATAGTGTAAAATCACACTGCTAGAAAAGATCTTCCTTCATAATTAATTTGAAAATTCCATGTCTAATCTGGAACTAAACATATTCTGTTAAAGAAAATTCCTTGAATACCATGGATAATGCATTCTAATATCTAACAACCTTTCTAGTCAGAAGTGTCATTCTTGAGTGTAATAACCTCTTTTCATGCAAATTAAGCTTATTTCCACTTGTTAGATGCTTAATAGAGATGGATGGTAGTCACTTTAATAATTACAATCATGCACATATATTAAAATATTTTTCAGTATTATGTTATTCTCCATTATTTTCTTTGGACACATTAAAGAATCCAACATCTTTCATATTTGAACATACGTCCTTGTTTCCCTTCCCCTGTTGCTAAGCCAGAAATCTGTATATCATGTTTCACTCCTGTATTTTTTTTTTTAATTTCACCTCCATTACTAAGGTCTTTTTAGTTTTACTTCCTGAATAGCCCTTGACTCTTCCAATCTCAATATCACTACTACAATTTAGGCCACAATTACTCCTTATCTGGATTATCACAACATTTTAACTGATAGATTAGTCAACAATTATTGTGACAACAAGCAATCTCAAAATTTTAGTTCTGTAACAAAACAAACTTTCATCTCTTACTCACATTTCATGAGGACTATAGCTTGACCTTGATTGTGGCTGTTTGGCTGAGTTTAATCTTCCCATTCTGGGACCCACATGAAGGAGCAGCCTCTCTCTGGAGTTTACTAGTCTCATGGCCAATAGCAGGCGCTCAAGGGAGACAGAGCCTTGTCATGATCACTTAAACCTTCTGTTTGGAGTTGGCATATGTCATGTCTTCTAAGATTCTGTTGTCCAAAGTGAGTCTCTTAGCCAAGCTCAACGTCGTTGGGTAGGGAAATATTACGTACTATGTCCATAGGTGAATGTGGCAAGTTATAGGAGGGTGTAAACAATTATGAACACCCAGTAACCTGACTATAGTTATGTTCCTCTCTATTCATCCTCCATACGATCTACCTCACAATCAGGATCACACAATACTCAGTAGCCTCAGGATTATTAAGAACTGGGGTGAGAGAAGAATTAGTGACCTCACTGCAGAGAAATGAGTTTTGAGAGCTAAATGGAATTTTCTAGAAGAAGTGAGGAAAGGAAGGGCATCTTTGACCCTGAGCATTCCAGAGAACAATAATGAGAACATTCTTCTGAATGACTGGCTGGTTTCTTATTTTTCCTAAAGCATAGAACTGGGCGGATAGCTCTTCATTAGAATCTCTCAATCGCAGTGCAATGATTCGTTTTCTTGTTACCTCTACCCTGTCTCTGTACAACTGTGAACTTCTTGGTGGCAGCAATCACCTCTCTTTCATCTTTGATTACCCAGCACCTAGCACAGTGCCTTGAACATGGCAGGCACTTGAAATGCTTGAGGGGAACACGCTTATGTTCACAAAAGTCTGATTTAGATAACTGGGTCCTCTTGGTCATTCTGCTGATCTGAGGCTGATGGACAGTGACTGGCGAACAGACTGTCGTTATCTAAATCCCATGGCATGAGTGGTCTGAGACGTTACTTCTGCTAGCTCTTCTTTAAGTCTCCTTACTTCTCCAGGTCACCAAGGTATACACAATGATATCCTGCGTTCCACACCTGGCCACATCTGTGAACCTAAAGGAGCTCATTATTCACTCTTTCATGTGAATACTTCATACCACATCAGAGGCTGACCTTTGACTTGCACACTAGCTACACACTTTCACCCAGCTTTAGAACGTAATCCACACTTTCTCCATTTCTTGCAAGATAAAGGTTGAGTCTCTTATTAAGATTTTCATTCCAGGCCCCTCACATCCTGTTTCCTCCTTATGTTTGTAGCTCCCTCTCTCCACCCCTCCCGCAGACCACAAGCCTCAGTCGGTTATGGCTTTTTGCGATTCTCCAAACACATCCTGCTCTTCCACTCTTCCGGAATTGCCTTTGGTTGAACCCTTTGCTAGGAAGCTCTCCCCCTTTGCCTACTCATATTTCAAGGCTCTAATCTGTGAAGAGGTTACTAATTCTGCCTCCACCTCTCCATAATTATCAAATGAACGAATGAATGAGTAAATGAATGAATGAATAGTTTACTTTGACAGTTCAGATTTATTTCCTATTTATTTTCAACTTCTCTCTCTTCTATAAGCGTTTTAACTTTATTTTTAACAATTGTTTTGATTTGGTATGGTAATTTGGATTAATCAATTCTATTTGTCCTTTTCACATTCTAACTTGGGAGCAGTAATCCATTAGTCACTTTTTCCAATATCATGATGAAAATTTAATAATATATTCCTTTGTACATATTTTTCATCTTCTCTTGTATATGGGCTGTTGGTTCAACCAATTTATAAGACCAGTGGTGGCTGAGGCTCTAGAATTTATTTATTTTTGTGCACTTTTAGGTTTCTGCCTTCTAAAACTCAAAGCCTGAAATGGGCATCATTCTCTCTGACAAGCCTTAATATGATAGATATATGCCTATTATAGTGTGAATTAAAAAAATACAGAATGCATTCTTAAAAATAACAGATGGATTATATTATGGAAAATAACAGAAAAAATAGAATTATATCTTTCAAGAACATGAGTTGAAGAAGAAATTACTACCTGACTTCCAGTTTATCATAGAAGCCTAATGACTCAGTGGAAAAGAGAGTGTATTAAGCCTGGGTTCTAGGAGAGACATCTCATGCCTGGACCCCTGGAACCAAGTGCTTTAGACTGAATCTCTAAATTCAGTCTAGAAATTGACTGAATTTAGAGATTCAGTCAATCTCTAGACTGAGCAAGTCACTAAAGTTCCCTGTGCCTCAGTTTCCTCATCTGTAAGATTGTGCACATCACAGGGTTGTTATGAGAGCTAAATGTGTTCATACATGTAAAGCACTTAAAACGGTGCTGGGCACATGATTACGTGCTGTCAAGTGTTATTGTTTCTGCTTTGGAATTTCCTCAACATTTTTTTTTTAAGTTGAGAACAGAAACCCTTGTTTTGACACTTTTGGGTTTCAATTGGGAAAATTAGAAAATAGTTTGAGGATTGGAAGTTCTAAATAGGTGCAGCTAACCATCATAGATTCCAGCCTATGCTCCTTCCCTTCCCCCACTCTCATCTATTTGAGGATGCTGCCCTCTGGTGGTTACTCAGAACTGCTGTGTAGCTCAGTCCGTCTGAACCTGGCCAGGATTTTCTTTGTCTCTACCTTCCTGTAACTTAAACGTTAATTTATCAGAAGTTAAAAGTAGTTCCCTGTGGGTATTGCTTGAAACATAGCAGCTAAATAACAGAAACATATGTAGTTTTCAAAAATTGGAATGATAATTAAATAGAATTTTTATTTTGATGGTTAGAAACTATTAGAAGACAATGTATGCAATTACAAAATGTGTTGCCTAAGTTTTTTTGTTGATATATTTGAAAATCAGATAAGTAATGGGCAAGAACATGAGGATCAAGCAGATATCTCTTAGGTATTGATTTAGGCATTCCTTTTACCAAAAAAAAAAATTATGAATGCTAGTGTAGGTATTATATTTCACATTAAATTTTCAATTTTTATATTAAAATTTATGATTTTGGCAAGATGTTTTCCAAATTGAGCTGACAAAAACTATAGTCATTAAACTGAGAACTTGTGCATGAGTATGACGTTTATTAATATTATAGATTTTATGATTTTCATCATCAAAACATCAATGCTCCAACGGCCTAAACCCTTTTTCTTCAGGGATCTCATACACAGACATTTATTTTCAAGTGAAATTATGAAAAACTATTCTTTGCTAATTATTTTGAAAATTTACACAACTCTGGGATGTAGTTTGATGCAGTTAGCTTACCAGTGTTGGGCAAACTGTTACGTAATTCCCAGCACCAAAAAAGAAACATCAGAAGATCAGTGACTATTTATTTACACATTTGTTATGTTTCTTCTTGAGAATAAAGAATGAGTTTGAACTCCAAAAGCTGAGCCTGCAGGAAACCCCATTATTCTCTCCACACTTCTGCTGTCATTCCTATTGTAGAGGAAACATTATTCAAACCACAGGCTCCAAACTCCCAGGTAACTGAAGCCAGCAGGAAGCTCTGTTTGATATCAAGTATGTTCTTTATCAACCTTTTTTTGTTGTGATGGGAAGAAATGAACTAACTTTACTTTTATCTTGCCCCATTTTAACATAACCCAGTAGGTGAACGCTTTATTGGTGTGCTTGGGCCAAACGCTTTGATTTACACTGACTTTGTGGTCATAAATTTTCCATACAAAAAAAATAATGGTTTTTCATCTATCTATACCAACCAGAAAGTATTACATGTTCATGTGTTTTTATTAAAAGTGTATTTAAAGTGTTGCTTATAGGAGTTGCCACATGGAAAGCACAACGTGATTTTTCTTATGAGACCCTGGGAGATAGAAACCCTCTGCCGTCAGACAGAGAATCAAACACAACAATGCAATCTTGAACTTTGGGGTCAACACTATAAACTCTACTGAACACTCAGTCTCAATGCTTTTTTTGTATTAGAAAGACTTGTGTAACATAAGAAAATTAAGTGTTTTTATTTTTTTCCTTTACAAGTAGCTGGTTTTCAATAAGCAAGCTAATGATGCTTATATTGTAGAGTTCATTAATGAATATACTTCTAATGCTCATATTGTTTTTGACACATCATTAAACCATACATTAAATCTACTCTTTGCTCTTTATGGAATACTACTTGTGTAATCTTCTTGGATTCAGTATCTGTGTTTTACAGGGAAGGAGCAAATTTGAACTAAATATAGAAGCTTTAAGCAGCACATAGATTTAGAATGATCTTAAACTCATATCTTTATCTTTCCTGCATCATTTTCTGTAATGCATGTTGCATTTTGGGTACTGAGGTTGTTATCAATCCCCAGAATCGAAATAATCTTAAGGCAAGGAATCGAGACTTCTAACAGAACAAAGAATAACATGAGAAAATTTTATGGTTTTATTTTAGATATTATATTACCTTTTGCAATTTAAAACTTATAAATTATTTAAATGCCAATTATTTCAGGCCTGTCTTCATTCTGGTATTAGAGACATTACATATATTTAAACACATAATTTTCTCACCCAGAACCATTGTAATCTTCTCACAATACAGATTTAGTGTACTGGGCAAACCTCCAAGTGACGTTACTACAGAATATTTAAAGACTGTTATTGAAAAGGAACTATTAAAAGGAAAGAAGACTATCTTTCTTATTGAACTTTTCATTTTAAACCAGAATGTCTCAACCCCAGTGCTATTGGCATTTGGGCAGGATAACTCTTTGTTGTAGAGGACTGTCCTGTATATTGTGGATGTTTAGCAGCATCCCTGGTCCCTACCCTTAGATGTCAGTAATGCCTCTTCCTTCATTGTTACAACCAAAAATGTCTCTAGACATTGCCCAATATCCCCTGAGGGACTAAATCCTCCTACCCCCACCAGAACCATTGTGTTTTTGTTTTTTAAAGATTTCTTTTTTTACTGGGGACTTGGGGAAGGGGAACAGTGTTGGGGAATTGGGGAAGGGGAACAGCCAAGTTGTTGTCCTTCAACCTTAGTTGTGGAGAGCACAGCTAGCTAAACTCCAAGTCCAGTCACCATTCGGCCACCTGTCGGCAGCTTGTGGCTGCTCAGCTCAAAGTGCTGTGTTCAATCTTAGTTGTGGGTGGACATAGCCCACCATCCTATGCGGGAGTTGAACTGGCAACCTTGTTAGGAGCACATGCTCTCACCAGCTGAGCCATCCTGCCACCTGTTGGCAGCTCAGTGGCAGCTCAGCTCAGGTGCAGCTCACTGGCCCATGTGGGAATCAAACCAGCGACCTTGTTGCTCAGAGCTCGCACTCTTAACCAACTGAGCCACTCGGCCGGCCCAGAACCATTGTTTTAAACCAATAAACTGTGCACCCCCTTGGTTTTCTTCCAACATCTTCAGTCAGGACTTTGCCATTTTGTATGACTTCCAAGACCAAATGTAGGATATATGGTCACAAGCTATATGTCTCCATAGTTTTCTATTTTTCTCCATTCTTCACCTATATCTGTAACATACTTTCCCACAAATTCACACATGTTGTAGCTAAATCTTCATCTTATTATGGTGGCTTTCTGGGGGAGGAACAAGAACTGAATGGGGCAATTTAAAGAGCATGGCTGGAGAGCCCAACAGACCTGTTTGATTTCTGGTTACTCTCCCTAAGCCTAAGTTAGTTCATCCTTAAAAAGATGATGACACCTACTTCATAGATTGTAGAATTGCAAAAGATACTGAATTAAAAGGAAACAAATTTGTTGATTACTTTCTTAGTGTTGGGCATCAGGTAGGTGCTGTATTTAGATTATCTCATTATATATCCCTAACATTGAGTTCTTCATTTTATACGTACAAAACCCAGGGTTCTGAAACACTAAATAACCTTTACAAGGGCACACAGGTCACAGGTATTAAGTAGAGAAGTTGTCTGAGTTTTCAATGTACCTAACAAACTTCATACAGTTTCCGAAACAAGGCACGTTCTCAAATATTATTTAGCCACTTGTCATAAGGAAGGCCAATGTATAATTTGTTGAAGTTTTACTCCATCAAAAGACAAATTTAACAATGTATTAACCTTGTCCATAATAACCCAAAGTACTCTGGTAAATTAAGAATTATTGTCAGAGTCCCATTCCTTCTCTTTGGCAAGGTTCATATTGACCTTAATTCCATTAGTTGGGAGGTTTACACTTATGGGAGTTAGTTAAGCATATTTGCTCAAACATGTGCATGTTTCTGTGACTCCTGACTACTCTTTCTCCCCTTGGCTACTTTTACATTTGTGCTCTGGTTTTAATCACTAGCAGCATTTAACAAATAAATGCACAAGTAGATCTGTGAGAGAATCTTTGAGCTGTTGGAAGTGGACTTTTGACATATCTGCTTTTGAAGGAAACAGGTATAAGTAGCTGTAAGAGTTGAAAGCAAATTATTTTGTTAGACTAAAACCAAATATTTTTAGGTAGAAAGGAAGCCTGAGTAGAAGAGTGAGATCAAATAAACAAATAAACAAACAAAATTTAAAGATGGCTGCATTTTACTCAGGGAGATTTTCATTTTGATCATTTCTTTTGGAACATGATATGGACATTTCTTGATGTTGGAGGCCAAGCCCAGAGGAGAGAGAAAAGCTCTGTGGCCTTTCTTAGAGCAAGATTCCATGTTGGAACAGTTTCTTGCTGTGTGCATTTTCACCTTTCCATTGGCATTCTTCCTGGACAGGAACCCTTAGGAGATATCAGCCCCGTGTGTCTGTGACCAGAGGAAGAGGTAGAATGATTTCTTCAGCAGCAAATGACAGAATCTGTGGAAGGATGGTGGAGTGGTCCAAAAGACAAGATGGAGGCCAAGTTTTCTACTGAGGTTTTCCTTCTGCCTATTCCACTTTGTCTCTTTGCATTCTTTCAGCTTTATGAACAACAATTTTATTCCTAGACTTATGTCATCTCAGAGCTGGAAGGCTTCTACATTCAGATTGTCCTGGAGAGAAAGCTTATGTGGAAAAGAACTGAAAAAAGTGGATCCACATGGTAAAAGCTGGGTGTGCAGGGCTGCAGCTTGCTGATGTGCCTGCCCCCAAATATATCCACTCAGATGTGCACCCTGCTGAGCACGACAGGGGCTTCTGAGAACCCTGCATCCAAACCTCAGATGGAAGAAAACCATCCCTGATGAGGAAACTGCTGCTGGCACGTCTGAGTAGGGTGCTTGGGGCCACACGGGTCTCCTGACCTGCACCTACTCTGCACTGAATCAGGTAGAAGGTCACTGGCCACCAGATGACTTCTGCTGGGATTTTAGATCTCCTCATGCTGAGAGAATGAGGGGTCAGGGTTGTGAGGTGTGCAAGGCTACATTCTGGTGGTTTTCATAGTGACAGGGGCTTCTAAAAATGCTTCCAGAGATTTGGTTACAGTCATAGCAAGTCCCACCAAGTAACTTTTAGAAGTATTTGGTGTTTTTCATTTTCCAAATGCTACGTGTAATTTACCCAATTCTTATGATATTGTTTCAGTGTGGCAATGTTTGTAATCATATACCCATTAAAGAGAAAGAAAGGCCAAGACACACCAGGATAAAAATCACCAGCACATGGAGGGTGTGTCAGATTGTGAATTCCTGAGTGGTTTTCTAATATTAAGTTTAAACAACATTTATGAACATATTTAATTTATGAAAAACAATTGTGCTGCCAGTTTACACTGGTAAATGTGGAGATCAAAATTTAATAAGATGGAGAACATACCAAACAAAAGGAGAAAATGTGTGAAAATTAAAATAACAAACCGAGGTTGGAAGGGTGTTGTAAAGACCGTTTATGAATACTCCGATGGAGCCAAATGAAATATGGGCTCAACTTGCCAGAAAAGAATTTCAGATTTTTATAGAAAACCACTTCATACATATAAAATTACGCTTTTACATTTATATGTGCTGGTTTTTTCTATAAACTTTAATATTTATTATGTGTGGTTTTCACTGTCATTTATTTTATTTATATTTGAATTTCAGTGGCTATGAATGTGGAATAGTTGTCTGGATTCAAAAGTTCTGACTGAGTTGTCTTAATTTCAAATTAAACTTATCACTATATATGGGATTTCTGGCAAGAAGTAAAAGACAGACATTGATTTCTTTTCCAATAAAATATTAATTCATCTGATTTGTTAACAGAAGCTTAAAAAACAACCGCAATATGAAGCAGTTCAATGCTTATAATACTATTTACTCTGTATCTGAAATCCCTACTGCTCATACATAAAGTGAGAAATATATTTCCAATAACAACAGTAACCCTATACTTACAAGGACATTGCTGAAATTAAAGCTCAGTGTGTGTGTGTGTGTGTGTGTGTGTGTGTGTGTGTGTGTGTGTGTGTGTGTGTTTTCTTAACTCTAATATTATCCCAAATCTATCAGGGAATTTGGAAAGACTGACAGAGCAATACACCATGACTATCCTGTGGCGATGGTCAGCACACACTCTGAGAACCTGATTAACAGCTTGACCGGACAGCCTTTGGCATCCACCGCGAGTGGCTCTGACCACAGCTCTCAGGCATGAGAAGTGGGTTCTTCCAAAAGCAAACAACCTTCGACCCATGGTCTTCATTTGGGCCCATCAGGTCAACAGTTGTTTCACAGAACATCGGCAATTGTCTTTCTCCTTGTGTCAGGAGCCTCTTGAAACATTATACGAGGATAATTAAGTGGTGAATAAGGGTCAATGTGGACAAATAAATCAAACTGATAGTTTGAACACAGGCTGATTGAGCAAAAACAAGGAATTCTGCCATGCCTGTTACCGCAGTGCTGGGTGTTAACTGACTTTGTTACCATTACATCCAAAGGCAGCAAGTGGGAAAGCTTTGTTTGGAATCAAAAGCTGAGCAAAGAGACATGGGATTTAATTGTTCAGCTTTATTTTTGAAATAAAGACATGCAGCGCATCCATTTAGTTGACTTTAATGGAGCACAAAACCAAACCCATTCTTTAGCATGCTAATTGAGCTAGAAGATGCTTTCGTCTTGTGTAACAGAGATGCAAGAAATACCAGTGGAATCGACAGATTCTTAAAGCAAAAGTTCAGAATTTAAAAATATGATAAGTCCCTGTATACCTTGAGATAGATTAAATATACTAGCAAATGTAAAATAATCTTATAAATATTTTAAATCATGTGTTACAAATCTACAAGTGGTAAATGTACAACAACGAACTTTTGAAATCAAATATATTAATGTATGGAAGAGAGTTTGTTAGCCGAAGGGCGGCCTAGAAATCAAGAAAAGAACAAGAGCAAGGAAGGAAAAAACAGAACCCTTCAAAAGGCTGCTGTGGGTCCACAGGGTTTGTTCTAAGGGGAAAAAACTATTAGGAAAAAAATGTGAAGAAGAAATTTATCTTTTAGTGAGAATAAAAAGGAGCTGCTTTTTACTACAAACATCAATCTAGACTATTTTATTTGGGATTCAACCTTTTTTAGCGGTCAAAATTTCACTTCACTTCTCCCTGTAATGTTGCAGAAGTAAATATGTACTTTAAACTATTACTCTGTTATGTTAATTATCTCAGTTGTTCTCTAGTCCCAACTTACCATGTGGAGCTTGTGTCAGAAAGTGTAGGATACTAGATTTAATAACATATCACATAGATATTCACACATGAATAGCATTGACTTTATAAAGGGTGACAATTAATAGTCTCATCTATAAATTAAAGAAATTAAGTTTGAAACATGAGCTTAGTAAAATATATACAATATTTTATTTATTATAATTATATCACACACTTATTAAGCAATTGAGTTTTTCATAAAGAAAACCATTATTTTATAACCTTAGATAACAGAAAATCTATACAGAGAAATGGGAAATTACTTCTACTCTTCTGTGTATTTTCTATTTTCTATTTAAATCACTTGAAGAAGTCGGCAATATGGTGAATTGTGACTGCAAACAGTAATTTATGAATTTGAAGACATTTAAATGACATTTGTTCAGAAGCATTGGTCACACATCCATTCTCATATCTGGTCATTTGTCTTCATTAAAAAAAAAATTTATTTAAGTACAGTAATAAATGCCAATATAATTAGATTAATGAAAATAACACACTATTTGCCATTGATGTTGGTTTTGAATGGTGTTAATATAAAATAAGTTACATGGGGGAATGTGCCTACTTACTGCAGTGCTCCTGGGTTTTTTCCCCCATAAATAATTTCACATAAAGAATCTAAGCGAAGCTCATCTAGAAGCCGCCTACCCTGAGAAAGTGGTCTGAGAAAGGTGTAATGGATTGTAGAGGGAGATGAAGGCGAACTTACACCATATCCAATCAGGCTTTTTCTCAAAGGTCAGGACATTCTGTCTGGGTCCATTTGTGTTTTTGATTCTGCCGGTTCACTGTTCAGGAACACAATGTAACTGTCAGTCTCAACGACAGTTCCTGGCTCCACTGGCTCCACTGCTCTCGGGGTAACATACAATATTTCACATCCACAAAACAATTCGGCGTCTGCGTGGGCAAACCATATGATGACCACGGGGAGCAATATGGTCACACCCTACTGAGCACTCTTAAGGAGAGTCTGTAAAGGACTACATCTTAAAAAAGAATAAGGCTTTGGTCTTCTGGGCTTTTGCATACTTGCCAAATAGCATTTTAATGTTTCATTTTTATCAGCAGAAGTCAAATGCAAATGTTTGCCCCTCTGCTCCATCTCAGCAGATAAAGACAGCTTTACTGCTATGCAAAACATTTGCAGTCATGGAGTGAGGAGGGTGATAGATATTAGAAATCATTTAGCACATTAATGATGGCCTTGTTGGATTTCCCCCATGTGTGTTTTGTTATATTATTTATTTCTCTCCCCAAACAGAACCAGACACCAGCACAAATTTATAAGGGGAAAGGATGGGGCCTGACAATATAGGGAAAGCAGAGAACCAACACCCTGTCTAACATAATGTTTAACCTGTGGGATCTGAACTGAACTCTGGAGAATTAATGCATATGGTACATTTTCCAAGGATTTGGCCTGGACTACTACTTTTTTAACCAGCCGGTTGATTTAAGTTACAGTCCAGTTTGTCGCTTCACGCAGAGGAAAATTAAAGAAAGAAATGATTTGCATAAAAGGACAGCAAAGAAAAGAAACAAGAAAATGAAAAGCTTATCTTCTTAGGCACACAGATCAGTCTGTTTCCCTCCTATATAATTATTCTTATGTCTGCATTTTCAATTTTTATTGTTTTTATCCAAGCTTCATTGTAGCTTTATTTTTCAGTGAATTTAGTTTTTAAGATTTTTAAAACTTCCTTGAATTTTTCTAACAGCAAAAATATTTTTTAATGTATTTCCAAAAGATGTGTGTTCCCTTTCCACCCTTCCCAACTTTTCACCTGTGTCTCTGAAGATTTCTTCAGGTTCTTAACACTAAATTCACCAGAGACATAATTCATTATTTAATAATTCCTCTCATTGTGCTAAGTTTGAATTATGCTGGAAAACCTTATTTCTAGCTCTGTGTTAATAACACACATGGTGATTGTCTATGTATCTATGCCTGTTTATATGAGAACATGATTATATGGGTTTTCTTTCTGGGTGACTGCAATCTATGATAATAAGGACCAGTGAAACTTAAAAACCACAAATGATTTACCTTGGCTCAAGAGTGCATTTTTGTGTTTTTGCTTAAGTAACGTTCTGTTGTCTGATGTTAATGGGAATTTATCATGCAAATTTTATTTTTAATGAAACAATGACCCTGAAATACTAAAGGCTGACTTAGGAGAGCTAGAAAACTGTCTGATATCCCTAATTTGCTTCTTATCCTGAAATTTTACTTCATGTTACTCTACAATAGATACAGCTGCTACTTTTAATATTGATGGAAAGTACCAGTGTCAATGAATCCAGGCTTTTATCTAAATTGATAATTCAGTTCTTAGCATAGATTATGGTAAAGAGTATTTAAACAGCAAAGTAGAAATTAGAAATATTAAATGAAAGAGAAATCCACAGTTAATTGTGCAGAGATAGTAAGCCTGTAAAAGGGTGAGTCCTACGAACAATAACTACACCACTTCCCTACAACAGCATTTCTTGCTATCGCAGTTGACGCTGAACACTAGGTTTGAGTGAATTAGTTACATCTTGTATAACCAAGGGCTCAAATGCTCAAATGTGTGTAAGGGCCAGGCTGGAGCAGTATGGATGCAAGAAAGGAGATTGTTTTGGAGGCTGTGATGAGCTTAGCACCTGCCCCAGCTAAACACCAGCCAGCTGCCAGGTGGAAATGACAGTCCTGTGTTTTTATCAGAATTCTTGGAGTTTTTTGTTTTGTTTTGTTTTTTCCAAGAAAAGTTGTATGTTGTGCCATACTAATGAACTATGTCTGAAAGTCTCTTTTATTAACCTGCAGGTTGCCAGTGTGGGATCTGGGGTATATAAGATATGACTCTGTAGTTCTTAATGATATCATTTATTTATATTATTAAGCTTTGGGCTGGGCTGCAAGTTGGTGAATTATTTTAACATAGGACTTGATCACTTCCTCTAAATTTAGATGAATTTAACCTCTTCTCTAGGAAGCAATAAGGAAAGTGGGCTGTTTAGTAGCTTCTTTAAGGTCTTTACCGTGGAGCTTTCTAAGCTATTTAAAGAGTACACATTGAGGGCCGGCCGAGTGGCGCATTGGTTAAGAACTGGCTTGGGATGCCAGGGGGCCCTGGTTTGGATCCCACATATGAGGGCCAGTGACACTGCCCTCCACAGCTAAGATGCTGAACAACAGCTCAACCTGGAGCTGGGCTGCTGTGGGTCTCCAGCGATGGCACAGGCTGCAGTCCCCTGCTGCAGTGGGCTGCCATGGGCTACCGTGTGTGGCCGGCAGCCAGCGTGAGTGGCCAGCAGCTGTCGTGAGCGGCTGTCCAGAGACTGGCGACTGACCTGCCTCTCCCAGGAACAGTGCAATGATGGTGCCAGCTTAGGCCAGTGAAGCAACGTCCTCCACAACTAGACTGAAGGAACAAAAGGACAGCAACTTGTCTGTTCCCTTTCCCCCGATTCCCCAGCGCTGTTCCCCTCCCCCAATTCCCCAATAAAATCTTTAAAAAAAAACAAGAGTACACATTGAATTCTGATTTCCTATAATATCAACATGATGCAGACTGCTGGTTACCTCCTTAACCCCCTTCTTCTTTTTTCCCTGGGTACTTGACTGCATAGCTGGAGACTGCATTTCTCAGTCTCCCTTACAATTTGATGTGACCAAGTTCTCCCTGATAGGATGTGCCATGTGCCATGTCTGTGCCTGGAGCTTCAGGCACTGGGCAGTTTCACCCACACTTCTTTCCTTTTCCTATGTGACTGAATCTACACATGGTGGTGACTTAGCTTCAATCATGATAACCATGCACTAGGAGCAATGAAGCAACATGGAAGGTCCTGAGTCTCTGAAGCCAGTTCAGAGCAGGACCTTGGATGGCTCACTGCAGAAGTGTTATGAAAGAAAAATGAGCTTCTACCCTTTTAGAATCACAGTGTTTTGAAATCTCGTTGTTATAGCATCTTAGCATTACACCAAGGAACACATTCAAGTACATCTCTTTTACAGAAAAATACAAAAACATAATTGAAAGCCAAAATAGTCATAATTTTAGCGAGTCTGTATCACTGTTCTCCATCAGCATATAAAATTAAAAGCTGCTTGTGGTTCATCAGGGAGGAGAAAGTCCTGACTCTGTAGCAAAATGCAGAGCATCTAAACTAATATTTGTCAAATATGACTCAGAGTTGTTTTCTTGTAACTTTTATGATGCAATAATATCCGTCTAGCCTTTTATGGTATTTCCAATAAAAATGAGCAATTTACTTGAAATATTTCTCCATAGGATCTATCGAATAGGAACTTACCATAAATTTACTCAGCTGTTTTTAGTGACTTTTTTTTTCTCTGGCAAAAATTGAAGGGATGCTCTACAGTGTTTTTCTGGCCAGAATAGAGCCTGGTCTTGTTTGCCATAAAGTAATGAAGGAATCAAGGAGTGGAACCAGTCATTTTAAACAATTTTATTCCTTCTCACTCTTCTGCTTTAGACCCCCACCAGTTCACTATCTTTTCTGAGATTAATTTCAGGTGGCAAAGGGCAAGCATGGAGGAGACAACATGGGTATTCACCAAGTAAAATGGCAGGGCCCTTTACAAGTAATTCACATTCGAACAAATGGAGACCTAGGATTGTAATCATGATTAAACATCTCCCAAGAATGAAGACCGTTGATTCATTTCCTGCCCACACCACACTCCATGCATAAGCGGTGAATGTGTCTATTATATTGAAAAGGCAAAACAAATGATGTGGGGTCAGTAATGGATGTGGGCATGCAATGACAGCATTTAACCATTGAGTGTATGTGCTTAGGTATGTGTGTCAGTCTGAGCTGGCAAGCACTGCCCAGATTCTATGCCATAGGCCTTGGTGGCCTGGCATAGGATGCTTCCCTCTTTTCTAATCCCACCTTCAAATCTGTTTTTTGGGGTAAACAAAATGTTCACGCCCATGCTCATTGATAGTGTGAGCAGATGGCTTATTTCCACTGACCTTCAGCAAAGGCATCCATGGGGGCAGCTGTTTCCAGGTCAGAATAGTTAACCACAGCAGAGGGAGAGCTGTGGAGTTTGTTTTCAACATTGGAACCAGGAAGTAAGGAAATTGATTCCTGCCAGAATTTTTTGAAACTCCTTTTCAAACTGCTCTCTTTGAATCCATGCTTCATCTCCGCAACCCTCTAGTTCTATCGGAGCCAGATCTTTCGCTAGATCCTCAACCCTTTTCATTGATATAATGTTTCCACCTCTACCCTTAAAACTCTGAAAAAAGTACCATAAACTACTATTTTTATAAGAGTCATAAGAAAGAGATGTTTTCTCTACTTAAAGTGAAACTGAAATCAGTCTATGCAGAGCAATGAATATATATATATCCATTCAACAAGTTCTATCAACTTTGGAATTGAGCGTTGTGACAGAATATCACTTTCAGGTTCACAAAAGCCTAGTTCTAATGAACTCTCACCAGAGTTGTGCACGCTGAGGCCTTGCCTGGCCCTGTCCAGGGACAGAAGAGAGGGAGGGGATGGGCTTGAGAGATGGAAGCTCTGAATTCAAACCTCTGTCATGCAACCTGCCAGACGGGTGATCTTGAGTTCAATGAACCCCTACTACTCCCAGCTTCCTTATCTGCGAAAGAGTGACAGGAGTTCCCACCTCAGGAGCTTGCCAGGAGGCATAAGCAAGATCCGTGCCCTGGACAGGGACAGGCGATTCATATGAGAGCAATGCATATTGTCCCCCACCTCCTGCCAGGTTAAGTCATGATCCTTGGTCAGTGGAATCTTTTTGAGACGGGTTAGCTTTGGCCTTCTCATTTCATTACTGGAAACCCTGAGAGGTTTCCATTGCTTCTGCCTTAGAGAGCAGATAATGAAAAGTCAAAGCTCCAATTCAGAGCCCAGCCTGATTTCTAATCCATGCTTGTGGTTGCCTTTTGGAAACTGCAGGTTATCTAAAAATACTTGTAGACTACTTTCATATAATCTGATAGGAATTTTTCACTGATAGGAACGCTTTCTTCTACCCAAGCCGCTTTACGCTTTATCTCCTGCAAGACATTGAGCTTTAATTTTCTTCTTGCCCTTTGTTCACACACCCTGCTTGTCTAGCATGACTTTCCTTCTCACTCTGCTTAGATAATCTGACTGCACTCTGTCCATTTTCAGCTCATACTTTGCTTCCTTTTGTGAAGTTCTCCCCAATACCGCACCTGGAGTGACTTCAAGCTCTTGTCTGTTCCCAGAATGCTTATGGCTCTTTATTACTCAGTTGACATTTAACATTTGGTGTCTTCTATTAAACTAGTGGAGTGTGACAGAAAAGCCCTGGCCTAGGTGTCAGCAGACCTGAGTCCTGGACCTGACACAGGATATCACTTGCTCATTGTAACCTTGGTTTCCTTGTCTGTAAAACTGAGGTAATAACACTCAAGTGAATTGCTTTGACAACCAAAAGAAATGTTAAAACATTTTACAAGCAATAAAATGTTATACAAGAGAAGGTATTATTACTATTACAAGCACATATGTTTTAGTGATTTTTTTTCTTTTCAAAATACCCAGCACAGTACCCTGAATATAATATCAATAAAGTGAACGAATGAACCAACTAGGAGTCTGAAGACCTGAGTTCTGGAGCCTGTTCTGCCAGATGCATGGCCTTCAGTTTGTCTTCTGAATTCTTTCACTCTTCTGTAAAATGAGAGGCTTTGTCTAGAGTCTAGACCAATGGGTCTCAAAAATCTCGAGGAGATTTTTAAAAATGCACATGCTTGGGCCCCACCTCAAATCAACCAAGATTCTCAGGGGGTGAGGCTCACGCATGGGTATTTAAACCTTTTGTTATTAATTTTGAAAACTTACAAACTTACAGAAAAGTTAGAAATACATAAGAACTTTTCTGCCCCTTAAATCATTTAGAGGGAGTTGCTGACCTAATGATCCATGACCTCTGAATACTTTAGTGTGAATTTCCTACAAATGAAGACATTCTCTAAACACAAATGCTACATAACCATGAAAATCAGATGGTTAATATGGATATACAGAAGATACCATTCAAGTGTTACCCATTGCCTCAAAAATGTCTCTTGTAAATGGGACCTATGTGGAATCACATCTTGAATGTGGTTGTCATGTCTCTCTCTCTCCTTTAGACCAGGACAGTTCCTAGTATTTCCTCCACAAAAGTGACCTTGACACTTTTGAAGATTACAGGTCATTTATTTCGTAGACTATCTTTCAATTTGGTTTGTCTGATGCTTCCTCATTAGATTCAGATTATACATGTTTGATAAGGATATCCCCAAAGTGATACTGGTTCTTCCTGTTGTGGAGCATAATTTCAATATATCCCTCATCACTGATGAGGTTCCCTTTGATGGCTTGATTGAGGTGATGTTGGCCAGTCTTCTAAACTATACTCTTTTTCTCCTTTGTAACGAAAACATATCTTGTGAAGAGATACTTTGAAACAAGGTAGTTATCTCATACTTTATCAAAATTTACTGATTTATATCTACATGTTTTCATGATTTTCTATTTTATCCAATGAGTTTTCATTTATTTTGATGCTCAAATTGTCCCCAATTTGGCCAGTGGGCATTCCATCAAGTTGGCTCCTGTATCCTTTTCACATTCCCCCATCATTCTTTAAGTGCTTCCTGCTTTCTGGCTCAAGATGCTCCAGGCTCATCTGGTACTTTCCTTGCTCCAGTCCTGGAATTTTTTAGTGAAGAATGGTATTGAAGCCAAGCTCAGAGTTCCAGGTATGCTCATTGCTATCAAGTCACCAAGTGGTTCGTAGGCCTCTCAGTAGGTATAGTTAAAGAATGTGTGACTGTATGAATATGTGCATACACACACTTTTATTGTATATTTATTAAACACAAACAAAGAAAATCCTCTTGAGATATCTGCACTTTCATTGCCTGCCAAACTACAAAATAAAATCACAAAATTATTAAACAAGATATGTCTCTTTTTTGAAGCTCTATCCTATTAAATTTCTTTAAAAACACACATACACTCGTGTACACAGTCAGGGTCACACTTTGTTGTTTTTTTAAGTTCAGAAAAGCTCATTCTATCAGACATTTAACTATTACTTTTATACAAGTTTCTGGATCTATGCCATCTTTAATAGCTATTTGATTGTGATTAAAGTACTGCCCTCATGGAGTAATTAAAAAAAAAATAACATAGGAAAAAATGACCTTTCTGCATTTCTAAACCAGAAGAAGGCTATATAAATAGATTTGTCTCTTGTCAGGAGCAGTGGAGTGGAAGTTCTTCTACAAGATGGGAAAAGTTGTGCAGTCAGCAATCCGTGACGAGCACATGTTGAGCCAGACAACACCGTGCTGGATCTCTGCCTGCCTGATGGACACCCAGAGATGGGATTATTTGTGCTGGGAAAACTTGTATCAGTCACAATGGAAAGGAGCTGGCTACTGTGAATGGAAATTGTTATTTGGGAATGTTTGTATCACGTTCATTGTACTTTGACTCACATGCATTTTGTTTTCAATATTGCTCTGGTTAAAGGACTGTATTTCCATTTAGAGGCATTACCTGTTTTATTCACAAATATTCACGATCCGTACAATTATAAGGAGGGTCTGGGATGACTTAAATATTGACATTTGCTGTTGAAGTAAGCACATATCTTTGGAATGTTGAACTGCCAATGAATATTTTAATCATGGTTGAAAAGTAAAAGGAAAGTTAAAATTCACTCTCATTGAATTCTTTGAAACTGCTATGATCATGCATATCTTACTGGATTGCCAACCTGGGTTCATTCTTTGTTATCTAAATATTCTTTACCTTTTAATAATTTCATACTTTTTATCACTACAATTCTAAGTGTCCAGTGTGGTTCATTTTCTTCTTACCATTTGACCCTCATTATAAGCAGTTGAGTCTGTAGGGTACGTGCAGTTTGGGTGTGTTCCTAGTGGATACTATCTTAAGTAAATAATTATTACTTTAGTTAATATGCTTTGGCTGGGCATTTAGTCATGCATTAATTACTAACCCACTCCACCATTAAATTAATCATCCATCAATTATTCAACCAGAATATTTTTAACCTGTTAGCTTGTCATTAGGTGGAAATCAGCAATTCCTTAGAATTTCTTTAACAGTTTTAGCCATATTTTTCTTTTTAAAAATTGAGGTCAAATAGCATAAATAAAATTTGAGTCCTAGATTTTAAAGTAGCTGATTATTGGATGACAAGGCCCTCAGATATCTGTAAATTACACTATTAAGTTAGCATAACCCGGTTGGTAACTAGTTATATCTGCTCACTTGCTTAAAATATCTGTGTTTGTCTGGGAGGTAAAAGAAGGTAAAAATAGATGTTGAGAGACTTGCAGAAAATGAGTCATCAATAGTATGAGGCTACAAACGAATAATTTTTTAAGAGATGGGGGTCATTGAAGACCAAATACATTTTAAAGTGTGTAATTGGAAATTGTGAGAAAAAGTATTTTACAAAGTGAATGAATGAAGGTAGAATTTTCTCTGAAAGGAAAATATTTATTAAAAATGAAACTAGAATGTTACTCTTTAAGAATATCTTTCTATAACAAACCATTTCTTGTTTATATCTGAACTATGTAAAGCAGTTTACTTTTTTATCAAGTGAGTTGAATGATTTAAACTCTGCAAAAATTATACTTTTCTGATGATCTGAATTGTGATACTACAATGCAGTTAGTCCAAGAGCTTGATATATTTTAGAAATTTCTAACTATGCCTTTGAACGAAACCATTCTATCCAAAATAAGACAACATTCCAATTAAGACTTGAAAAAAAATTGGATAGTTATACCAAATTTGAAAATATCCTAGGGATTGCTCTTTTTCTCAGGGTCTTTTCTGACCTATTTAGAAAAGGGGGTGTGGAGAAAGTAACTCTGTTTATAATAAAAACCTCTCTTTTTTGGTATAAAACCAGTTAAGGAGAGAATGTTGCATCATGCATGAGCTAGTCTTCCCCTGGGTACGTCTATAACCGACTACAGAGTACCAACCACAGACTCTAACAGATGCCCAGCAGAGGAGTTCCAGGCCTTAACCTCCCTCTAGTCTCTTGTGTTAATGAGGACTCTTGATGCAGTTTAAGGCACACTAGTGAGCAGCTCTAAATCAGATCTTGTCCTGTGCAGGGAAACTTTACAATGGGTACCAAGGCCAGTCGGTTAGAATTCCAGATGTGGGGCCTGCACCCTGCCTCTGACCAGCATCCATTTCTGCGCTCCACAGCTGGTCCCTGTAAATGTGCCATATTGCAGCCCATCTGCTCAGAGAGTGCACAGTGGCACATCTCTCTCTGACAGTGGACCGTTTTATTGAATGCTATAAATATTGAAATTCATAGGCATGAAGCAGCAGATTTTTAATGTTACTTAGAGAGACATTTGAGCCACAACCTTTGGCAGGAGCATACACTGTTAGTATCTCAGTACACTGTGCACCATTTGGTTCAGACTCATGAACAACTTTTCCAGGGATTTCATGGCTCTCCAATCCCAGGTAAAATGGAGTACAGACCCTAAGGGATGATATTCAGTGTGAATGTCACCCTGCATACAGTGTGCATTTGGGATCTGGACTTTCCAGCCCTGTGCTGTGTTAAACCATATGTTAATGTTTTTATACTCAGAAAAGATTAGATTGGGGACCAATAAAGTTTCAAAACTACAAATAATGGGCTAACCATTGCAAAACGTGAAGCATTCCTTCAGCTGATTTTTTTCCCAAAGTCTCTGCAATTTTCATTTTTGAAATGGCAGGGCTATATTTTCTTATAGGAAACCAGCTTACCCATATTTTGTCAGCTAATATGTGTGCACATTTTGGACCAGAGAGTAAACATCCCCATTAATTTGAAATTATTGGCATGTGAGCTGGATAAGCAATAGAAGATTGCTTTCTGGTTTTCTTTGCCCTGCCTTGACCAAATAACCCCCAGCAAACAGAAATGAAAAGTACGCAGGTTACTTTGCATTGTTTTTTGGCTTTTGGGGTAATGTTCTTTGTCCTTAATGAACTGTGAGCCAAGGCAAAGCTGTTTATGACCAAAAATGGACACAGTTTTCACAGAAAGCCTCCTCTACTTTTCCTTCAGTTCTACCGTGAAAACGCTAAAGCAGAAAATGCCCTCTAGCCATTGTGAGGAGTTTAAAACCAGAAACGAGTCATTCAGTTAGAACAGTAAGTAGTTGGAAAAGGACGCGATAATGCTCCCGGTTTGGCATTTGTTTACATCAGAGCTGTTTAACAAAGCTAATGTGACAACTATTAAAAAATAAAATACTTTCCCTGCCTAATTGATGTCAAGAATTGAACATGATCAAAATCCAAACCGAATTTCAATTATTCTTCTGGCACGTACATTTCTCAAGACTGATGCATTTCGTCTTTGCTTCATTATCATTTTCCAATTGCTCTACGGTCTTTGCATTTTTTTTTTAAAGAGCAACTTGCATCTTTATTACTGAAGTTGTAACATTGCAACAATAAGCTGTGTCATTGCTCAAACATTTCCCTGAGTTCCCAATCAGCAGAGTTATGTAAGGTGGCAGGTTAATAAATGCGACACACTGAAATCATTTGTACCAGATTATCTCTCCTTCCAAACTCTGACAGATGCTAAGTCCAGCTGGTAAAAAAAGTTTATAGGCGAGTTGGATCTGGGGTCTTCACACACTCCACAATGTTGGCTACCAATGCTTGTTTTAATGAGTCACGGATTGCCTGTTTATCTTCTGCTCCCTGCTGTTTCTGCATTTTCTCTTCCAGGACAATCCTAGAAACACATGCTGCTACAGACGCTGGAGCAATGTGTGTAGACATTTGAGCCAAATTATTATAAAGAACTCTTTCTTCTCTGATATTAAAAAAAGGAGCGAGAATTGCACATTGCCTAGCAAATCGTTATCTCAGATGTTCACTGTGACATGCTCAATATGGCCTACCAGAAAAAGTTGGAGACATTTGAAACCTTAACAACTACACAAAATGACACTGTAATTGGCGGGTTTTGTTGTTCATGTTCTGGCTCAGCTAAAACTGCTCTAAACACTTTGTTTAATGATGTTACATTATGACAACACATGGCTTCTATACAGCAAGTCATCATGTTTAACATGCAACTACACAGGAAAAGTAGCAAATGGCCAGAAAACAGGACCGGGAGTCACCCTTCGAAGGTCTTGCCATAAATCAAAAACGATTAAGCACGAACTTTCCAAATAATGCCATTTTTAACTAAAGGCTCATTTAAGTCAGGTTACCAATCCCACTGGTTTAGGGTGATTTTCCAGGAAAGCTATTGGTTTGCTGGTGGGGGGAGGGGAGAGAGAGATGGGTGGAGAGGGGTTTATTGCCATTACAATATTTAATATTTAATTGAGACTTGGAAAAATAGCTTAAAAAGAAGAGAGAAACAGGTAGTAATCAAGATAGTGCTTTAAACAAATTGTTCACTGAAATTCAGGCATTTTCCTTTGAACTAAAAAAAATGTTTTATATAAGAAGAAAGTACACATTCTCCTCCAAGTAGATTTGTTAGTATTATATTCTTCTCCATTTTAATAGTTATTGGTCATCTCCTGAATATCTAGCTTTTGCTATTTTAGAAATACATAGTGAAAATGAATACAGCCTCTATCTGCAGATATTTTTATTTATAACAGCAGGGGGAGAATACAGACATAAACAAATATAATAGATACATACAGAAAAAAACACAGATGTAAAATAGTTTTGATGGAAGAATTCAGTTAAAGATTATGATGGCAGGTTGCAAAATGTTTGGCCTGACACTTGTGGAAGAATTTTGAACTGCGATAATTAAATTTAGGAGAGGAAGGGTTGGACAAAGAAATATGAAATTGTACTTGAATGTTTGGGATATTCAAAGAGAAACCAAGTGAGAACAGATGCTGAGTCTATGCATAAAGCAAGACATTCTGACAAGCAGATCAGAGGGAAAAGACTTGGAGGTGATTGTTAAAAATAATCATTTTGTGTAGAAGAAATCGGATAACTGGTGTGTGGCATGAGGCTAGAACACAATGTAAAAGATTTTGGAGGGGACAGAAGCATAAGACTAAAAAATGTGAAATCATGTAGAATTTTTATCATGTTTGAACATATTTCATTATCTCAGGTGTGATGGGAGAATTTTTCTTTGCATATCACTCAATATACTTTATAGAAGATCCCTTGTGATAAATTATCATTTATGTATGTTTCAGAAAATATTTCACTTCTTTAAATAAATTTATATTTTTATTTTAAATAATGAAGGATGTAACACAGCGCCCTCTATTGCCATTTTAGGTGTTAAATAACTTAGCACCCAATTATTAAGATTCACTGGCTCACAGAGGAATCTGAAATATTCTCTTTCTTCTGTCTCTCTCAGGACATTTCTGCCACATTTCCTCTTTCAGTCACCTCAGTTACTTTTAGAAGTAGAGAAAGTACAAAGTGGAAAAGTTACACAGATTTCCTCACACTTCAGGATATTGTGCAATGAAAATGTAACTTCTTTATTTAAAAATATATATATTACCTAATTTTCATTATAAGAACCTAATGGGTAGAGAGAAAAATAAACTATATTTTAGCAAACTCAGTCTGTTTCATTCATTTAAACACTTCTTTTAAGTGACTTAGCCTCTTGAGGTAGATAGTCAATATTTCAAAATCGCCTGGCGCTCCCCTCCAACATGGCACCCATGTATTTAAGGAAGGAGGGCTTACATGCCCTCATGTTGGAATGAAAGGAGGTGTCTGGTTCTTCTCTGCTTGTCCTCCCCCAGCCCTCCCCCTCCTCTATGCCTTTGTCTGCTCTCATGTGTGTCCTGGAAGCCTGGCTCCCTGCAGACTCTCCCCCAGGCTTTCTCTCCGGTTGGCTTCAGTTGGATTGGTTAATAGGAGGCACCAGCAGGGGATGGGTGTTTGGAAGGTGACAAGTGGGGCATTTCTTCCCTGCTCCCTCTCTGCTTTGGAACCACTTCTCTGGCTCTTGCCTCATAATTCCAGGTTGTCACAATTCCAGAGTTCCTGGGCTCTGGTTTATCCTTGTTGATCTTTTTAGCCCTATGAGGAGGAAGAATATCCTAGAGTTACTAACCTGTGGGCACCTCACCACCCATTGCTGCTCCCTCAACTCTGCACATGTCTCTAGAAGTAATGTCTTCACCAAGAGCCTTCGTTTGCACCATCTCCCTTACCTGCAAGGGCCTTGGCTGATTCAACAGTGTCCTTTCATTGACCTTCTTGCTGTCCTTCATGAGAACCCATGTTCCTTAGTGCTGCTTTCCTCCTGCATTTGTTACTGAAACCTGGTGAACATAGAGTTTGTTCTCTCCCAACTTATTCAGGACCCAGTGGTTCTCCCTGGTTAATGAGGGATTTTTTTTGGCTCTTTATTGCACTTCAGATCCCCACTGAGCTTGTCCAACTTCCTTCATCCCTAGCTTCTGGCTTAGGCTGTGAGTGGCATAGCGTCTGTCGCTAACCCCCTGACACCCCCAGAACTCACTGACCTCTGCATATAGAGTCCTCTCTTCAACCTGTCCAACATGCTGCTTTTTCTAGAATTCCTGCTCAAGAGGGGAGCTTAAAATACACATATCTCATCATCTATGTTTCCCTTTTTTCCATAATTCTACTGGGCAAAAGAGATGGGTTCCGCTCTCCCCCTAATTTTATTGGAATTCCCTCTGATGTTATATTCTTTTTCTCTTTTTCATAGTAGCTATTGTCTCTCCATTTCCGTCAAGTTATAATGACAAAATTCCTACTAGAGATTATGGGAAAGAGGGTAAAACATACATTAACTGAATGTCTTCAAAGTATTAGGCTATCTGAAAGATTCGACAGTAGAGAAAAGAATTTAGTCAATGGACACGAAGCAAAGATTCTAGCATTGTGACTGTGGCAAAGACATAGAGGTATTTCTGCTCAACTGCAATTTATGTGTTCCTGAAAAGCCTCATGTTCTGCAAAATTGAAAGATACATACTAAAAATAACAGGGCTCTTGGGAGAAACAGGGTTGGTCAGATTTTTCAAAACTCAGAATTTGTAACTAGATTGTTAGCAACAACAACAACCCAAATAAGAATTCTGGTACAACTAAATGTCTGCCAGTCACACCATGTCAAACTTAGCTGGACCTCTGTAGCCTTAAACCTGGGGCTACTGCTTACTCTTTTGAAATATCTCATCAAAATTAATAATCTGAGCCAAGATAGACATTTCTTCATCACTCAAAACAATTCTTTTTTAATCATAGGTGGAACTTCTTACAATTTCACCTGTACTGTCAGCTTCCCAGGTAGTTTTTTTTCATATAGATTTGTTTTTTAAAAAGTTTTTTAATCATGCATCTTTACTCACTTAAGTCCGTAGTTTATACCATAGTTCGCTGTTTGTATCGTACATTCTACGGGTTTTGACAAATGTATAAAGACATGTATCCGCCATTAGAGTAGTATACAGAAAAATAGTTTCACATCTCTAAAAATCCTCTGTGCTTCACTTATTCCTTCCTCCCTTTCTCCCCATGAACTCCTGACAACCACTGATCTTTTTACTGTCATCATAGTTTTGCCTTTTCTAGAATGTCATATAGTTGCAATCATACAGTAGGTAGCCTTTTCAGATTGGCTTCCTTCACTTAGCAATATGGATTTAAGTTTCTTCCATGTCTTTTCATGGCCTGATAGCTCATGTCTTTTTAGCACTCACTAAAACATTCCAGTACGTAGATGTATCACAGTTTGTTTATCTCTTCACCTACTAAAGCACATTTTGGTTGCTTCTAAGTTTTAGCAGTTGCGAATAAAGCTGCTCTAAACTTTCATGTGTAGAGAGTTTAACATAGAGGACAACACAGGGGCTGAACCACCCATGCTTTGTGCTAAAGAAAGTGGCTTCTGTTAGAATAAGAGGTATTTTTTGTATGACTTTAAAATATTGATAGAACATGAATTGTGAGAAAGTGTGTTCAAAACATTAAAGTTTAAGAAAAACTGCATATGAACCAAAATGTTTTCTGCATTATACTGACATAATGGTGTAAGTGAGACTTAAGGTGTTCTTGTGCATATGGGAAAATTGTGCTGGGATCTTCACCCTTCCTTTACCCTACCAATCTTTCCACAAGCAAGATTTCTCACACCCAAAATATTACGTCAACTATACTTAAGAACATTGACAACCTTTCCATCACTCAGGAGAGGGATTCTTCTTAACTCTTATCTTCCCTGCTCCATTGAATGAAGACAGGCTTAACAATTACTGATTGCTTGAGTGGTTTGATAGCTTCTAGATAAGCAAAGCCTTCTGTGTAGAATTTTCTTAAGTCAAAATTTCCTTTGTTTCACTCCTCGACCCAGACATCATTATCTTTGCAGCTACTTAAAAACAAAACAAAACAAAACAAAAAACTTCAATGCTTCGTTTTTTCATTTTGACCATCTCTACAGAATTGAATTACTTGCCAACTCCAGGCAAGTAATAAGACATCTTGCCCCTGAACTTGTACCCAGCCCTGTTCTCCAGAGACAAAGGGATCCCCATGGTCACCTGAACAGGGAGTGAGAGCAGGAATCTCACATGTGCAGCACCTGAAATAGTGTAGTAGGCACTCAGAGCATGGTTTCAATGATTATTACAAATTATTATTATTGATTGCTATCTATGGAGCATTTTCTCTGTCACAAACTCTGTGTCAGGTATTTCATGCACTTTTCTTTCTGAGCCTCACAACCACCCTGAATGATAGAAGTTATTCCAAATTTTTGAGGAGAAAACTGACTCAGACAAGAAAGTCACAAGATAGCTAGGCAATGACAGAGCTGGAGTCTGTACCAGGCCTGCCTGGTTCTAACCACTGTCTCCTTTCCTCTGCCCATTCATCTGAGCAGCCCTTCTGCCACAGTAATGCATGAGCACTGCATCCAGGCAGGGTGGGGGCCTGGCTGGGACCTCCTTTGTCATGTGCCATTGGTTCTACACCGTGAGCCCAAGACTGAGGACGGAAAGCTAGAGCCAGGGTGTGACGTGGACAAACGTCATGCCAGAGCGGCCTCCTTCCAGAGCCTGATTTGTCTCAAACTCCCGGGAAGTGTCAGTAGTTAGTTAAAAGCCACTTGAATTCTTCATTTTCCTGTATTTCAGGATGGTTCCATAGCAGCCTCATCATCGGGTTACATCTTTCCACAGCGTGGCTGTGTAAATAAGGTCAAGTCATTTCTTACACATAAAAGATGCTTGTGTTGTACACAAATGATGCCATATAATACTGAATATATATATGATAGGCTATCACAATATTGAGTACTGCTCAATGAAGATAGAATTTTGAGTGTTTATTTTCTACTTTTCAGTATTTTCACAATCTAACAGACAAAAATATCTGTATTGATGTTTGAGAAGCAGTAAGATATGGGATAATGTAGACTTTGGGGTCAGGCAAATTGGGTTAAAGTCTGTGCTCTGCGACAGCAGAACAGTTTGGTAGGGTCTATGAAATTTAACTTTCTCTGCCTTACAAAGGAGAGAATAATCTAGCCCTTCCAGGATTTCTGGGAAGATTATGAGTAATCATGTATGTAAAGCACTTCGCATAATGCTGGTGTAGAGCAATCAGTTACCAACATTTGCAATGATTCTGATGTGCCAGACACTTAACTCATTTAATGCTCACAAGAGTCCCTGTGGGGTAGGTGTGTTATGAGCTTCCTCTCTCAGGTTTAAAACTGAGGAACAGAGAGGTTACATACCCTGCCTTAGGTCCCACAGTGAGAAGCGGTGGAGAAGAAATACGAACCCAGGCAGTTTGGCTCCTGAAGCTTCTCTCTTAATCATCAAGCAACAATACACCTATTAATGCTGTTCTCAGTAACACTCCTCTCAGTTCTTGGCAAGTGTTGGTGTTCATCTCCCCCTTCCCTTGTTATCAAGAGGCTCTCTTTTCACAAATCACTTATGTTTAGTATAGTTGCTATTGAAAAGTCAAAGGAAAACTAGGATAGCCTTTAAATAAATATTGACCTAAGTGTGATTATCTCCTGTGAAAGAGTTGAAAAGTTACTATTGGGTTGTCAGAAAAGTCATGACGTATTTTTTTCTATGTTTTTTGTTGGAAAAATACGTCATGACTTTTCCGACAGCCCAATATGTTATCATTCCTTTTTGTTTTTAACTATTTTCTTCAGTTCTTTTGGTCACAGGTCTCCTGTCCAAACATGACCTCTGTTGGAAGACACATCTTAACACAGTTTTCATTGTAATTAGGCCCAGGATCGTAGTGTTAAGTAAAAATATTATGCTAATAGACAAGAAATCATGAATAATTTGCTATTGATGAAAAAAATTCCTCTAACACTATCAGAGTTTTAAAAGCCCATTCCCAGCCTACTGATGGGTTCAGTGTGCTAGGATTTAATATGAGAAACACAAAAAAAGAGGCATTTTCCACAATTCTTGCAATCATTTAGACAAAGTTTAAATTTTGTGTTTTTCCTTCAGCATGGGAAAGTATGTGCCATCTTGACAAATGTCAAAACATCAAATCCACGTCCATCCATTTCAACAATAGATGCCATATAGTGTTTAAAAAATATTTGATGAGAGAGATAGTCTATTATCCTTGCTAAGTATTTAGCTAAGAGAAATTTTGTTCTGGGTATTCCACACATTCTTTTAAAGGAACCATCATTAATCTAGAAGTTGACATTTTTCTCAACTACTTCCCTTACGAAAAAGCCTGTGAGTTTTACATTAACACAAGAATAATTATTTATAGTAATTCCCAATGACTGTGTTCTCGTTTTGTTTAGCTGTTTTAACAGTATGCTAATGACAGGAAGAAAACATACATATAAAATATTGTAAGCATCAGGGCTTGGTAGGAGAGAGTAAGTTTGGCTTCTGACCATGAAATCTTATTCTGTGGCTGTCTTCTTAATGGCATCTCTTGAGGCCAGTGGCTTTGAATTCTCCCAATTGTATGGGGTCACTCTGGCAGCATTGACCAAGTAGAAAATATTCAGCCAGAGAAAACAATAGCAGAAGTCACCCTTTAAGTGTCCTGCCTTCTATATCATGCAATTGGCTCCAAGGCTCCCCACTAAGGTGTCACTGTTTGACCAGTTTGCTTTAAAACAGCTTAATTAGCTGAAAGGAAAGCTATGTCTGAGCATGCTTGTGAGAAAAAAAAAACAAAAAGATCCCTCCTTTCAGAAAGCTCACGCTCTATCTTGTCGGAAATCTTTGGCTCTGAAATAAAGCAACATTCTTTTCATACGCAGTCAAGTTCCTGACAACAAATTTTCCTGGGTTAGAAAATAAGTGGTCTGGAGTTGTCTCCATGTGGCCATTTGAGTTCAGGTTCTATATATTTGGGTCTGTGTGGGACCCAGACACAGTCGCCTATGGTATTGCTGGAGGAATTCTTGCCAGTAGCGTTTGTTTGTTTGTTTCTTTTACACAGCAAGATCAAAATCTGACATTACTATGTAAAGACTATGTATACTTTCTGGTCAAAATCTACTGAACTTGACTGCAATGTCAATAATGTCAATGTAACTCAAGTGCTAATATTGAAAACTACCTCATACCACTTGATTCATTTGCTTTTGGTTAAATTTTTTTTAAAAAATGTTCAAAAGAAACAACTCATATCTCATTCCTTGAAGGATATGGCAAGAAAACCTTTTGTCATAATACTAGAAAATATTCCTGATTCAGTGTGGACCTCCTATATGAATACATGCATGTATACCATCTGCTATTTCTGGACTTGGAGCGCTGCAGTGAACTTGGGAAGGTATATTTACAGCCCATCTTAAATTCCTTAATGCAAGAGGAAATTCACTGGCTAAGAGTGAATTACACTAAATTCACTGGCTAAGAGTGAATTACACTTCTTGTCCTTTTTTTGGCATGTATTTCTGTGGCTAAACCCATCTGAGAGGCATAGGAAACTTGTGTTTTCATTTTTCAAGGCAAATTGACAGGGTTGTGCTTTCATTTTGATGGGGCTGGTGGAAACAGCTACAAAAAACTTGAATTCATGTAAAGCAGCCCCACAGGCAAGCCAGTTACTCATCAGAGAAAAGGGATAGCCACCTGCCCCCTTACCACACCCTTCCAGAAAGCTTTGTAGATTTGTTGTATTTCTCTTCTTCTCTTCTCTTCTCTCTCTTCTCTTCTCTTCTCTTCTCTTCTCTTCTCTTCTCTTCTTTTCTTCTCTTCTCATCTCTTCTCTCTTTTCTCTTTTCTTTTCTTTTAAATGGCAAAAGAAAATCCCCATGGCCCAAACAATATTTAACTGTAAAAAACAAATACTTCCAACAACTAACCACGGCGGTGTGGACTGGTTACTTATCCAGTTTCTTCCATGGTCTGTGGCCTCAGTAATAATTATCTGATGAACACACAAATTCCCAGGCAGCTCCAGTTTATTTTCACAACTTCTAAGTTATCATGAACACCACACTCCAACCAAAGTACATTTGTTTTTTTATTGTGCTGAGCTCCAGAATTTGATATGACTGTAAATAGCCGTGTGTGTGTGTGTGTGTGTGTGTGTGTTGTGTGTTTTGCCAGTCTAACTCAAGAAAGCCTAAACTGTGGTTTGCAAAAACCCCTAAAGATGATGACGCCCTTCCTAAAGTAACATTGGATTTTAATCTGGAACCGAATCTCCACTTTTTTCTTTTTTCTAATGAAGAGAAGAATGACTAAATTAGAAAAAAAAAAGTCTATAATTAGCAATATAAATCTTTCACCGGTTTCAGGAGGTCACCAGATGAACTGATGCAGACTTCAGACACATCTGCTCTTTTGGCAACCACTGCCTCTTCCGAGCCGTCTCATTGGCTCACGCTAATCATATGCGAAGCCTCCTGGAAGCGATTTGTGCCTCCCCGGAATGAGGCCTGGCAAGGCCAGGAACGACGCTGCATTGCTCAGCTCTAAGTAATGACGCCGGCGCCCGGCTCCGAGCTGCATGCCACCTTCAAAAGGCCAACAGTCTGGGCAGTGCAGCGGGAACGCGGCGTGGCCGGGGGTGGGCAGTAGGAATAACCTTCCGAAGCTCTGAGGAGAACGTTTCCCAGGCCCGGGAAGGCGGGCAGGAAGCACTCTGTATTGAACTGTTATTTTCAGAAAAGGGTTAGTGCCCACAAGGTGGCATCATTGGCGCCAAGTTCAGAAGGTGGCCCTGAGCTCATCTTTGGATTTGAGGTGCTGTGCGTGCGGGTCGGGGAAAGCAGAAAGGTCATCCTCACGAAATAATTCAAACCTTAATGAAGTTGTTTCTTTTAACATGCGTCAACAACTGTGAGGATAATGGGCAAATAGTGTTGCTTAAGCTCACTGGCTATTGTGCTACCGGGCAAGAGGCCAAAGGACAACGGTCTTGGACAGAACTGGCTATGAATTAATAATGCACTAGACAGTGTACTGTCCAGTGCACTGTTTCACAAATGACTGTGATTGCAAACTGTTGGCTTTCTCATTGGCTGACGATGTGATGATACAAGTCCTAGGTTCCAGGCTGAGCTTAGACTGTGCCTCTGCAAATTCTCAGCTGGGGATGGAATAACTTCCTCTTATTGAAATAGCTTCCTCTTATTGGAAGTTATTGGAATAACTTCCTCTTATTGAAACAGCTGCGAAATATTGCCCGTATGTAGAGTAACCCAGAGGAATAAGGCACTTGAGTCTTTTTTGCATCAATGCAGGGTCGAGAGGCAGAATATAATCCAAGGGCAATATGGTCCACATTCAAGCTGGTTACTTCCTTTCGATATTCTGGTAAATACCTTTTGCATGAAATAGTGAGTTTCACCTCATTTGTGAAACTTTGTTCTGATTAGAAAAGATCAGCAGCCTCCCTGAGTCATGCAGATACAGGATGTGCGTATATTCATCTAGTAAACCATTCCTCATAAAGCACCCTAAAGTTAACAAAGCCCTTTGCTCCATGTTATTTTTATTTTGAGAACTGATAATTGTGCATTTTATGCCGTCTTGCATTTAAAGATGCATGTGTCTATTTTATGGGGCTGCCGGGCCTGAATGGAAGCTGGTCACTTAACACACTCGCTGGTCCAGCTCTGAGGGCAGTACAGACAGAGGTCACACTTGATCGCACACTGCATTTGGGAATGAGACTGGGTGAGGGGTGCTAAGACAGGGGCAGAGGGAAGTGGGGAAAGTTGGGAGCCCTCCCAGCACTTACAGGCCCCAGAGCAGGGGGGATCCCTGGCTGAGCATCTACTGAGTGAAGCCCACCGAGCCTTTGTGCCTTGACACCATTCAAGAAGGGAAAAAAAGAAAGAGAATAAAAAAGATCTACTCTTTTTCAAAGCTCCCTCATATTTTACTATTTATTTAACTCCTCTCCCACCTACTCTTATCTTCGTCTCTCCCCAGAAGACAGTATAGCTACAACATGTTTCTAGTGTCCACAGATTCCAGTATCTCTTAAGGTCAAGAACATGACTAAGACATCTCTGTTAACTAAAAAGTGTATTTAGGTAACAATATATGCTGCCTCAGAGCCTTTCATGTGCCAATAGAATGTTCTCCACTCTACTTTAGAACTGTATGATTGCTTCCTAGTAGACTATCTTTTCAGATCCCAAAGTTAAACATTTCTAAAATTAATGTTATTTGTTTATGTTAAAGGTGGCTGATCATATACCCTGATCTATGAGTTATGACATGCTCAAAAAGTGATCTTTCAATCTTTATTTGAGTAAATTATAACGTCTATGCCTTCATTGAGAATAGGTCTTCTCTTTTATCACCTTCACCTGAGTTTCTTGTAGATAATTAAGAAAAAAATTGAAGAAACTATTAAGAAAATTGTGGTGATAGAAGGGGGAAGGAGAAATACGCATAGCATTTCTTATATTGGTATTATTTAGATGTGATTTTTACTAAGATTTTACTAATATGATTTTGAATGCAGAGAGTTATGTATGATCTTAGACTGTCTACTCTAAAAGAAACTTAGAAAACTCTCTTTTTTTCCCAATTTTATTGAGATATAATTGACATACAGCGCTATATAAGTTTAAGGTGTACAGCATAATGACTTGACATACATACACTATGAAACGATTAAGAAACTCAATCTTGACCCAAGGACACAAATATGTGAAGGTTTAAAATTAAGTAACTGTGGTGATGGCTGTATTTTTAAGGCTATTTTAAAAGATAGTTTCAACCAGCTGTTAATGTTAAACTGAGGTGACTGTGAAATGCATTCATGCCCACCTTTTCACTGGTAAAGACTTACTATAAGAAATACATGGTAATGTACAGTGGTGGATATGTTAGATATTTTTGAAACATTTCTATGGAGATTAATATAATATGATCGCAAATATTATTAACTTGTCAAAGACCAAGAGGAAAATACTTTACACTTTTTGGTGTGTCTGACCTGGTAGTAATTTATATGAAATATGTGTGATAGAGTGAATTGGAAAATTAAAAGGCTAAATGCAAAGCTATAAGAATCATGAGGGTGTAGAGTAACCTCTTTATGTGTGTTTAAATATATTTTTATTACTACATTATCACCAATAAAACACTTATTTAATTACATGTTTATTTAATCTTAATAAAGGAGAACAGGTTCTTAATTTCCTTTGTTGCTTATTTTGACTCCAAATTGAATTATCCAAATTTTTGGAGATTTCTCAATCATGTGACAAAGCCCAATCATTTAGGGCAAGAACAGAAATGTCTTACCTTTGAGCAATATACTCCAAAAATGTGGTTGGGGTTAGTTGAGTGAGCAAATCAGGGTTTTGGGTAGCAGGACCCCGTAGTGTGTGGGGTGCCTTATATGCAGCGTCCAGTTCATATTTGAGAAGTCCTCAGAACCTGGGAGGCTGGGCAGCCTCCTTGCCAGGGCCACCTAGGGTCGATGGCCTGAGAGGGAATGGAAGCAGCTCAGGGTCTAGGGTGACAGCGTTTGCTTTTCATAATTAGTCTTTTCTGAGGCACCCCACACCCCTCTGCCAATGCCCCAGATAGCAGGTTGGCTTTCCTGCAACTTACACCAGGGAATCTCACTCTCCTGAAACCCTTCTTGTGTTTAAATAGAGGAGATCCATACCTAAGCTCCCATGCTTTCTCTGTGGAATGGGACTGCACAGGTAATGGTAACTGGCTTGCCAACCTGAGAACACAATGGGGAATCAAGCAAGTGTCAGGGGACTCCTCTCCATTCTTTTAAGCATGTGCCCTTTCTCTCCTGAATTGCCAGGAATGATGGAAATACATACTTCGATGATGCCTATACATATAACACTTGATAAACCCAAAGTCAAAAGAAAGTAGATAACAGAGCCTGTTGGGGAAAAAAGAAAACCACCACAGAATTTCCAAGGTATCACTCTCTTTCCCCTAAGATATGTCACTCTTCAGGATACAGAAGGCTTAATGCATAGTGCCCCGCACAAATGAAAAGAGGAAGCGATTCTTCTTTTGTGGAATGGAGACGACACTAACAGTGCTGAGATGACCTTGACAATACCTTCTGTATTTTATACGAAGGAAGAGGAGTGGAAAATAAATCATCTGTGATGTCCCTTGTCTGTGGCAGAAACAGAAGGTAATTTATTATCTTTTGATCTCAATCTATAGAAAAGTAAAAAATAAATAAATAAATTTGAGGAAGAATAACCTGGAGGATGCAAATTCAGCGGGTCCACAATTTCCCAAGCAGATTTCTAACGGATCTTTTTATGAAAATGTTCCTTTCATACCAATGTGACCTCTCACAATAAGGCACGATTTCTAGTCAAAACGAATGTCCGCTGTGATGCTGACAGCCGCCCAGTGGGATGGGGTCATATAACAGGACTGCAGGCATCCAAGGGACATCGGTTCTCGACCCCTGTGTCAACCTCCAAAGTTCCCAGGGTCGGGTCAGCCTCCTAAAGATGCCTGTGGCCTCATTCGGGGACACCTCTGGGGTATCCAACAGAACAGGGGCATTCTTTGCCCAAAGCGTTCCCAGCCCCATTTTGTGGCTTGCTTTGTAGAGTGATACTGTGGAGCATGAAAACAAAAATGCCTGGGGAGTGGAGGTTGGGGCAGAGATTGTCAGATCATGGAGAAGCTTGGAAAAGACAGGCCACCCCTCTGGTATGGCTTTGATGGGAATTATGGATTCATCCTGGAGGAGTTTGAGATAAAGAAAAGGCCCCTTCTTTATGCATCCATAAAATACGTGAGCCATACACACTGCATATTCACATCATGAATTCTTATTTTTCAACCATTTGGCAAACACTGGATTGTAATCTTCAAGGAATATGCAAACTATTACATTAACACTCCACTCTTGTAAAGTCAGGTTTAAGGAAACCGTGTGCCCCAGGACTGTCCCTAAGTCTCTGTCACAAATCCCTTACCCTAGAGCTACACACTTTAGTTCATTAGGAACTCACTCCAAGCCTTATTGTGTCTTAGTTTGGGTGCATTTTCCTGGTCATAAATAAGTCTGAAGAAGAGAAAGAGAAAGGAGAGAACTGTTAAAGGGACAGGAGATGTGACAACTGACATTCTGCTCAGAAGAAGGGGAAATTCAGGACAGAATTATAATCCTGAATTAAAAGAAAATACACTTATTGCTAGAGAAGACCCTACGTCACCATGATAAGTTTAAATGCAATCACTATGTGCAATACCCTCTATTTTATAAGGCAGAAACAAAAAAATGTATATTTAAAGCAAATTTCCATGAAAAATATAGGCGAAAACACCTCTTTGTGTAAGTGGTGAAGTTTACATTATTGTATCATTTTCTTGGGCAGAACATGTTAATCTTTAAAGATGGATAATAAAACACTTGGGTACATAGAACTGGAAATTTTTGATAGCTTATTATGCTTAAAATTTCTTTTCAGAATAAGTTAATATACATAGTTACTGAAAATGATGGTAATCAGCCTAATAAGTTGTGTACAGATAATTCTGCCCTTATGAGACTTATTTATACAAGGTGAAATTTATACTTATTTATACAAGGGTGTGTCCTTTTCTATGAGAGTAAATGTTTTTCTTCTGAGGGTGGCCATGGACTTTGCTTTCTCACTCATTGGAAGGACTGTGAAAAGCCATGTACCAATCCTACCTCTAAAAGGAATGCTTCCAGGATGAAAAGCACTCCCCCACCAAAGCTAATTTCAGCGTCTAGTTCTGAAAAATTAGAAAAGACCATTCCAAGTACATTATTTAAAAAATCAAATGGAAACAAAATCACTATTTTGAAAAGGTATCTGCACCCCCATGTTCATTGCAGCATTATTTATAATACAATAGCCAAGATATGGAAACGATCTAAGTGTCCATTGATGGATGAATGGCTAAAGACGATGTGGTACACACACACACACACACACACACACACACACACACACACACCTATGTGTATGTATATACACAATGGAGTATTATTCAGTCATAAAGAAAGAAATCTTGCCATTTGTGACAACATGGATGAAACTTGAGGGCATTATGCTAAGTGAAATAAGTCAGACAGAGAAAGACAAATACTGTATGATCTCACTTATATGTGGAATCTAAAAAAGAAAAACAGCCAAACTGATAGAGAATAGATTGTTGGTTGCCTGAGGTGGGGTGGGTGAAATAAGTGAAAGTGTTCAAAAGATACAAACTTCCAATTATAAGATAAATAAGCCCTGGTGATGCAATGAGCAGCATGACGACTGTAGTTAATAGTGCTGTATTGTATATTTGAAATTTGCTAGGGGAATAAATCTTAGAAGTTCCCACCATAAGAAAAATAAATTGTAGCTATGTGAGGTGATGGATGTTAACTAGACTTATTTTGGCAATCATTTTGCCATAAATATATATATCAAATCATTATGTTGTACACCTAAAACTAATGTCAATTCAATCTCAATTAAAAAAAATAAAAAGGTTGTAAAGACTCCAAAAAAATAAAATGGTTAGAGAAATACATGTTGCTCACTCTTCTATTACTCCATCCTTATAACTTCCTCATAAATCTCTTAACCAACTATGTTTTGCATAAATCTCTTAAACCTGCATATGGTAAGGTTATAGGGTGCAGGGTTATTTTTTATCAAATCACGTTGCTTATGCAATGGAGCATGACATGGAATTTCCTATTTGGATCTCTTGAACTGCATAAATACTATTGAACTGACAGTGCTCACCTACTCACGTTGGCTCATCCAACATACTTTTACTCTTTTAATTCTGGTGTTCATGGGACTTCGGGAATCAATTTACTAGACTCAGTACAATGTGCATATTTATTCATGCAAAATGAAAACACATTCGTCCTGTTGTTGTGTTGCATCTGTCAACACTATCTACTGCTTCTAGGTCTGAGTTTGAAATGTGAAGTCTGGTTGCCGTGCACGCTCCTAGGTAATTTATGGGGGAAATGGGTGCCTCTGATGGGTGTAGGAGTGACCTTTTATTTGAGAGGTCAAAAACTCTAACCCCAAAATTCTAAAAGTGATTAGAAAATGTATCATCTTGAAAATAGTGGAAACATGAAAGTGACAAGCTAGCATATGAACAAATAAACTAAAATACATATGTACATGATATTTAATATGGAGGCTATTCATAGCAGATTCTTAGGTTTGCTTCAAAACCATGTAAGTTACCTTATTGGTTTGCATCTTTATCAGGTTTTCCGTCTTTCTCCCCAGTCTCATATCAATCATCAGAGGCCTGTCCTAAAACTTCCTCAAATGCCTATGCCAGAGATTTTCTACATAGCTATCATCTTATTTCTAAATGGTCTATGGATGTTCTTTCTTAACAGAAGCATTATCTGACTTCCAAAGTACCAATCCCTGATTAGAGGGAACCACGTAGGTATGCGCATGCATTTTAGATCTGAAAATAATTTGAAGAGCTCGTCTGCTCTGGATATCTGCTTTGGAGAGGTAAAATAACCCATTTCACAGAGGTAGTTGAGGCTCAGGGCGGCAGAAGGGAAAGGAAAGTGGTCACATACCATATTTTAGACCTTCTTGCTATGTTTGTGTCAATACTAACCTGTTATAGATCTCTTTATTGTCTTAGAGACATTTTAAAATCTGCCCTTGGGGGTGATTTTTATAAAATGAGAGTAATAACTATATGTCTTCCAAGGCTGTAGTGAGCCTTAAAAGAAAGAATATACGTAAAGCTCAGTGCCTATCTGTTATTGTAATGCTATTATGTAATCATGAGCCATGTTTGTAGGGCAGAGAGAAACAATGCCATTTATCTATTTTAAAAAATACAGAATTTTTTAATTGGAAGAACATTAAAGATCAAGCTCCCTACTTCACTGTTTTATAAATGAGCAAACTAAGGTTAAGAGAGTTGAAGTGACTTGCCAAGGTTACCCAGCTAATGAGCAACGAGAATGAGACTAGCATTCAAATCCCCTCATTCCTGGTTCAAGTCCTCTTTCCACTGTGTTATAACGTGCTTGGTTTTTAATCCAATGTATTTAGCTATGCAGACATGCTTTAAGACACCCTTAGAGAACAAGCTGCATTTTTTAGAACAAGCATTATCTTTCTGGGACCACCAGCACTTGATTTCACCAAGTGCTTCTGCAGGACAGTAAAAGGCAGCCACTGTTCTTTTTAATTATTTGACTGAGTGGGCCAATGGGTCTCAGCAAACCCAGTGCACACATTCTCTGTGTCAGAGACTGTAGCTCTCAGCCAGACACAGCCACTCTTTCCCTACCCTCCAAAGAAAGCCCCTAGCCATGAATAATATGCATTTCATAGTGAAAACTAAGCATCGACTAGCAAGCGTATCTCTTCAACATCACACAATGAACCCAGTATCTGGATTCTAGGAGCAGCGGAAGTCTGCTTGCATGTAGGCATCGTAGGATTAAGGCGAGAGCAGATACACCTGGGACCAAGGGAAAATAGGCCAAACAGAAGAGTGTGAGAAAATTAGTTCAGCTGATTTGATGTGAACATCTGCAGAAATTGTTAATAGGCACTGTGTCTAATTAAATCCACCAGACACACGGATGCCAGTTCTCTGTGGCATGGAGTTCTTCCCCACACTGTACCTGTTGCTGGCAGGTGCAGGCTTGCATTCTATCACGTGCAATGTCAAAAGGGGTCAAGGGAGAGGAATTCAAGGCTCCAGTCTGATTCGCTTAGAGACAAGCACGTCACCAGTGGAGACAATCACGCTCGAGACTCAAATTCAGATTGAATGGCAGATGCACTGAGACCTCACTGCTCTCCAAACCGCCAGTCTGGAGGGCCTCACAATTCTGACAGAAAGAGTAGACCTCTGGGCAGTGTAGATTTGAGAGACAAATTCATACTGTGAACCAGATTTCAAAGACAGCATTCAACTTGTTCTATGGGAGAGCAAAATATTTAGGTTTATATCAGCCTCCATTTGTATACAAATGACTATTGTGCAAATAACAAATGACTTTGTACATTCAAACTGGCTTGTTTTGGGTAGATGTTTCCTTGGTTATTCCACATGGGCTCAGGTATTAATTTGTGTCTAGCTATGTCCCAAGCTGCTCCTTTGACAAATGGTCTCCACTAAACCAGACCCCCAGTGAAGTGGGTGTTGGGGTCCACCCAGTCCATTGGGTTTCCAATGGGTGCAAGTTGCATTGAGAAAGCAGCAGGGCACAGTGACTAAGAATACAGGCTCAGGGGTCAGTTTCAGCTCCCCACTAGCTGGCTAGATGACCCCCAAACAAGTTACTTCAGCTCTTAGGCTCAGTTTCGTCATTTGTAAGGTGAAGATAACAATAGTACCTACCCGATTTGGTACGTGTGAGGTTTAAATTAAGCAATGCACATCAAATGCTTAGAGTTACACTGGCACAGTGGAAATGTCCCTCAGTGTCAGATATTTTCATTAGTTATTACTGAATAAGCTAATTCCAGCAGATATCAATTGCAGCTTAATACTCTTGTTTCTTACAGAGGAGAGGAATGAAAATTCAAAACTAAGCCTGAGGTTGAACAGAGCTATTTTAAGATCTACAATATTATTTGGACCCATGTTATGCATCTGAGTTCTATACACTAACCGTCACTTTGTCACAACCATACCCTGCCTCCCCTACACATACACACATAGATACATGTTCATGTGCTGATGTGATATGATGAATTAAAATGAGGCTGATAGACAGGAAAGTTGTGTTCTTGGCTAGATTTCCCCCCTAATTCTGTAAAAATGTATATGGTCACTATTGCTTAGTTAAGTTTTAAGCTAATGACATAACAAGGGAATATTTTAAATCTAGTATCTCTCACTTATGGTCTAATGAGGAAATTCTAGGAAATGGATTCTTGGGGTGAAGAGAAGGTGTGAAGAATGGGCAATAAGTGAGAATGGGATACTCAGTTCCTTTATATCTAACTACTTGCCTGCCCCATCTGCTTTCCTCATGCCTACACATGCCACCCCAGAGTGATATAACCAAGATGAATGAGATAATGATATGAAGCATTTTGTGGTCTTAGTAGGAGGTGTGAAATGTAAGTCAAAGGATGCCATGTGCATGGAGATAGCCTTGTAGACCACTTCTGCAGTAATAATATTCTAAGGACGGGGAGATATTCTGCAACAGCAGACACATGAGATTACTGTAATTGACATTGGATTCTCCATAGGACCTCTTAATGAATGCTTTCCTATTTTTATCCCTTCACTTGCTTTTAATTCAGCTATATTGAGATCTGAATGGTGATTAAAACAATTATTTAAAATACAATGTGCAATTCCCATAATGATGTATTTGAATTTTTATTTTCAATATGTTTTTAAAATTTATTCTTTCATTTAATATAATTTATTCATGTAGACTTCTAAATGATATTCTATGCTGTTTTGAATGACTACTTTTTCTATTTTTGTGAGGCATTTAGAACATTTATAAAGTATAACATTAGACATTAAAAAAAAAAAGAATGAAATAAACATTAACATTCACACTCACATCTCCTGCATATCATGTCTGAGAAATTTCTCCTCAAATTAACCCCCATGGAGTAAAAGTCTGTGTAAGCAGATGGACTTTGCACCTTGCCCTAAAGGTCAGCTGGCTGGAGTGTTGTGAGTTTGGCAGCAAATCCCTTAGTCAAGGACCTTCCCATAAGAAAAGCTTCATCTTGATTTCAATTCAAGTGACATGAAGGGGACTCAGCTTCTATCATAGACACGACAATCAGCTAGGCTTCCAAAGAATTCTGTTAGCAATGATGATGCTGGTGATAATGATGGCTGTGAGGGCAAGAAGCACATTATATTTTCCAAGGCAATTTCACAATTGAAACTTACAGCAACATAGAATGAGAAATGCATTTGCAAAGTATTTTCTTCCAGGTAAAAAAAAAAAAGAGGCATATAATTCCATCAGAGTTCTTTAATTTCTCACATTAAAAGAACTTTAAAATGTGTTGGAAAATGTCTTGGAAGAATCCAATTTAAATATTTTTCAATGTACTAGTGATAATAGCAGCAACTCTGGGTTGAGAACCAAACTCACAAATCATTCAAATACAACACTTTGCACCCCTTTCCTGACTGCCATAAGAATGACCAGCCAGAAATACGGTTCTCATAAATGATGGTTAGGCAGTGATGCATGCTGCAGCTGCGTTATTCTGCGGGAATATGAGTTTCCCCCATAGGAAAGCTCAGGAATGTGGTTATTGCCTGTCTCCCTTGTCACTGAGTCCTTGAACAGTACCTATTTTATGTTCTTAAGTGAAAATGCTTGCTTAACTGTGTGTTTGACAGAGGACAAAGTGTGTTTCTGAAACCGAGTGTCTATTGAATCTTCTCTTGACTATAGTAGTACAATTCTGAAAAACTTTGTTCAGAATTTGGCAAATCTCTCCCTCTCTCTCTCTCTCTCTCTCTCTCTCTCTCTCTCTCTCTCTCTCCCCCTACAACCATTGTTGGAATGTCAAATGGGCATCTCAGATTGATGGCATCGTCTAGGACTTCCCACATAGACAAGATAAACAAAAGGCTTCCATGGACAGGTATGTAACTGTGGAGACAGCAGCACTGCAGAAAAGGCCTCCTGATCAGAAAGAATGTCTGTCCCACAGTCAACTCTCTGGCTCTGCAGTCACCTTTGACATGACTTGCTGAATAGGAGTTTGTTTTCCAATTTCCATGGTTCAGCCATAGGCCATACAAAGTAAATACTAGTAAATGAGCAACAGTAGGTTCAAAGGAACATAAGACCAGAATCCCTCCTCCTTTGGAAGACAGTTTGGGTAGCATTCACATGTGAATCAATCTGTTTGGGGTCTTTGAAGTGACTTTGATTAAGAGTTGTGGCCCAATAGTAGTGAAATGGGCGGGGCCATCAAAAGAATTGGCAGTTCCAATGTGGACATTTGGCGTATGCACCACATCCAGAGAGAGCCCCAGGTAATGAGATGCTTTTTGTCTTTCAATTCAAGTCACTATAAAACTTGAATGTGTCTCATTCATATTTTTCAATGTAACGATACTTACTTCACTTTCAAATAACCTATTTCTTCGCTTTCACTCCCTATTGCTACACACTGTAGAATTAGCTTTTAATTCTCAAACATAGATTAATTTTGGAAGCTAAACAAAACGGAAATACTTGAGACCAGAAGCATAGTTGATATAGTGGAGAGAACACGGGCTTTGAAGTCAGAAAAAAATTAATAACTAAATGACATGGGTCACTTGTCCAACCTTTAGAGCCTTCGTTTCATCCTCTGAAAAATGGGAACATAGTACCTCTTGCTGAGTTGCTACAAAGATTAAGGATAAAAAAAATGGGAATCATAAACTATGCAGTTATTTGTTCAAAAATGGTCATTATTATTATTATTAAATTTCTTAGGCCTATTTTCTGATTTTTATCAGGTTGACTACCAGTTTTCTTTTCAGTTGGTGCTGTTTTGTCTCAGCACAGCACTATATATCATGCACATATTTCCAGTTTTCATGGGATTTGAATCATAAATACACACATACACAATTGGTTTTTAAATTAATTTATTTTAGGGTTGTCATTTATACTATTAATAACTATGATGAATGCATTCTACAACAATATTTTAAATGGACATGAAAAGTAGAACTACATAATTACTGACTCAAAGTATAATGAGAGAAAACACACTCCATTCTAACAAGAATATTCAAATTGTTACCCAATTTGATTCAGAAGGAGAAAGAAATCTCTAGTCTGGGAAAATCATAGTCTCTTTTCCCGTGCTGTAGATACCTGAATTTCATTATACTCTCAAGTCCTCCTGACTGCTCCTAAGGTAACATTTCTGGCTGAGACTCTGGTCCTTTTCATCTACGACCAAAAGGAACAAATGTTGCTGTTCTTAGCAAAGTTTATTTTCTAAAAAAACTGAAAGATCTGTCCACATTGTAAGAAAACAGATTGACTGATTGTTTAGTAATTTCTAGGCAATCCTGGGGGCCCCAGAGGACTATTACTAAATAGCTGTCTGGCTCCTAAGCAAGTCTTATTTATTCATATAGAAAGCCACTTAGAATCTGGATACCGAAACTTTGGTCTTTCTAAGAGTTATCCAGGTCTACACTGAATTTGTGAAGGATAAGACAACTTAGAAAACTTGAGACTTTTCACTGAATAATATGCCAAGTGAAGTCACAATGGCACTCGTACGGCACGAGTGCTTCTCAAACCACTTCCCCAGGTCTCAGCTCATCACTTTGTCCTTATCGATTCTGGCCAATGAATGCTATCAAGGATATGAATGCAAACTGTGTCGAAGACTGATTACCTTGGGCCCTAACACCATTCTCCTTCCCAAAATAAGTCTTTCCTCTACAGAATTAAAAACACCATCTGTAATTCACAAAACACTCCTGCTAGCAGACATTTGATTCATTAAAATAATTCTCTTATTTTCCTCCATCTTATCTCCATACTTCCACATGTTAAAAAGAGTCTACTTTCTTCTTCTACCCCAACACCTCTTTTTTAAAAAGCAAAATATTCCAAGTTGCCATTAGAAGTTCAGAAGGAAAGAATGAGACAATAAGGAGAAAACATCCTTCACACACTTTACTAATGAGATAAGAAATTTCAAGAAATTCTACTCTTGATTTGGCAGAGACCAGAGTTAGGGAAGGAGTCATGAAAGCAGAACATTTAGAGATAAAAGCTAGTGAAGCAAGAATCAGAAGAAAAGAGGTCCAAAAAAGTAATCATTACTCAAGAAGACAAGAAAGGAGAATAAGAAAAGAGACTTTTTTGGAGTGTGTGGCCTGCTGTCATCACCTAAAACCACGAGAATAGGGGAAGTTTCCACATAATGGAGCAAGGAGGGAGAGTGTCTTTGCCAGGTAGGACTGCATCACTGTAACGACCTGTTCCAGCCATCATCTTTAAAAAAGATACGGCTATGCTTTGTTTACTCGTGTTCATCTGCTTCATTAGCTCAAAGAATATTTCTATTAGAGCTTTATTTGGCAATTAATTATCATTTATAAATGGAAACCATTTATACTTAGTGGAAACCTAATTAATGTTTGCTGCTAAAGCAAAGTTCATGAAATAATCCCTGATTCTAATGATCCTTGATAATTCTGGGTTTTACAGCTAATGTTCAAATTTGAGATGTTTGACTGTGACCTCATCCTGTAACATGAAGCACTGATTACACCGGATTTCATCTTTGGTTCAGATGTGGCTCCACCTTAATTTGGAGAATGCCTTTTTATAGTTTATAAAATGATTTCATGTGTGTTATTTTTATGAGAGATAGAGAATATGCTGATTTTATAGAATAGTAAACTGTGGCACAGAGGAAGTGGCAAAAGCATGACTCAAGCCAGGCCTTCTGGCTCTAAACCTAATACTCCTTCGACCAACTAGGGTACAAATTATATGCACTGGATGTGATCCATGCCTTCCATAAGTCTGCAAAAAGATGCCATGGTGACTATTATTCATATTGAATGGGCAGAATTGCATAACACACTCCAAATGTCTTACTAAAATTTACCCTAAAAACTACTTTAAGGGTTGGGAGGGCCACCATCCTTCAATGCTTGAATGATGTGACACCACTGATTGACACCAACCCAGCTCAGACCTCAGGAAGAGTGGGGGAAAGACAAGCCAAGTCACAATCCAAATTAGTGCAGCTGCTCCTGCAGCTCGAGGCACACAATGTGGTCTTTGACTAACCTTTCAAAGCTCCATGTAGCTTGAGCTCTGATGGCGCTTGTTACAGAAGAGCAGGGCGGTGCCGAGCTGACAGCCTGGAACATTGACCAACACACTGCAACTGACATGTAAATAACCCTCTGACTAGGGGTCCTGAACTTGGAAAAGGAAATGTCACCTCCAGGCTTTGCCCATCATGTGTTTATGCAGAAATGGTCCCTCCAGGTGCCTCTCCCCACCTTTGCAGACAAGGGACATAATGCTGGTGGACATAATATTTTTGGAGTTTATTCCCAAGACTGGCTGTAGTTTTAAAAAACATTTCTTTTATCTGAAATTCCTTAGGTGAAGGGATCAGAAGGTACAAACTTTCAGTTCTAAAATTTTTTTAAAAGTCATGGGGATATAATGCATATCATGGTGACTACAGCTAATAATACTATATTGTATATTTGAAGAGAGTTGCTGAGAGTAGATCTTAAAGCTTCTCATCACAAGAAAAGAAAATGCAACTCTGAATGGTGAGGATGTTAACTAATTAAGCTTATTGTGGTGAACATTTTGCATTATATACAAATATTGAATCATGTTGCACACCTGAAACTAATATACTATTATATGTCAATTATATCTCAATTTAAAAAAAGTATGTCTAAAATGAAACATATTGTCTTCCCTATTTTTATTCCTATTAACATGGCCAATCAAGAGTTGTCTATGTCAGTGACTCTTAAATGTGAACTCCTAATTTCCTGGGTACTTTTGATTCAGTAAATCTGGAGTGAGGCTTGAGATTCTGCATTTCTAAGACATCACCCAGTGATGCTGATGCTGTTGGTCCATGTACCACACTTAGGGTCTCAAGGCCCTGTATATTACTTTATAGAGGTTAGCAAAGGAGAGAAAAAGATGATGTATAAGATAAAGGCAACACAGTTCAGATTCTTCTCATAATTTATAAATATCTGTTAAAAAATAGCTTATGCTACTGGAGATCCAATCATGTTTTAGGATTGCCTATCAGTTTAGAATCAATAGGGAATCAAAACAAACTAAATTGTGTGTCTTAAATATTTGCTTTCCTTAGTTTGCAAGGTACAGGTAACACTCAGTTCTCTTTGTGAACAAAGTACTAGGCTGTTCTCTTAAAGCTGACTGCTTACTTAACAGAATTCAGAATGGAATGGTGAAAGGGTGGGAGCTATAGTGAGACCTAAATCATAAAAAATCTGAGTACAGCTATGGGATTGCCATCACACCCTTGAAGGATCTCCCCGGAGACCACTCAGGCCAAATAAGCCTGTCCCCACCCCCAAGAGCAGAAGAGCTATTCCTTAACAACAGCAAATATTATTTAGAATATTGAGCACATGGAAGCTGAGAATTATCCTGGAAAGAAGAATCCCACTGCACTGTAAAAAGCTATGTTTTTTTGTTAAATGAAATCATCATATCATATCATTTTTTAATGTTATATTCAGTTTTCAAAGACATATATAGAATGCTTTGGAATTCAGATTATTCAACAAGTGTTTGCATGCCAGGCCATTTCACTAGGAGCTAGGCATACAGAGTGAGCAAGACAGACAAAATCCTTGCCTTCACTGAGATGGCAGTCTGCATTTTTTTTTCTATTAAATATGTCTTCTTATAATTTGGTAGCCCCCTCCCCCAAAACTTCTTTATTTTTTAAGTACATAATTGAATCTTGAATCCCGATTTTAAAAATATTTATTTTTTTAAAAAATATGAGCAACTGGAACATTTATATATGCTGCTATAGTTGGAAAGATCATGAATTAGGCACCTCTTTTTTGTATATGAGTATGTTTACCTAAATATACAATTAGGTAATTATAAACTCTGATTTCTGCTCACACAATACCTTGTAGCTACTTGCAATTTTTGTGTATGATATTGTATTGTAATTACTTGTTTACAAGTTTATTTCCTGAACGAGGCTGAAAACTTCTTGATGGAACCACCACTAGCCATTGAGTTGCCAAGCCAGGAACTGGGCCTGTCTATGCTCGCTAAGTCATGTTGGTTATCCAGGCAATTACAATAGTCTCTTCACTTGCCTCTGCTTTGGGCCTCCACCCACCTCCCATCTTAGACTTCCAGGCTGATGTCTACAGTACCCAGAGGGAGCTCTCTAAAATGTTAATGGCTCATGTCAGTCCTGGTGTCAATGGATTCTCATTATGATCAGGATAAATCCAAACCAGTATACAAGTTCCATGAACAAAAACATGTGACAAATGTTACATTCGATCTACTTCCTTTGATTCACAATGCATTTTAGTATATTAAAGGTTGTAAGTAGGCCTGCAGTTAAACAGCCTTATTTAGTTTTTTTTTAACCTAGAATGTGTCAAACCCATTTAACTATAGACTTTTCCCCCTAGTAATTCCTATCAGCATCTTCCAAGCCAACATTCTCTAGCACATTATAATCTATTCTTTATAAAGGCTGTCTTTCTCTCATTCATTCATTCAATAAATATTAACAGGGTTTCAAATAATACTGGCTACTATGTTAGAACTTTATACATAAGGACACATCAGATGTCATCAAATATGATCCATGAATGTAATAAGTGTTAAACTATATAAGATACAGAGATGGAGCAAAGAAAGGAATAATCTTATGCTGTTATCCACTACAGGGTTAGCATAAGGTTTTACATATAGATGAGTGGAAAGGGAGGATAAAGGAAGGAAAGAAATGAAATGAAGGGAAACCTAGAGGAATCAGAAGGAAAAAGGTATTTGAAAGAAAATAAAGATAAATAATACACTAAGTTGAGAGACTGGGAAGGAGTTCGAAGGTAAAGTAGGATGAAATGAAGTCTAAGTAATATGTGGAGAAAAACAGGAGAAAGGCCAGTGTGACATTAGCCACGACTGTTCATATTCTAATATTCTAAAATCTCTTTGTTTAGGGTTTCCCCTCTCTGTGCTCCGTGGTCTTTCCTAAAGGATCCTCTCTATGGCTACCTCCAACCATCAGTTTTTGTTTGTTTTTCCTTTTAGACTAAAAAGAGTTTCTTTTCTGGAAGGATGTCAAGTTGTTCTACACTGGGATTGGAAGGCAAGCTGATTGGAGATACAACGGGGTCAGTGTCTGGACAGCAATCTGTCATGAAGCAAAGCCTGTCATAGACAGCCCAGAGATGCAGACAAAGACACACGACCTTTATTTTCCAGAGGGAGCCTTTAAAGCACCTTGGGGCCGCAGTTCTGCATGGGGGCCTTGAGCTTCCATGTTGGACCACCTGCCAGGAGGAACTGTGCGTTGGGCTGACCTCTCCCAACCCAATGTGAATAACTTCCGAGAGGTAGCCCCACATAAGGGCAGGGGCTGCAAATGGGCGAAGAAAGAGAGGAGATTTATAGCTCTAGAATATCTCTGCCTTTTGAAAATGAAATGGCACATTAGGGGGAAAATGGGGCTTGGCTGAAAGGGCCTGTCCCCAGGCATGACCAGTTCAATGTTCATTACCCAGCGCAAAAGCTTGGGTCAGTCAAGGCAAGTCTGCAGAGAAAAGAAAGGATTGGTGTGTTTAGTAATAGACAAGTAGAGGCTCCCTCAGACTTCTCTGATCCATTTTTAAAAAGCCTTATCCTCATTGATTATTTTTCCCAGAAGGCAGTGTTTGCTGGGAGCCTTGGAGGGGCCGTCCTCACGCAGGGGAGGACTCAGGCCAGCATCTAGAAACATTTTAGGTTGTATGCTAAAGCATATTCAGATCTGGAAAAGAACTTGATATGCCATTAAAAAGCCCCTCTAAATAAACAGAAAGCTAGGTTTTGTGTCTTTTGCAGTCATTTGATTTTTCTAACCTCTAAGAAATCCTTTAGACTCTTAAAAACCCTGATGATCCTCTCAAACCCAGATGGCTTTTTTAACCACTTAAAAAGGATAAGTTCTTTCTAAAACAATAAATGATGGTAGCCTCCCTGATGTCATTCCCTTGGGGATGTAGAGTTACTTAAACCCCCAAGTCATCTCTGCTTTTTGATGATGAGCAAGAAAGTGAGGGAGTTGCACGATTAGAAAATGTGACCATCTTATTAGACAACGTTTTGTCTGGACTTTTGGGGGACAAAGACGAGCTCTGAGTAGAAAGACTGAGGTTCATTTCAGAGTTCCTCCACGAACATGTCTGCGGCTGTACCAGCGTAATCCATGCACAATGAAAACACAGACAAGGGAGATTTGCACAGCTTTTAGCTTAGGTCAAAAAAACATGTAATTTGTTAAGTAAGAGGGCACTAACACGTGCCACGTCACGCTGGATTTTCTTGAAAAATAAAAAAAAAATAACAAAGTTAAACTTTCAGTCAACCTGAAAATATTAGCTTTTTATGGGGGCAGGGCGGAACGAATGGAACAGCAGCACTTTTTTTTTTTTTTTGATTGCCCATTTTCTGAGTCTTCTCAGAGAAGGAGTGATAGAGGAGTGAGGCAGACAGGAAATATGATTAGAGGAAAATAGTTCAAAAAGCATTAAAGATATAGCACAAGTGGAAAAGATAGGCCTCTATGACCGTTGGCAAAAACATATACCAGTGCACAATGATAAATATTGTTTCCCTGAGGTTGAAATTTGAAATCTTTTAATTGAAGGAAAAAATGCAAACGAGTCAGTAGCACATGGAATGCTATAGACAATGCAGACTGAAGCAATGTTTTATCATTTCTAACTCTGAAGTGACAAATACTTTTCGAGAAGTATAAAGTGCATGGGTTTAGGAAAAGAAGGTGTTTTGATTATAGAAAATGTCCCTCTTTAAACCATAAAACAACATTTTGGAAGAAAGAAAGAGAAGGGCTTGCCCACAAGCATAAGGTCAAAGGTCAGTATCAGTGGGCCAGAACCATTCTGATTACCCAAACCCTGACAGAAAGCAGGGCATATAAAATACTGTGAGAGATTTAATAGTTAGTGTCACATCTTGATCTAGACACCCAATATTTATTAAATGCTTTCATTGAAATTGTTTTTTTCTTTTATTAAATCAAAATTATACCATCAAACTTTAAAAATGTCCCCATCTGGTTTTTAATTATCTTGACGTCTTCCTTATCACTGATTATGAGTATTTTGTCCTAATAAGAAAGCTCTATCTTCTCTAAGTACCTCCGCTCAGACCTTTAGCCAACAATCCTGTGCTTTCTAAAATAGATTTTTAAATGATGGTGATGAGGATAATGAGGCTGAATAAGATGATAATAGGATATTTAATGCCTTCTTTTCTAAGGTCAGTGGACATTAGCTTAAATCTGAAACAAACTTGAATTCTCTAATTAAATAAACTATTTTAATATATTTATAATAATTAATTTATAAATAATTAATTAAAGAAATCTCTAATAAAACTCAAGTTTCTTCCATCACAACTTCAAGTAGTCTGTCTGGTCTTGGACAAGAAAAAGTAGTATTAAAAAAATGTCAGTTCTACTGATGTCCTGGGTTTTATGTTGGGACATAAATGGTGGGGAAATGGTGGAGTTACTAATAATTCTACACTTTTGCCCAAACAAAAGTCCAGGGAGAGCTTACTGTACTTCCACTCCCTGTCCTTCTCTCTCATGGCATAGGCCTGAATGTGGAGGGAGCGCTGACCCCCAGCGTCCCCACAAAGAGCTTTGGACAATAAAGAAGGTCGACTCTTTCTATACAGTCCTGCCTTTGTGCTCCGTGTGGGGCTTGATCCTTGCGGCCCGAGAGCTCAGTAGATGCCAGGGAGATAGATGTGATGTGTTAGCCTCATCCAGGGCAGCAGCTGAGCCACTTTCACACAGGCAGGCAGGTACAGCCGAGCCTGGTAACAGATGAGAGCCCCTGGAGAGCCCTTGACTATGGAGAATGAAAAATCAAAAGAAACCATATTGGACACAGATACAAAGAGAGTCCCCTGCTCCTTTTCTCTCCTCCCTTGTTCCCTTTCTCCCCTTCCTTAGGAAACATCAATGAATGTGGAAAGCCAGTCTTCCCCCTGGAAGCATTTGAGTACACTGGGACTCCAGATGCTATTCTACGCAAATGATTTCCACACTTTCCTGCCTGGGGAGATGTTCTTAAACCCATCTGCATATCCATTTTCTGTCTTTGATGGGAGGGAAAGGCAAACTAAGAGATGAAAACACTTTCCAGACTACTGTTTCCTCCAGTTCACTTTGGTTGAATGGAAATGTAATCCCAGGACGTGCAGGCAGGTTGCAGTGGCTGCTCACGTCAGGGTATCAACGCCACCATGTTAGTTGGGGGGAGAGCAGGGAGGGAAAGATGTTAGGGTGCAAGGCCCAGAAGAGAGGCAATGAAGAATCAATGAAAAGCTTGAAAAATACTAAGTGGTTTCCTCAAATTTGTAAGTAGGGGGTGAAAATATTTGAGAAGGCTTGGCACCAAAGTTATGGAAGTACTTTCAATGTAATATAATTTAATTTTGTATTTCACTGTTAAAGATGACTCACCTCTACTTTCCCTATTTGCTTTCAAAGTCGTACAGTATGATTTAAGATGTTTTGTTGTTGCTGTTGTTTGTTTTACATTATCTCTTTATGAGGTAAAACCAATTTAAGCATTCTAGTTAGTTGTATGGAAAAAAAATTTTTAAGTACAAAGAATGACAATCCATTACCAGGAGGCTAAGGTAATAAATTGCCATTGTGAGGTTAAAGCACAGTTAAAAGTTGTAGGTTAAAGAGGATTCTAGGAGTTTCAGCGTGTTTCTGATCCCTTCAACCCATATTAACATTAAATCAAACTTAGAACTAAAGCTCAGATAATATACAAACAAACTTGATACACACTAGAATGTTTAAGGGATATTTTAAAAGTATTATATGGCTGTTGTACATATTTCCTCTTTATTAAATATGAACCTAACTAATATCCTGAGGAAATGGAACACATTTATATTACATTTTAAAGTTTAGTTTAGGATAATTATACTTGGTTTTGACACTTCTGGTAGCATTACTGGTCTGCTGTTCTAGGCTGATGTTACTTTAAAAGAGTAAATAATTCACCATCAAGAAATCCTGAGTTTCTTGATGGTGAATTATTTACTCTTTTAAAGATCTGGGCTTCCTTACCACATTTAATTCCAAGGACACATGCACACACACACAATATTCTGACTATGACCTGAAAACAATATTCTAACAGGGAGTTTGTGATATGTAAAAATCCCTTGTGCTAAAGTTGAAATACAAATAATACTTTTACTATGGACCAGCCTGCACTGCACATCCAACATATACATATATATATATATATATATA
>NW_017731470.1:1700088-1703564 GCF_001890085.2 Hipposideros armiger
ATGGATCCAGTGGTTTAATGTATTCTGCATTCTAAAAGAGAAAACAGAAAAACTATCAAAGAAATAATAGAACAATTTCTGTAGTTTAGAAAAAGTTGAGTTTTATTAAGAGGACCCATTGAGTGGAGGCTGGGGTTTGGGGAATCACAGCTATATCATTTGTATATGTAACATGTGAAATATATATAAAAGTAAAAGTAAACATAGAGAAAAAGCTCAGTCATTGTAGAGGTCTAGATTAGGCAGGAGGGAATGTACATCATCAGGATTTTCTGTCTTCATGGTTTTACAGTCTCTGCCAGGAAGGGAGGACATCCATATATACAGAAGTAACCACTAGTATCATCTTATCCTGGAACGGTTTGCATACTTTCCAAACCCAAGCAATATGAACTCCTAGTACCTTATTTCCAATAGAGAAGAACTATTATTTTTGGCTCATGGTGCTCAGTTTTGTTTCATCTTTCTAATTCAGTACACAATATGACAATGTGAATCCAGAATCTTATAGTTCATTTCATTTGGTCTATTTATTCTACTCTAATGAATTTAGTTTAAGGCAATAATAATAAATTTCAGAAAACATGCATGCACACCACTCAAAAATTAACTCAAAATGGATTAAGGACCTGAAATTATAAAACTCCTAGAAGGAAAAAGGGAAAAATCTCCTTTACATTGGTTTTGGCAAATATTTTTTTGAAATATAATACCAAAAGAACAGGCAACAAAAGAAAAAATAAACAATTAGGACTACATTAAACGAAAACATTTCTGCACAGCAAAGAAAACAGCAAAACAAAAAGGAGACCTATGGAATGGAAAAAAAAAAACATTTGCAAACAATATATCCGATGAGGAGTTTGTATCTAAAATTTATAAGGAACTCATATAATTCAATAGCAAAATAATAACAATCTGAATTAAAAATAGGCAAGGGATCTATATAAAGTTTTCCAAAGACATACAAATAGCCAACGGGCACATGAAAAGGTGATTAATATTACTAATCATTAGGGAAATGCAAATCAAAACACAATGAGGCACCACCTCACAATTGTTAAGATGACTATTATATAAAAGACATGAGATAACAAATATTGATGTGGAGAAAAGGGAACCCTTNACACACACACACACACACACACACACACACACACACACACATATAATGTTATTCTGATGTTAATGAAGCAGTGTGGTAGCTTTTGTGTGTGTTTTTCTTCTTAAAGAACACATAACTATAGTTAAGAAGAGAGTACTTAAAATGGTGGTAAAATAAAAAATCCAAGTTCAGGTCTTGAATCAAATTAAATAATAATAGACTAATTTAAAGATACAAGTATGGAAAACATGTTCTCCTTCCCATACTTGGGGCAGACATCAATAGTCAATCATGACACTATACCCTTCTGTAGCCTCATAATCCTTCTCAACAATACTGCAAGGACTCACTACTATTAATCAAGTAGGCATATGGGGCAGGATGACATCTATTTGCCATCCTTGGACTAACCTCCTAATATATTTGTGCCTCAGTTTCTCTATTAGGGAAATGATCACAAGGATTAGAATCCTATATGGAGATAGGGTTGTGAATTTCTGGAATAGATTGTCAAGAGATGATATACATCTCTTTCTTTTCTTTTTCTGGAAAGTAAAAATAAGACAGGTAATGTCTATAAAGGGGGCTTTGGATTAATTCCATCAAAAATAAGAAGTTACATTATGCATAATATCTGAAAACTCATTCAGTTTTAGAATTCTACCATGGCTGCCTCACTTCAAGAAACTGTTACTCATAATATCATTGATAATCATGATGTATTAATAAATCATAGTTTTAATACAGTAGAGTTTCATAGCCAAAGAATGCTTCTCTAAAGACATTTAGTGCATAAAGTTATTATTGCATCTCTTATTTAATGTCAGTGGCTTTCCTAAATATAGTCCTCTGTAAGTCAAAATACAACTACTCCACCTGCCACCTGGGATTCTCTTCCTTTTTCCTGTTTTCCTAGTTGGCCCTTGCCTTATTTTGTCTTGACTGAAACGTCAGCACCCCAGAGAGGCCTTTCCTTACTAATCAATCCAAAGTAGATTGCCAACATTCCTATTGTTTTATTTCATAGCCTTCCAGACATCCATTCATCATCTATCTATCATTTTTTTCCTTCCTTCCTTTCTTCCTTTCTTCCTTCCTTCAATCTCTCTCTCTCTCTCTCTCTCTCTCTCTCTCTCTCTCTCCTCTCATATCTATCTATCTATCTATCTATCTATCTATCTATTTAATCTATTTATGTATCTATCATGTGTCTATCTAAATTTATTTAGTAGTTGTCTTCTCCAAACTTTCTAAAATATTTTTGTTCACTACCTAAGACCCTGACATATTCTAGAAACTTTGTATATTAGCATCTCCTATGCAGCTTTCTAAAAATCCCAATGCCTAGGCCAAACCCTGGAAGAATTCCATCAGATGGAGGAAAACCTAGGCGTCTATACATTTTAAAGCTCTGTTCCAATGTGTGGCTAAGACTGAGCCACTGAGATTCTCCCTATTATATAGGGAGAAACATCAATGTAAATTGCCACAGAAAGCCCAAGTTTTTCATGTTAAAATATACTACAAAAATTTTAACATAAATTACATAGCAACACTATAAGCAGCAGGGAAAAGTCATGGAAAATACTGGGATATAATCCAGCACCATAAAAAAGGGGTGGGGGGTGTGGCACAGATACAGTGACCATCCAAACAATGTCTTTGTTCTGTGCACCACTTTCTTGTACCAGTGTATGAATGGACTGAACTCAGAAACAAAACACTCCGTTTTTCAATGAGCCTAGCAGTTTGCCAGTGATGAGTACAAAAGCTGAGGGAAAGATTTTATGTTCATTTACAATTGGAGCTAAACTGGCGGGATCATGTCTCTTGAAAGTGTGGCTAGAGGCGATTAAAAAGAGGAAGATTTAAATCTTGATGCCTCCTAGACATTAATTGGAAGTAAGTGGGTGAGTCAATTCAAATGCAGCCACCTGCCTGTAAGACATGTATTTCAAGAAAGGATTTATGCAAAGTATCTGATTGTCTTTTGCTGTGGATACCTACTGAGTCCCCAAAGCACAGAGCTGGTGAACTTTGGGTGGGCAGCCTAGAGCTTGACTACAGTGCTCTCTCTGTGCAGAGGCAGCTGTTGGGAGCGGGGGACACAGACTTGGGGTCAGAAGAGACTGATCTGAGACATTGCTATGTCACTCACACCCTTGGTAACCATGTGCAAGTTACATCTCCTCCTCTGAGTTTCAGTCTCTTCAATTTTATAACTAATAGTACTTACCTACAAGGACTGTCAGGAGGGTCAGCTGTAAGGCCCTATATAAATGCTGGTCATGGGCCGGCCGAGTGGCGCGATGGTTAAGAACTCGCTTGGGACGCCAGAGGGCCCCGGTTCGGATCCCACATATGAGGGCCA
>NW_017731470.1:1704044-1705092 GCF_001890085.2 Hipposideros armiger
TCCCCCAATTCCCCAATAAAAATCTTTAAAAAAAATAAAAATAAAAATAAATGCTGGTCATTCTCATTACTGTGTGTCTTACAGCCGTCATCACTCCACACCTCCAATTTTCCTTTCATACAACAAGGGTGAGACCTATCTGCCTTACTGGAATGTTATATAAATTGATAGATAATATTATTCTGCTTTTTTGTAAAAACAAAAAACAAAAAACAAAACCTTAGACACACTACATTTTTTACATTAGTCAATAAAGATCATTTGTGACTGCATCAATATCATAAACTAAGCACAACCTCCGGCCTCCCTTTTCTTCCTGAAACCTTCAAAATACCATGATTTTAAAACACTAACAAATCTGGGAAACAAGGAGTATGTCTCAGGCATATCAAAAATGCTGAAGATTCCACAAAAATTGGAAAACTAGAAAATAAAGTTGAATTCAAGAAGAAAAGCAAAGGCCAGAAAAACCATATGGAGAGATTATTAGTTCACAATGTAAGAGCAGCACTGTGGGTGCTCCAAGCTTGGACTTGGCAGATGTCGGGAGCTGAATGGTGGCTTTGGATGGCTGGTTGGGTATCACAATGTAAGCAAGTGGGAAAACTGACCCCTCCTTCCCTCCCTGCTTATTTCAAGAAGGAGGCAGGGATGATACCTTCTACAAGCAGAATCAATGATTGTGGATGCCTGTGCTGGAGGGATGGAGAAATGAGATGGCAGGGCCCAAAGTAGTTGGTAGATCTCATGGGTAAGAAACCCCAACATCAAGATGACTAACTGCTAGGCCAGCCCAAATAGTAGCACATTCACCAAATAGTAGCATCCCTTCACCCAAATTGCAGGTGGCTGGCTGAAATAAATGATACAGCATTTGTAGACACATCATTCATGGAAGGATTACCATATACCAATATGAAGATCCAACTAACACTCACTAAGTGATTGAATAAAATTTACACTAGGTAAGGAAAGTACCAGGCTTTCAATAATTAGCAAGTAATAAGGCAAACTAAACAAAAAATTAGAATATGACTATAATCCCAAA
>NW_017731470.1:1711835-1715364 GCF_001890085.2 Hipposideros armiger
TTACAGTGAATTATTGTTATATTGGGTTGTTGGAAAAGTCATGACGTATTTTTTCTGTATTTTTCATTGCAAAAATGCTTCATGACTTTTCCAACAACCCAATATATTATACTCTAGGGATTTTTTTTCTAAAATCAAGACAAAATTGAACTAAGGAATTTCTACACACTGTAATTTTTATTCTAAATTGTGTGTCATCTTTTAGAATACAGTAATTGGTCAAAGTACATCTTTATACACAGGTATTTAAATAAAGATTTCTATTGACTGGAACAAACTGCCCAACTCTGTGTCTGTTTGATTGCTAAATTGATGAATAATTTAGCTGTCCATTATGTCCAGTCCACAAGGACACAATCAAGGGCAAGATGTGCTCCAACTGTATATCAGTGTCATCAGCATTGTTACTCTTATCAGTTAAAACCAATAGCAAAACCAACAGAAACCTTTGACAACTCTCTTTAGAACTGAGATTGAAGAGCAAACACCAGCCATTGGGAATCACTACACCACCTTGACCATCGCTGAGCTGTCAGGATGTTGACAGCTCACTGTCATCCTGAGCTGTCGCCTGGTCTAGCCAGTCTTCCATGTCTGTTCTTGACTAAGAGGTTGTTTGCTTAATTTTGGTATTGCTAGAAGACACAGCAAATGCTCAGTCATATATTTTAAAAATAAATTAAGCAACCTAGTTTTAGCCTTACATCATCCCTTTTGGACTCTGGCTTGATTTTTCCTCTTTCCGTAGTCTGCACTGGTGTCTTCNCTCTTATCTGAATATCCCTAAAAGTATGATATCTTCCTCAATGGTATCTCAATGACTAAGAGCAGAGATTCTAAACAGGCTGGTGAGCTTTGAATACTGCCTCAGCTGTGTGATTCTGAGCAGGTTACTCAAATATTCTGTGCCTAAACTTCTAAAGCATAATATTAGCACTTACTACATAAAGCCAGTGGTGCACCACATGATGCAATGCCTGTAAAGTGCTCACCACCAAGCCTGGTGCATAGTAAGTGTTCAGAATGTGATAGGAATTCTTAGTACAACAGCACAGCTGATCAAGATTTCAGTATTTAATGTTCATTGTTGCCCTTGCCTTATTATTGTACCTTTGACAAGCATTTACTTGTGCATGTGTCTATGTGTATGTATGTTGTGCTGTGTTTTTCAAAATCAACATTCTACCATAACTGTGAGACGTAAAACGAGGATATGACTGTGCTCACTTTTGGAGAAATTCACTGATCTTGACATTCAGCATGTCTAGGCATTGTTTAGCTGGAGGCAAATATGAAGAAGTCCCTTCATATTGTGCTAGACTGTTGGTCATTTTGTTTTTTTCTCCAACTCCTAGAAGAGAATCACATCATGTGGAGACAGTGGAGTTAGAGATCTTTAGATATAGCATTACTATTTAATCTCCTCTAGTAAGGTTAAAGTTTTGGTGTAGATAGGGACATTAACATCCAAGTATAAACTTTCCTATTAATTGATTTTATAATTTACTTGAGTCCCATAGAAGCTAGTAAAGATGAAGCAAAAATGCATTTTAACCTTTTCAGTTTGACTTCCTGGCGAATCCCTAGTGATTCACTGTGTATCTGGGTCCAGAATTTGTCCCATTTAGGTAAACATCTTCAGTTTTCACATAGGAACTATTAGATTGCCAATCTATTCCCATCCCCGGCTCAAGTATCATGGGTTGTTTCTAAAACTATAGACTGTTTGCTTCATACCAAATTTTACTACCCCTCCCCCGAAACTCCTACTTGGTTAACCATCCAGAATATGCCTTCTGTAGATTCCATGACGAACTGATTATTGAAAGAAATTGGTTAAATGCAAAATCCCAAAGATGTCATCTACTTTGTATTTTGCTTGGAAATCTAGATTCTCTCCTAATTTTTGATTTCCTATTATGACAAGCTTATGAAAAAACAATTATTCAAATAGATGTATTAGCTCAGGCCCCAATCTACCTGCCAAGAGGAATTCAAGACTGGTGCTTGTATATGGGTGGCTTTTGAGCAAAGAATTAAATATTTCTTATCCCAAGCGAGTTATCGGTCTGATTTCTTTTATAGGAGGCTTGAAGTAGTGATAGAAAAGAGTTCTGACTCTTTCACTTACAGTTATGTGCTTCTGGGAAGTCACTTAAATTCTCTGAATCTCAGTTCCCCTTTTTGTGTGTGTGTGAAATGAGAAGGTGATTAAATGTGGTGATAAGCAGAGCCAATATGTATAACTCTAGGGCACACAGTAGTAACCAATAAGTAATAGCTATTATTCAGTGAACAAAGTCATGGCAAGATAATGACCTAGTAATATATGAAGCAATTCATTCATTTATGCATTTATTCAGTGTTCAAGTAAGCATGTGTCTATTGCTTACTTAATGAGGTTACAAGGGTTAGGTTGAATAAGGATCCTGGCTTGAACATATTTGATCAGCTTGAAAAGGCATTAAAAATGTTTCATTTAGTAACAAACCTTTGTCAAGACTAGGATCCTCAGGTCTTCAGAAGCTACTTTAGTGAAGAGAGAGACTTCTCCTTAATAACTGATGTGTATGTAAACTACTCCTTGTATCAGTCCCTTGGTATTTGCAGTAAGATGAGTTCTCTTCTTGTCTCAAAACAAGGATCTTAACATAACAACAAAATATTTGAAGCCATACGAATATCCACCAACAAAGGGATCAATAAATAAGTTGTGTTTTTTTAATATAATGGAATACTATAGAACAGTTAAAAATTAATGAACTAGATCTACATATATCACCCAAAGATGTATTGAGTGAATAAAGCATGCTGCAGAATACCAGGCAAAGAAAAATATAATTCGTATAAAGATTTAAAAAGAAAAGTCTATATAGCTATAGATAAATGTATGTTTATGGATGCATAATCATATAGTAAGGAGAAAAAAAAACATACCTTAAAGGATACAATAAAAATAAGAAAATATACCAACTTTAGGAGGCTGGCTGCCACTGGGGAGAGACAAAGGAAAGTCACAAGAAATGTTACAAATTGGGCCTTACTTATATTTCCAGTATGTTGTTTCTTTAAAGGAAAGGTTTGTTGTGAAAATAAATATATAAGCCAGGGACTTGTAATAAAAGCAATAATTTTTATAATAGTGTTTAGATTATTTTTGGAGATAGGTTTTATAGGAACAAATAACACTCCATTTCTGCTACAAGCGTCATGTTCTGTTTAAGAGTGTTTCAGACATTTAAATTCTGGTTTAAGCACAATGGTCCCATCCAACTTCATTCACAGCAGTTGGATGGGAACATTTTGCCTTGCTTTCACTTTTTTTCCCTTTCCCCCTCGATTCTGATGTGTTCTCAACTCCTGACTTTTCTCTTTGGGTTTGTCATTTTCAGTGAAGATAGATTTGGGGTTTGTATTTGGCCTGGGGCAGTACTCAGAGATGACCTGAGCTCTTACCTGCAACTGGAAACTTTCCTTCTCCTTGTCCCTCCAGTCAGTGCTCCCAGCTCCCACCTCCAGGGTCACAGAA
>NW_017731470.1:1716719-1728339 GCF_001890085.2 Hipposideros armiger
CTCTCCACTCTTCATGAAGATGAAATTCCTTGTTTTGTTTTGTTTTGAATTTCCTTTCCTACCATAGTGCTCAACCACTTCATGATGTGGGATGCCAAGCTGTCATGATGTGGGATCCCAACATTGTGGCATGGTTAATTCCCACCCATTCGTGCTATATATTTATGCTAGGGTCAGTGGTTTAAGAAAATACATGCTTTTGGGTTTGCAAAAAATTAGTAAACAGAAACCTCCTTTAAAACGAATCAGGAGGGCCTATGGGGGGAGTTCCCACACTCTGTGTCTAGAATCAGGAGGGCCTATGGGGGGAGTTCCCGCACTCTGTGTCTATCACCAAGCACTTCCGGGAGAACTCTTGGTAATAGCTCTTCCAACTTCCTCTTCTCCTCTATGAAAGAGTTTCCTGTCCTTTGTTTTAGCAGACTTGCAGTGGCTTGCCATGGTTGAATGTTCTGGATTGCAATTCTTTGGTGTTCCTGAATAAACCCATCTTGCTGGAGAAATATCTTGCTAACAATTTGTTTAAGATAAACAGATTGGTATATAGATTTTTAGATTTAATTTTAATTCAGGTTTCAGCTAATTTATAAAGCCCAGAATCCTGTCAGTCTGTAATTCCATATAAAAATCTCATGGGCAAGTTTATAATTTTAAATTAAGAAAAGATTTTAGGAGTTCAGAAGTCCACAAAAAAACAATGTATATTTCTGCTATTTAAATTTTTTAAATATGTTGAAATTATAATCACTTTATCTTCTGATGCTTGTTTCTTCAGAGCGTGGAAATAAGGGGAGGAAATCTCTGTATATTCAATGCCATTTCCTGGGAAATTTAACTTAGAATTATGTAACAACCCACAAGTTATTCAATTTCAAATTCTGGTTCCATTTCAGACTTGGTGATTTACCCAGATTCATACAATTTTTATTTTATGGACTCTTGTTTATTCGACATTGTGGCCTCTTCTTATCTTTGGAGACAATCAGAAGAAAAACGAAGACATGCTGTCAAAAAGTGGTAAATTTAAATGGAGAAAGGCAAAACAATTCCAAATTTTTATTGCAACCAGTGTTTACAACCTTCTCTCCCTCCAAGTCTATTATTAAATCTAAATATTGCAAAACTGGCTTGCTTAAGTTAAGTTTCATCTTTTTTTAGTTCCTCTGAACTTATAAGACACTTGGAATAAGGGAATTTATTCAAATATTAATTGTGAATGTACATAATTAGAGGAGAAACAACTTCCATTGAGAGGAAATTCATCAAATAAATCCCTATTATTCAATGCCATTAAAAAATATGACCTATGTCTGTAGGTTATAACATGCAAGCTGTTATTCTCTACCTCTGATCTCATCTCCACCACATTCTTCACTGCTCATGGTGTTTTAGTCAAACTAGTCTTTCAGTCCCTTAAACATGCTATTCTTATTGTCACTTCAGGGCTTTTGCATCTGCTCTTCTCTCTGTTGGGGACAATCTTCCCTAAGATTATCATCTGGTTGCCTCTTCCTCATCATTTCTGTATTTGCAGAAATTGCCTCCTTAAAGAGGCCTTCTTTAACCATCTACATAAAGTTTCTTTTTTTTCCCCCACTTAATATAAATGTCTTTAATTTATTTACTCACTTACATTTATTTTTATAACAAAGCGCTTTTTATATAATTTAAAACACACATGCTTTGATTGAACAGTGATTGTAAATAGATCCAGTTTTCTTCCAGCTGTGATGACAACTTTGTCATTTCTTCTAGAAGTGTTGGCTCTGAAGAAAGCATTTTAAGGTGCAACTTTAGAAACAATGCAAGGTAGGCCTGTACATAAAGTTTCTAAACCCTGACACCCCACGCCCAGAAATCTCATGAACNAGGAGACACAAAATTACATAATTAGTAAAGCTGCTTGAAGCTTAGAGTAACAGATTGAATTCAAGTGGAAAAGACTAAACTAGTAAGACTAAAAACCACAATGAGTCAGGAGACCCAAGAATCTTGCTGGGTCTGTGTTGGTTCTTACAGTTCTACCTCCCAGGAATCTTGCTGACACATTATCACCCAATGATAGACTTTGTCTGAGCTCTAAACCATGACCTGAAATGTCCAGATACCCTGTAGTCATGAGCACCCACGCCTACCTGAACTGAAAGATGCCTAGCCAAGTCCAGCAGCCTAACCCGTGCTGAGCCAGATTCTAGAGGGTGGATAACACTCCAGGAAACTTCTATAAGGACCTAAGCCAGGTGACATGCATTAGGCCATCACCCTATTTTGGTGTCCCCCTGTCAGCACTCCTAGAAGTACACACTATACTGAGCACAAGCTCCTTGGGTTTCTCCCCTTAAAATCCCTCTAATGTAAGAGTACAGAGAGCTGAATTAATACGGGAAATATAATTACCAATGATGACAAGGTCATGTAAGTCCTGGTGTCCCTCAGGGTATCTGCATCATTATAAAACCACAGCCATAGGAGAAGAAAGAAAGGGACATGAGAGATTTTCTGATGCCAGGACACTCTAGGTCTCTCTGTCATTCTCTGTTGATCGTGACTTGTTTCAAAAGCAGGTGTTTTAAGTATTTTTCTTTTGACAGTTGCCAACTCATTCCTATTCACTTTTGGTTCCTGGTTGGAAAATCTCTTTTTTTTTTCCCATTGCCATCTTTTCCTGTTGTTAATTTGGTTAAATTTTTTTAAACTTCCTCCTTCAGTATATAACAGCTAAGAGTTTATTATGTACTGATTCGTGTGCATTAATCTTTCAAATATTTCTATTCCATTAACACAATAAATGATCAAAAAGAGGATCAAAATTGTCTCTATTTTTTTTAAATGTGCCCCTTTTAATAAGATCAAAGTTAAACCACAATTCAACTTTTAAAATGTTTAGAGTAATATAGAGCAATTCTCCCTGGTACTTCACTTCTTCTGCTTCATCGCTGCTGACATTCTTTAATTTTACAGAGTTTTGCAAAGGATTTAGGAGGAAATGTGAATCAGAGCTCTTGCTTGTTGCCTCACTACCTTGCTCCTCTCCTCAACTTGCTGAGACAGAAGGGAAATTAGAATTAGGGAAGGGGTGGGGTGGAGATGACAGGAGAGGTGAAGAGAGACAGAGACAGAAACAGAGAGAGAGAGAGAGAGAGAAGATAAATGGAGAGGAAATAAATATATAAGGGAGTAACATAAGGGAACCAAAAGAGGAAGAAAACAGGCACTAAAGCTTTTACTTCATTTTATAATTACTTGCTAGAATATAAGCATAGAGATTAGGTGCTTTTAATGGGGGGAGGGTGCTATTTTCAGTAGGATAGATAAGTCCTTGGAGCGCTTAGCAGCAGGCTAAACAAATTGTCTTAACTGCCTTGAATGCTCTGAGCAAACTTGCCATTTTTATTCATGGGCCTCTGAGCCATGGCTCCCAATGGATCCATGAAGATTAAATAAATTATGTCTCCAATCATTAGTGAGCCCCACTCTCTTTTTTCATGGTAAAGATGGGGCCTGCATTTATGCTGTGGACAGAATCTCAGCTTTATATTGGACAAGAAAAGATTTTGTCTTCACCCCTATTTTGATGCAAGGGGGCTATGCAGAGGATTGAAGATGCTGCCTCGGTCCATCTCAGCCCATCTGCTGACGGGGCATGGCCAGGGCATGGAAAAGGGATGAAGGGCCATCTTGCCAGCCAAGGCCCTACTGTTGAAAGGGTGACTTCAAGTAGTAAGTGCTCATTCTCCTCCCGCAGCTAGACTCTGCTTCAGCTGCAAAGGGAGGGGGAAGTGGAGGGGAGCTCTTCTGTGTCTTCATGGAACATGCTTCCTACAAGATGAAGTGAACAAAAGCTCACCTAATGTTACCAGGAACGATGTCCGTCCACCTGCAAGGACCCACAGTGCCTTTCCAGACAGTGACCTGCAGCTTCGTTACCTAACTGCAGACCAAGGCCCTCTGTGCATCTGCCTCACCCCTTTAGTCTGGTGATGACCTCAAGCCTGGACCAACAGTCAGGGTCAGCAAGGAAATGGGAAATCTATTCAGAAAACTGCCATTTTCCTCAGTTCTCCCACACACACACACACCTCCACTCTTCTCCCCAAGGTTTGCTCTCCTGTTAGTTGTCAAGCTGATGATTCTAACTCCCAGATGTGTCATGCTCAGTTAGTGAATAACAGACTGTCAAATCGAGCAATAAATCTTCTTGCTCGGTGATGGCTGTGCAGAGCTGCCATAGCACTCACCCACTAATTCCGTGTGATGAGTGAGGCTGGCGGCAGCCCCCTGTTCTCCAGGGACTGGTATCAAGGTGCAAACATATTGAGATGGGATGATTGCTGGATCGGTCCTGCTTTCCCGGCGCCTCAGTTCCTGACTGGAAACCAAAGGCAATCTGCCATGCAAGCACTGCTAATTATGTTGGCTCAATGCCTCTTTGGAACCTCTCTTCTTCCCAAGAATCTGACAACTTTTTCAGAGAATAGCATGGTCCTAACAAATGGGTGGTTTGGATACTGTGTGAGGTTGTTTTTTAATGCTGGGATTCCTTCATTTTTATTTTTCTTTCTTTCTTTCTTTCTTTTTTCTTTTTTTTTATTGGGGAACAGTGTGTTTTCCCAGGACCCATCAGCTCCAAGTCAAGTAGTTGTTTCAATCTAGTTGTGGAGGGTGCAACTCAGTGGCCCATGTGGGGATCAAACAGGCAACCTTGGTGTTATAAGCACTGCCCTCTAACCCACTAAGCTAATCGACTGCCCCCAGCTTTTCTTTATTAGGTAATAAGAGGTGGAGCTTTTGTGTAATCTCCTTCTCCAGGGATGAGCCATCCAGGATATTGAGGATTTCTCTTCTCTTCGTAGGTTTGCCCCCTTAGCCACTCCTCTAGAGAGAAAGCACTGGGTTAGCTTTCATAAAGACCAGGAAATGAAATACAAAGAACTCAGTGGCTTCCAGCCAAAATACTGGTAGCTTCATAGTTCTTCCATAGTTGTATTTTTTCTTATTCTAGATTCTGGACTTGTCTCCAGNTCAGATCAATAGTTGGAGATCCTGGGTAAGTGAAGGACGTGATCCAGTATTACCATGAATTCTTTACTTTACATAAAATGGTTGAAATCAACTTTTTATAGGCTGTCCTTGTCTGAATCTATATCTATCTATATGGCCTGACTTCAGGGGTATTAGCTGATAAGGCTTCACAACCTGATAGCAATTTAGGATAATGGATCAGGGAAATGCTTGTCCCATTGGCTCATTGTCTTACCAAGAACCAGGCAACAATTTAAGGGTGAGGATTGTAGCTTCTAGGTCTTATTTTCCCTAAAGATCTCTTTACAATGCCTTAATAGGGACAGTTGATTTGGTCTAGAGTTTCTGATGCTCCGAGTTTATAAAAAGCCTAATAAAAGAACTGAACAGTAGTTGGCTAAATGATGTTTTAGTGGCCTAAAATTGATAATCATTTTCCACATTTTTTTTCTTTTAAATTGCACAGAAAGAAGTAAATTAAGCCTAGTGCAAATACATCAAAAAGTTTCTTTCCATTTTAAAAGTCTATTTACTTAAAGTGCTATAGTTACAAATTAGAGCTCTGATAATCTTGAAAACTCATATACTAAAAGAGTAGGTTGTGAATCAGGGTGTTATGAAGGAAACTATTGTTTCCTTTCTGAATAAAGAGAGAAATGTCATAACTGATCATTTATGTGTATCAACTCAGAATGTTTCATCAAAAGGTACAATCTTGAGGGTTAAGATGATATACTACATTTCTGTTCCCACCTCACTTCACACACATATAGCATGGACATGATGATATATAGCCTCATTTCTACTCTTTGTGCCCATCTAAATATAAAATATTTGTTCTGAAGTCTTATTAGTGTTTATTCCATGGGGGCAACAGAAGAGTGTTTTGCTATATTATTATTTGCCATTTGATCAACTGGTGGCTAAATGTGAACCTACTTACTCTATTATGTTATTTCTGCTTTCAATTGCCCTCCTTAGAGAATCACTCTATGTAGAGTAGTTTGGGATTTAGCCTGGATACCACATTGAATTCTTCTTGTTAAAATCTACAGTGCAGTGAGATAACCAATCAAGATGTCATAAAATACATGTTAGGTCAATTTTTCTTAGGAAAGCTGGGTGAGGATCAGTACCAAATGAGAATGAGGAAAACTTGCTATCTTGTAATAGATATGTTCACTGAATTATAAGAACTACTGAGATATCTACACTCTAAAGTATTGAGAAACTACCATTGTTGGAGAGCACTTTGAAGTCCCACTTTAGCCAAATCCATGGTAAATAACGGATCAGGGGTCAGCAAACTGCGGCTCATGAACTGTGGCTCTGAAGTAAAATTGAAAATGAAAATAAAACTATCACAGTTTCATTTATAAAATTTTTAAAGGGTANCATGGCCATCAGCATGACCTGCAGCCAGGCCCACCTCCATTCATCTGGTAGATACTTCTCAGCACAAACTGAATCCTCATGTCAGTGGTTTTACTTTGGCGACATGTGTTCTGACACAAAAATAAAAGTATAGGTAGTTATAATCTCTAAATGCCAGATTATAGAAATCTGTTATGTTAAGCTCATCTCAAAGTGATACGTCAGGAAAAATCCTTCATGTACCTTCTCTGAAGGTCAAGGCAAGAAGAAAATGGAGGAACCTTCAACCTCCAGGATCAGGACCCTCTCAAGAGTTAAACTCAGAGCCCACAGAGGAAGACAGAGAATTTTTCCACCCTCTGACTTCTGTAGGTCAGAGAAATGGGCTGGTTGTGCATAAGCTAAGGAATGTGGGCAAATTATGGGTTGGCCTTAATATTCTCTGGATCATCATAAGAAACCAAGTGCTCAAAGTCTTAGGCCCTTTCACAGGCCATGTGCCCCCCACCCCCACCTCATTCTACAAGAAGGGCTTTACAGGCTCACTCAGAACAGGAGAGTGACCATGGTTTGTGCCCTGGAAAGTATTCTTACAAATGGAATCCTTGTGCCAAGGGTATATGGGTGGGCATTTTTCTTCTCTTTTTCTCCCACTCGGCCAACCTAGGATGAGAATTATAGTAGATGGAAGGCAAAATACATTGGTTTATAGTCAATTTGGATGCAATCTGTTAGTATAAACAATGGCTAAAATGTGGTGGGAAAGCCATCTGTCATTTTAAGGCAAACATACAGTTACTTTTAAGAAAGGAGGCTCAGGAATCATAAATTCATTCCAGGGCTCTAAAGCTTGGAATGCATTTGAAGAAAAGTGACTGAGTTTTTCTCACCCAGAGGATAAATCATGTTGTCACGATTCCAGGCTTTTGTTTTGTTTCGTTTTGCTACCACACAGCATCGTTCGGTTTAGGGCTTGTACCCTTGTGATTCTTGAGGTTCCACCAGGACATTTGAGCAAATATCAGTTTTAGTGAGGCAGCATATGGCCAGGTACTCTGTTACTTTATTGTGTGCCTATGCATATGTGTATCGGCCATATGTAATACACACGCACACACGCACATCTTTTCAGTTCTAAATCCAAACCCTCTGTAAATTAAGTGAGCCTGGAGAGTTGGAAAGACAACAGCAGCAAAAGGCTGGAGCTTGCAGCAACTGCTTCAAGCTGCATCTGACATAAAACTGGATTATAATGTCATTCACTAACTGACAGATCATTTAGTGTCTTGGAAGAGCCTGTTTTCACACTGCTGAAGTTCTCACAGGGGAATTCCATGTGGGCTCCTTATTGTCAGAGCTATTTTTCACCCAATTTGTTTCCAAATGATGTCTAACCTGAGGTCTTCCCACTGAGAGAGGTTTAAGCGATGATTAATGAGGAGTGTTTGGCCAGGCCCACCTGGGAAATGGCCCATCTGCAAACTCAGGTAAGACGGGGAGGCCTACAAGGCATCAGCTTGTGAACTGGCAGGCAGCTTCCCATGGCTGGAGGCCTTCTCACAGCAGTGGCAAGGTGTTCGGTATTAGCAGCATAATGTTTCAGGAGTGCTGGAGATAAGTGTCACTCTTGCTATTTTTTTCCTGAGATGTTCATGGGGGCAGTGCTCTCACTCTTAGTATTAAAGGAAAAATTTGCTGTTCCTCAAGTTCATTTATTCTCCTAAGAGCTTTTACACACATGTATGACACTATAACTAAGTAGATATATACAAGGAAATATGACTTTGCCTCAAAGGACAAGGTTATTGAGCAAGCAAGACTTACATATATAATACTGTCCTACCTGGATGTGATTCATGAACATGTATGATCATTGTTTATTTCATATATCTAAAATAAACTGTTGTTGGTTATATTCAAATGCATCTGGTATTTATTTTTAAATGAATCCTTTTCTCTGTGAAAGATATACTGGAATGTATTTGTTTTTCAGCAGATCAATGGGTAGTGTCAATCCTCTAATAATTTGAATAATTTAGAATCTTTGAAAAGGGAGATCCTTTTGCTAAGGGAAAAGAATAATTAAAATGTGCAGACTATAAAGCCACATTTGTTCTAAGAAAAAATTATATAAGCACAAATTGGATAAAGGATACCAGATTCTTTTAAATTAGTTAGCTGAAAAAATGAGCGAGTGAGTTGTACATAGTCTTTCTTCGTAACCAAACTCATTCCTTCTCTCATTCAGCATGCACATTCCAGGCGCTCTCTCTCTAGATTGTCATTAAACATGACATCCCACAATTCCGTCTGTCAGGACTAAAATCTAACAAATCCAACTGTCTCCAAATAAAACAGATTGTTTGCTAGGAACATTTATGACCCATAAAGAGTGAGAGTTTATCCTGGCAAAACAATCCTTCTTGTAAACAACCAACATTCCCTGAATCTCACCAGTGGACTTCACATCTGTCTATTTCTCACTTGGCATTTGGCTTCATCCAAAGATTCTTTGATGGCATTTTGTACCCAACTGTTGTGCAAAAGTCACTTCCCATTGAGGTGGTTCTACATTCAGACACCAAAACAACCCCACACTTTCTTTAACTACTTCTGTTGCCAGCAACATGTTTACCATGATTTAGATGTCTATTATACGCATGAATTACTTGTCTACTTAATTTCATCAAAAAATGAACCCTCATAAGTGGCACAGATGCTGGTATGATGGTAATCAAATTAGTTTTTGGACAGGTTTATGGCCACTTGCTGTCAGTTAAGCTCTCTTTGGCTATCTTCACTCCTAATACAGTTTTGATGGTGATTAATGGCTCCATTAATACACAGTTTGTGTTATGATAGACTTAACATCATGGTCTCATTTTCTGACCACAGATGACAATATATGTGGTAATATGCAGGTCCACAACATACTAGCTATACACCTAACGTTGAAGTGTTACTTCCTTGGGCCTAATGTATATATATATTTAGGCCCAACCAAGATGAGCATTCTATTTGTGCCAAAACTTTTTTTAAGTTAATATTCCATTCTATGATCTTTCTGTTTCCCTTTCTTTGTAACAAGGTTATTATTCCCTTAAATTATTCTCACTAATCTGATGTTCTGTCCATATCTTTTTCAATCCTAGTCTTCCCTGTTTCCACTTCTAAATTCTTTAAACCTTTGCTGCATACAAACTTCAAGCATTTTTATTTAAAAACTTTTCAATTTTTTGCCTGCTTGAATAATTTTTTAAAAACCTCTAATTATATCTTTTGCTAATCGGTGTCTTTAACTTTTTTCTTCCAGACGGTGCACATCATCCCATTCATGGCTTTTGCATCCTATTTCTTATATTTTCTAAGAGTAAATTTTAAATTGAAATCTCTTGGGAGCAGCACAAGTTTATTTGCATTTGTTCAATTGGGCTGCTAAAAGGATCAGAACAAAATGGGAGCCTTGTAGGCTCAACTACGGTAAACACATTTGGATTGTTTACACAGCTTTTTTATGTTTAAACAAACATGTTTTTGTATAATGAAATTGAGTTTCCTCCTGCCCATATTTGATTTTTATGTTCATCTGTGCACTTGCCTAAACTCCACCCACTTGCTGCTATGCAAATACAGATTATGCAAATTTTTGTTTTGAATTGGGTGAGCTGAGCAGATGCCCATTTCAGCATAAACAGTCTTCAGGAAAATGGCTTGAATAGACAAGTATCATTGTAAAAATACCTAAATGGACATAAAGATTAATGTTTCTTCTCATACAGACAAAAATGTTAAGGGTGTCTCTTTCATTCATATGAGGAAAATCTAAGGTCATTTTATAATAAGGCTAAATGCTGAAATTTAATTTCTTATCTAATAGCAAGACTCCAGACTAGGACCCATCTACTGTGGTGGATCTTTGAACCTATTAATTTATTGTAATCCCCACCTTCACTCTAGCAAATATGACCCCAGCTGTCTAGTAAATTGCCTTTATCTAACATTGGCACCTCTGTTGGATGTTTGTTTTTTTTTTTAGTTGTTACCACATACATTTACCAATACAAAAATGGTTTTATCTCTATGTACGTATTTATCTATTTATTTTTAAACAACTTTATTAAGGTATTATTGACATACAAAAAGCTGTATGTATTTAATACATAGAACTTGATAAGATTGAAGGTAAGCATACACCCAACCATGAAACCATCACTATAGTCTATGCCATAGACCTATCCATCACCCCCAAAGTTTCCTCCCACCATCAAGCAGTTGGTTCAATGTTATACTGGAATTGTGTGCCAGGTGCTGGAGGATGGGAGTGGAGAGGAAGGGATAACCCCAACTCTTTTGTGGAAATCAAGGTAGTTTTCCTAGGGGCTATACCTTTGAATAGAGAGTGAGTAGGANAATTACTTCATATATATGCTTATTTATAAGATGTATTGCCTGTCTCCTACCTTTAGAGTATGTTATCTGGGGTCAGGGCCTCAGTCAACTTTGCCTACCACTTTATCTAATGACCTGGCAGGGAGTAGGGACTTGATCTATAATTGTGAATAAACTAATAAAAGAAATCAATAAATATCACCTAGCAGAGGTGGTTTCAACTTCCTTAGTTTCCTCATTGGTAAGACAAGGATAAATAGTACCTACTTTATAATGATGTTGTAAAAATTAAATAAAAAATAGCCATGGAATCTGATACAGTGCCTAGCACTTAGCAGCCATTCAATAACTTTTAGTTCCTTTCCTATTTCTCTCCTGAATTCTCAGCTGGGCCCTGTAGCTTGGCATGAAAGAGAAGTGTTCCTCTCTCCCCACAGCCTAAAGTTACTCTTGTAGTAAATATAAACGTCATTCTACAAGTTCAGGTATGCAAGGATATAAGGTATTTTTTTATATTTAATTTAAATTTTATTGTGAGCTTGCATTTCTGCTGGGTGGCATATATTTATCTTAGTCAGTTAATGTTTTATTATTTATTTGTCTTTTATGATTTACTAAACAGTCCATCTTTTTCCTGTTTATTTGTAGTTCCCTTATATTCATAATCTCTGAGCTCTCTTTTCAATCCCATTGGTTTATTAGTCTGCTCTTGAGCCAATGTCATAATTTTTTTATTTTTTATTTCTGTGGTTTTATAGTATACCTTAATATTTTTGATAGGACAAGTCTCACTTCTTTATCATTCTTTATGAAAGTTGACTTCACCATTTGTGAA
>NW_017731470.1:1737041-1809132 GCF_001890085.2 Hipposideros armiger
TGTGAGGGACAGGATTGGCTCTTCCAGGAGTCGGCAAACTTTTGAGACGGAACGTACCCAAAAAGCCGCATGTGGCTCACAAGCTGCAGTTTGCTGACTCCCGGACTAGATCATTAAGGGACAATGAATACTCTTGTGTCCAGATAGCTGTATCCGTAGATGCTGTGCAAATGTGATGACACTGATCTAATAATGACCTAAAAAGTAAACCAACTCAGCAAGACTTTCTAGAAGAATAATCAGCAGTCATCTAAAGATGGGTGTCTAGTCCACAAAAAGACAAAGTGACTAAAGAGTCCTCTCGCCCCTAAGAGAAACAAATAGCATCTAATTATCCCTCAAGCCCACCTCAGAGGCTCTGTGATGAGAGAACATGTGTAACACACATGACATCATCATGATATGAGATTACAGGACATTGATAGAATTACCCTCATCGAAGAGAAAGACATGGAGACAGCATGAAGAGAAGATGAAGCCTTTAAGAGGTGTAGAAGTTCCCTTTAGCTCTTCATACTTGTGGGTGTTCACCAATACCTGGAGCTACCCAATAAGAAAATCTAAGTCAAGGTAATTGGAGTTAGTTAAATGTTTAATTCTTTATACTCTTTATGACATATCAATGTCCCCTCCTTGGCTATGGGATACTTCTGTCATGCTTATTACCACTCCATTTTAAAGATGCTAGGATCATTATCTTTCCAAGAAGAGTAATAGAGGATTGGACATCAGTATTCAAGACAGTCATATTTCTGTACCATGGCTTGCAGCTCAACCCAGTAGAGAGCCTGCTGCTAAGTCACAAGACAAGGAACATGGTGTAGGCATAGGATTTATTATCCAGAGACACCCAGGACATTGTAGAAAAATGACACTAACATCTTGACAGTTGGAGAGGATCTAGAATAAACAGCAACAAGAGCTTTACAACTGAAAGATTCATTGAGTCCAATCCGCAGAGTGCTTAGAAACAAGGACATTTCTGCCATGTGGTGCTCCAGGTAGGTTGGTAGCAGTGGATCTGCTTTAGGGTTGATGAGTTCCAGGGCCTAATTCTTAGTCCTCTGCCCTTTTCTCTATATCCTCTCACCATCATCCAAACAGTTCTCATTTTGCATCATCCTTCTTACTAGCAGGGCCCTCCACATTCCTCTGTCTATCACATCCATCCCTCCATTCAAGACCGAATCAACATCTCATCATTTCTGTGAGGCCTACCTTGGCCTCTCTCACCTAACTTCTCATTTTTCAGAACTCCTGTGTTATGTTTTTTTTCCTGTGCCTTCACTTGGCATTTATCATCTATTCCTTGACCACTTTTATGATCTCTAGATTTCTATCAGTTTTATACTTCTTATCCCTAAGAATATGATAAAATCTTTGAGTTCCAGACTAAATCTTCTTTGGTACCTTCCTCCCCTGAGCAATGATTACTCACCACAGAACTTCCACCCCTAGGAAAGTCCAAACTACATGTTGATTGGCATATACTGTGGCCACATGTGTATAGTCCAACTTCCAAAAGCATTTACTAACATTAGTAGGTTGGTATCTGGCAGCTTTTAAGGAAATTTGGCTACCCAGGGAGATTGACTCAGATCCTAAACCTTGATGTTCCTCCATGATGTGCCAATTGTGTCAGAACTGATGATCTATTTAATTCATTTTCTGTCACTAAATGATTACTTCTGCACTGTGGATTAGGTTCAATTTTATGAAATCTACCTGACTAAGCCAGAATCCAGGATGCAACAAGGGCTCTAGAAGCTAGTATTAAACTTCTTGAGGAAAGTATTCCAATGCAATGCTGTGAATACCAGTCAAGTCCCTGAAATAGACTGACTCTTGGTCTTATGCAGTCAGTAAGTCATGTTAGAGATTATAGGTAAATTTCAGACCAAGCCATTTATGAGCTAGTGATTAACCTAAAGGAGTTGTTCTGGAATCAGGGAAACATTTATTCAATAAAAGTTTTCCCCTTGGAATACAAAACTAAAACCTGTTACTTTGGCAGTACTCTACCAAACAATGCCAATATCAACCAAGAAGTAAGAGATAAAATTCAGTCAGGCCATTCTGTTTGTAGCAGCAAGCAATCAACAGAACCAAAGGCCTATCAAATAATGGAAGTGACTTCCTTCCTTTGTGGAGACCAGGTCTTGAACCTACCAAAATGTTTCATGCATGACTGAAATTTGCAGTGTGAGGTCTTAGAATTTAGTTAACCTACCAATACTCAAATTATGGCTGCTGTCATTCTCTGTTAACTTGAAGGTGTCTACATCATATCAAGAAATGCAAAAGAAGTATTTTTTCTGGAGCATTTGAGTAAGAACAAGGTAGGTAGGGAGGGTCTCTTAATAAACACTGCTCCACCGACTTTATTTACAAATGACAAGATTTGTAAGACGTTGACAATTACAAAAATCTGAGTTCCCTTCATGGGCAAGCAAGCAGGCTCCAGCCAGGTTTGAATGCTAAAACACTGCTGACTCTGAAGATGAAGACCTGAGTCAAGGGAAGCTGGAAAGACCAAATTCAAAAATGAAGCCAAAGATCAAGGATCATTAGTCAAGGTAAAGCTTCTATCTGAAAGAGTCATGCAGAGAGAGAAAGCCTAGGAAAGAGGCAGTGGTATTAGCAACCAGAGATATCAAGGAAAGCTAGCAGATGCTAACGAGTGGGTAGCAATCGGATTGAGCAGTTCCTCGAGTCTCCAGAATATAGACACAGAGTATTTTTTATGGGAACCCAGTGACTCACTCATGGATGGGAAGGAAGTTATTAAAGGTACTGAGTCAAAGTGGACAAAAGTGTTGATTTTGCCTTCTGACATATTTCCACTTCTCTGTTCATATCCCTTTTTTTCTTCTTCAGAAAATTCAAGTTCAGAGATGCATTTGGACCCCAGTTTTTTCAGTCTCCTTCTTAGGAGTAAATATATTCCTTTATCTTCTTCTAGATGTTGCTGAGAAAATTCATTCATAATTGAATCTTTGGGAAAACATTTTTTTCTTCAAATTTATCAAATTTTACTTATTTCCTTAATACATGTGTGTGATTATTCATTCACCCATTTTTTTCAAAACACTAAGTTTGCAAAGTAAAGCATTTTGGCAAGATCTAAAATGTTTACCTTTAATCAATAACAGTTTAGGAGTCTATGTGCATAGTATTTTGTAGGGCGTTTTATTAGTCTAAATCTTAAAACATCCTCTTCTTGCATTAAAATTATGCTACATACCACATGGAAAGTTATCCATTAACTTACTCTATTAGTTTTTTTTTTTACCATTGATAACATCTCTGTTCTTAATCATACAATTCAAAATGTAGCCCAATTGTCATTACATATAAATAACTCTTTAAAAACTTAAATTAAAAAAATACGGTTCTTTCAGAACACGAATTACTTGCTTTTCATGATCTAATCCACTATTCATTCTAACTTTTAAAATTATCTTTTACTTTCCAATTTCTCTTTTTACTTTTCTTTGAGTGAGAGATAACAAATAGTTCTGTGATCTGTCATAATGATTTGCTTCAACAGTGTTATTGATGATATTCATTTGAGGTATATATACAGGATTACATTTAAAACAAGCAACTGATTTAGAATGTGCTCCTATTGTAAATTTGCTTTTAATTAAAATATTAAACGGTTTACCGAGCTTCGGATTAATGACTAACCCATTTTTATTTATATTCATTAGTCAGAAAAATTGATTTTTATTTTAAACACTATTTGCTTAAAATATCTCTTTTCAAGTTACAAAGGATTTATTATGTCTTGGGCTACTTGCTTTGGCTGGAAGAGACCTAAAGTTTGGCAGTCTTTTCTAAATTACTTCCAAAGGTCTCATTAGAACTTCCATTGTGCTCAAAGAGCGCCTGGAGGTGCCTGCTGGCCTTTTAAGGTTGTTTTTGCTTTCCATGGACTATTCTACTCATCATCTGATTAATATTTGGAAATTTGAGTTCATTCTTTGTGTATACGCATGTTCCGTCAAAGTGAATCTGTTAGTAACATAAAGGATCCTCAGCTCCTGGTCTTGGTACAGGAGTGGGGCTAATGAAGGTGAACTCCTGAGCCAGGTATGATGGAAAGGAGGGCAGCCTCCATTGCTCAGACCTCTGCGCATCTGGACTAGCAACAAACCCCTGGATCCAGGCTGCCACGCTGGCGGGGGCTACTGGCTCAGATCAGGAGGGGAGAAAAGAAGAAAAGGCAGGAGAGAAAAAGTCTTGAAGATTTTCTGGTGCCTCTTTGTTGACCGGTTGGGGAGCTCTACAAAGGACGTTTTCACTCTCTTTAGCAAGTTTGAAGTGTCTTATAATCTCAATATTTGGATTGCAGATTTTAAGCTTTGTCTTTTATAAAAGCCTTTCCTTTTAACATATTTGTTTACCTTCTGTATGTTTATAAATGTACTTGAATAATTGTAATGCTAAAATTAAAAACAAAACTTTTCATCATTTTCTACCTGTTTTCTTATTTTTTATGTCTTAAAAAGTAAAGAAAGCTATTGGCTAAAATGTATCTTACGTTTGTTATGATCATTTATTAATTTTTTTTCTTGAACATGTAATTTAACATTATCTAAGTCAAGAGTAGCAACTGAAAAGATCCATTTATAATTTAAGAGGTAAATGCTGAGAGAAATTCATGTGCTTAGGCTTGGGTCTTTACTGGCTCCTAGAGTTATTTCTTTGTCCTGAAGACAATGATGACTGAGGAACCAGATAATAACGTGGATTTTGATATACTGTTAATGTTCAGATCTGTTTATAACCATACGAGACAATTTTTTAAACATTTTTCAAAGTCCAGGAAAACCCTTCTCAAATTGCATTTGACAACAAAAGCTTTAACTTCTGGCACCCCAAAGATTAGTTTTTGCTTCTTCCATTGTTGGCCCTAGTGGTTTCATCTGTAATATGTATAGTGATTGTTTGCAGCCTGGCAACAGCTCAAGGAGTGAGGGGGGCTGGAAAACTATAGCCCCTTGTTAGTTGCAGTCCAAACTTCAAAGGCTTTGAGAACACTGAACCGACAGGTTTCAGCAGCCGATAAAGCAGCCAAGCAAACAAAAGGCAGCTTCCCTCTCACTGAGGTGTCTCTAGATCCAGGGTGATTTTCAACCCACTTTTTTCTTTTATTTGTGATGAAACTCTTGGCAATGAGAAAAACTCATTCTGCCCACGGTTGTGTGCCCCTTGATTCAGCATCAGAAGGAGAGATGGGCATTTATGGCACTATAAATCAAGGGATAAACCATACATGAGCAGCTGGCACATGTGCTAATAACTATAATTATTAATCATGTCAATTTCACACCCTTCAAATTTATGCTATGTGCTTTCTGTAGGAAAGCCATTCCTGGCGCCTTGAGCTGTTTATGGTATGAAAATATGATGTGCTGATGGTCTTTGATAATTGTCTTATGACAGTATTGATCTGCCTACAATTGGGTTTGTGGGGCATCGAAGCCCTGCAAAGTGGTTGTCCTTGTCTCCTGGTATATATCATTGTCACACATCCCCCATTGTTAGTGAGTGGCGTGAATTACTTTCAGCATTTGGCCAAGTCTCTAGCTGCTAGGTCACCATTATTCTATCCTTATGTCACTGTGAGGACATTTACTTTGATGTTTCCTTTGTACCTCTTCGAAGGCAAAATCCTTTAACTTCAGAACGGTAGCCTGCAGCAGGGTTTCAAAGAGAAAAGGCACTACAGGTTTGGGGTGGGCAAAGGCCAAAAATTATGGAAAAATGTGCTCCCCCCAAAAAAGGCAATTTTTTTTAACTTTCCTTTCCTTGCCTCTGTCTGCAGCAGAGGAGGTGTGGGGACGGGGGAACTGGAGACTCCAACCAATTGCCAAGTCTTGTGCTCATTAAATAGCCCCTTTCAGGGCACCCCAAAGTTGCTGCCACTCACCAATTTATGAGTCTCTGCTTGTGGCACAGATGGTGAAGCTAAGAAGTCAGACTGGCTCTGAGCAAACAGTTACCTGGGGTCAACGTGGCCATTTACTCCAAGGGACTCAACCACTATGAAACTATAATGTATCTTAAAGACAAACCCCTTCAAGACCAAGAGCAAAGCAGCACCTTGCTGGTTGAGCTGCATATTAATTTGACCTTGCAGCCAATCATCTCTGAGAGGCCTACGAGGGTGCAGAGTGCATGGGACTCTCCCCACTTGTTTGGAACTCTGCACAGCCCTCACCGGGCAGTGTCAAAATCACTCCTGCTGTCTCTACAGCTGCTCTGTTCCAATGACCCCCGGAAGGTTCTGGGGATTGTTAGAAGAGATTTCTATTAATCAACTACAAACCGACTGTTACAATTTCACACTTTTTTTCCCATCATTTCACACATTTAATGAATTTGGGTGTCTTTTAAATTCAAAACATTTACAAAAAAAAAAAAAAGTTCTTTAACACAATAGACAGCAGCAAGAGAGCAAATGTGCCTTCAAGGCTGAGATCCTGAAACTGGCCGTTTAACTCAGGGCGGTCGCCATTCGACAGAGGGCTTATTAAAATCATTATCAAGCAGCAGCAGACTCTGCAACATTTTAGCAAACCATCAAAAAGAAAGCACAGAACTTATCTGAAATTTCAGTTTGTTTGTTGTGAGTGGCATTATTTCAGGAAGTCTTTTTTCTAGGCAAGGCTGAAGTTCAAAATTAAATCTTGCCTTCCTCAAAAACAGGTGCAAAGAGAACACAAAACTCACCCACTTCAGAGCAGACTGAGACAGCATTTCATCCAGAGAAGGGCTTTGGGCTCTCTTAGGAGAGTGCAGTCAGTCAGACTTCTCCAGGCTAGCAGTCAACAGGAGAAATTGGGTTTACTGGGGCTCTAAGATTTAATGTTCATGTATGACTCACAAAGATACAAAACAAAACCAAAAAACACCAATAATAACATGTTTGTTTCTTAATCTCTAAACCCAGAATGGCTAGTTTTCCCATGGTGAATTCGACTTCTTGTGTTGTGTAGTGCCGCGAAGCCCTGACTGCCAACCAAAGCTTTAGTTTTCTCTGAGGGCTTACTTGTTTGCTACCTCTGCTCGGAGACATAGGCCTAGATTGTTCTCTAGCAACCCCTGCTGGTTGACAGTGAACACAAGGGACTAACCCAGAGGTGTTAGTTCTTTCCCAACAGAAGGGAAATCAAGTATTTCAGGGTTGGGAGAAAGCTGGGAGTACAGGAAAAGGTGGATGATATGACAGGGTAAGAGCACTTAGCATTCACGTCTTCTAAATTACCAAGAATAGAAAAGCCAAATTAGATTAATGTTAATATTTGGTGTGATGAAAATAACGGTCTGTGAAAACCTATATGGCTTTTCCATACAAGTCATTAGATTTCACTGTTAATTATAAATGACTAAATATGAGATTCCATTTAAAAGTTAACTAATTTTATCTTCTTTTATTTTAATGTTCTCTCTGTTTTTAAAGCCTGGCTCTTCCTTAGGGCTCCATGATGACTTTCGTGGTCCCGGGGAGATTTTGCTTTTGGGGGTCCCTCCCACCAAAATAATATCAACATATTGTTATACAACTTCAAATATGCCGACCTGTCTTTTCTCTTTTAGATAAAAATGGAATCGATTTTTTGAGGCCCTGAAAGTTATCTTGGGCACTGTGCCTGCAAATGGCGAAGGCAGCCCTTCTCTTGAACACGCCCCCAAGGGTCCTGAAGCACTTTCCTTCTTCAAGTGGCCTTGGTGTCTAAAGACATTTTAGTGCTGTTTTACTCATTAACTAGGATACGGGTTTCTTACTTACATTTTTAGAACGATTTCCTCATACACCATTTTGTGTATGCTAAAGCAAAACACTGCTTATCTAGGAGCAAGCCACTGTAGGAGGAAAAAGGTTTCCTTGACCCTTTCACATTCTCTGGCTCGGTCTGAGAATTAAACGGACAGACACAGATTAATAGAAGAAGAACATCTATTTCATAGAAGTTTTATGTGTAGGAGCTTCCATTAGAAAATGAAGACCCAAAGAAACAGGCATGCATATTTTTCTGCTAGGCTTGATGAAGATTGGGCAGTCGTGGATCAATAGGATAGTTTAGGGAGTATTAGGTAAGTGCTGTATACTGGGGACACTTAGCAAGGCCTGTTTATTCGGACTCTTCTTTGTCTTAGGAGATAAGGATGTTCCTATCCTCTGGATATACAGAGGGAACCTCTCAGATGAGGATTTTATTTTCTTGCTTCAGGGGAGAAGGGTCAGAGAGACCTTCCTGCTTCTGCTGTTTCCTCAGACTCCTTCAGTTTAAAATATTCCATATGACAAGGTGCCACGTTTTGGGGTAGCATGTCCTAAACCCCTATCACCACCCAAGCAGCTACATTCACAGGCCCTGAATTTCCTCTTGCCTCTTAAAGACCTAGACTTAATTTCCTACCAGCATTTCACTATACCTGGAGGTGTTTGAACAAATTTACAAATAAGCGTACTTGTCTGTATGCACATAAACACCCACTTATATCCATTTATTTGTTCTGAAAAAAAAGTCACCTAATTTCTCTTCTTTTAATTTCCCCCCAATTAAAATGTCACATCTAGGACTTCAGGAATGAATTCAGGAATCTGATTTCTTAGGAAGTTTTTCCAGAGGGAAATCAAGAAACATCACGTCTGGTTATGTGAGCTGCTGATGCTCTAGGACTCACGTAAGTCCATTAAAAGAGAAAGGCTGCAAAAATGTGTTTTCCTGAGAGTCTGAACTAGGTGTCTGGACTTCCACGCAGCAAAAGGCAGGCTAAGGGGGTGCGAGGGCAGAACCATTTTGCCGCTAGAAATGAGACATCCAAATTCAACAGGGACGCGCCCCCCCCCCTCCTCCTTTTGAGGATGGGTCTCCCTGACAAGAAATATCGGAGAAAAGCACAGCTTCTTTCAGCTGTCCCTTTCTGTGGGTTTTCCCATACGAAACTATGCCCAGGCTGCCGCTCTGCACTTTGTTATTATGACAGGAAAAAATGAATTTCTAATGTGCTACCTCTACCAGCTGCAAGGAGCTTGTGGATATTCGGTCACCAGGCACCCTGAGGGTAATGAGCTGAGTTAGGGTGGAGGGCCACTACGGAGAACATAATATTTAGGTTTTAAAAAATCTACTTTCTTTCACTTTGAGATCAGCATGGAGATGTTCTTAAGAATAAAGGCAAATTTACAAACACACGTAGGATGGGGGCACATATCAATGTCCCTTATGGAGCACCTGACCATCCAAAGCTGCAGAGTTTGCACATGGCTGAGCCCTGGCCTTTCCCCCTCAGATACGCTAGATTTTAATTATGTGCTGCATTGTAAACAGAAGTTGGTGGTTCTCTACCCTGTCATGTAATAGAAATGGCTCTGCCCACGCGCCTGACATCATTTGATGTTTTATTAACACCCACTGGCTGCATGCGCGCGGGTAGGCTCATTTTTAAAATTCGCTTAGACCTCTCCAGAGTTGATGACTCATGGAAACGAGCAGTTACTCATATCATAGAAGAGTGATTCAAAGAGCGGAAAAAGGTCTTCAAGGTCATTGTAGTTCAACTCTTATTTTATCTCTGAGGAAACCTTGGTTCAGAACTTTAACATTTCACATTTGAATAACTGCAACAGCTTCTTAGCTGGTGATTTCTGTCTCACTTGGGTTCTCCTTTCACGCCCCAGTGAAAATTTTAAAATCTGAATCTGATCATCTCATGCTACCCTTTTGTTTACCAAATAATTCTACCAGAGTTTTTAGTATCTGTGGCAAATTGCTCTTGGCCTCTCAAATCCATTCTTTCTTTCTTCCTGGATACACACACCCGACCCCAACCCCAGTGAGACACCACATTTTCTAGCTTCCTTTGTGACTATGTGGTCATGGGGCTAAATTCTTATCAATGGAATAAGCTGAAGTGATATAAACACTTACTTAAAAGGAAATTGCTACCCTGGCCTTTCTCTCTTTCTTTATCCCATGAGCTAAAACATGGATATGGCCATGACCCAGCTTCAACCATGCTTACAAGGTCAGTGACCAGGGGGATACAAAGCAACAGAAAGAAAAGGACACAATCCCTGAAAGCACTACATGGAGCCAAGCCACCATTTTCCTCAGGGTGTTACTTGAATCAGAAATAATTTCTGTCTTTTTTAAGCCACTACCATTTGGGGGTACTTTGTTCCAGCAGCTTGGTATTTATCTTCACTAAGATAGTATTACCCTTTTCCATAGGATTCCTGCCTCTTTTTCAATCTCATCAATGGCCATGCTTCCAAATGCTCCCTACTTTCCAATTAAAATGATAAATCTTCCAATTGAATGAGAAGACCACACATAAAATCTCTTTCCAGCCCTTTACAGAGGATACTGTTCATTGCCTCCCCATCATCTATCTATCCCTCCTTTCCAGGAAACAATATTTTGACATCCTCCTAAGGAACTTGACCCTCCCCCATTCTTTGCCAAGTGACTAAAATGGGATTGGCCTACCTCCAGTTTTATGGATAGTTCTAGATTGGTTGAGGCCATAGCTCCTTTCCAGCAACTGCAATGACAAATTCAGAGATAAGTGCATAACCCAATCAGGTCTAACGAGCAAGTATGAATGCCAAGACTTTTACAACATTTCCCCTGGACCATGGTGGGGACAGATACAAGGTCTGGAACTGCTGTTGTCATTTTGCTTCCATGAGCAGATGCAGCCTAAAGACGCAATAATGCAGAGCTGAGAGAGTCACAGAAAAATGGAGTCAGAATCCTGGTATCATTGTTTCAGCCCCAGCTCAAACTTCACCTGAAGGCAGTTACCCAACTTTTGATTCAAGCCAACTTGAGTTGAGTAGTCCGTGACCTTCAACATAAAGAATTCAAACATATGTTGGAAATGATCTTCCTTCGGACCAGCTTGTTCTGAATACTCTTCCCTATCTGCAAAACTGTTCATTTTTCAAGGCTTAATCTATTTCTCACCTTCTCTGTGAAAGTTTCTAAAACTGTCTTTCAGCCCTACACCCCTCAGCCACAGCTATTTGCTTCTATGTTCTTGAAATTCTTTGTATCAATTTTATCATTTTATCATGTGTTGCAATGATTCATTTAAGAGTAAATCTCCCCCAGAGTACCTAATGACTGTGAGCAATTTGAGATAGAAAACCATGTCTATTTTTGCCATCAATTCTAATCTAGTAGAATGCTTGAAATATAAGCACTCAGCATATTTGTTATTCTTTATTAATGGGTGAAGGAGACAAGAAAGTTTATTTCAATTAGTAGTAAGAAAACAACGACAAAATTAGATCTTTTCACAATTAGAATTCTGAAATCACTGGAGGGGGTGAAGCAGACCCTGAGTGTCCTATTTATTGCTATAGAATAAATTCAAGGCATGGACATCCTTTCAGTTCTAAGATTTTCTGAATGGTTTCTCATTTCAACCCACTTGATTCTGTCTGTATGACGACTGAAGTAAAACCAAAGTGAACACAAAATCAGAAACCCAGAAGGTTAGATGAACGTTTGATTAAAGCTATTACATACTTAAAATATCCACATCACTCAGATCTACCATGAAAACAGTATTCCTTCCTAATAATGTATTCTCTCCTTAAGTGACAATATCTATTGGGTTGTCGAAAAAGTCATGACATATTTTTTCTGTTTTTCATTGCAAAAATGTGTTATGACTTTTCCAACAATCCAATAGTTTTCTGTATAAACCTTGAAAATTTCAATTTTCCAGACAATTAATACCTCTCATTTAGGATCATGTAAGAACAGTACACCTTAACAAGAGACTGGGAACAATGAGCTCTGGGCTTCTCTTCTCTCAATGCTGGATCCCATGATTAAATCACCAAAGGTGTGGGGTATTACAAGAGTTAGGTGTTGCAGGCTGGGACTTTGGCAATGTCATGGCCAGGAGATGGGTGGGAACCTGTTCACTGGGCATGAGACAGATCAGAGCCTGTCCTGGAGAGAATAACTGGGCATGCCAAGGTGCAGTTGCTCAACATGACCCGAGCCCTACCAGGAGGAGGAAGCTAAGACAAAGGATACATGCCCAAGCTGAGTCACTCCTACAGTTCTGCTAGGATGCAACCCAGCTTCGACAAGAAGGCAGGATGCAGATGTAGGAAATATGAAAGTAAGAACTGAACCTCAACCAGGCATGTTGGGATTCAGAGTAGGACTTCAGAGTGGGAGACAGGGGAGTTCATGGAGTGGGGCCCCCTTAGAGAAACCCCGGCATGAGGGTAGGGCTAACTCAGGAATTAGAAATGATGCAACTTGGAGACAATTGGACCCTATGCCTCACCTCTATGAAACCAGATGGCCTAGTTGGTACTGAAAGAGTCTCAGAGCTCAGCAGGTCAGTAACATGGGGTCTAGTGAGTGTAACTTAATTCAGTCTCCAGTGGACTCTAGAGTCAAAGCTGCTGGATATGTTTCAAAGTCTTTTAGGACTGACTTTAGAATAAGGTGTTTCTACATGAGGAATATGACAGTCAATACAGATTTATGAAGCTGAATTGAGACCAAGGCAGAAAAAAAATGAAAACAGAGGCCTACAGGAACCATCCTGATGGAAAAACATAGAGCTTTCCTGAATATCGATTACTACGGTCATTGGAAGCAGCTAAATACCCCTGATGGTGCTTTGATTCACCCAGATACTGGCAATAATTTTAGATTTAGTATTAAGTCTCCATCCCAGAACTAAGTTTTGAGATGCCATGTCCAAACTGTTTACAAATTGAATTAAAATAAACATGTAGGTTTCCTGCTTCTTCCTTCTTTTTAATCTTGGGCTAGCTGTACATTTTTCACTGATTTCTCTGTGGAATAGGAGATCCATGATGAAACAGCCTCCACTTAAATTCTACTAAACCACAATTCAAAAATGTGTAGGATCTTTTGCTTTTTTGTAATAATCTCTCATGTAAACCCTATACCCCTCCCCCCCCTTCTCTGTCTCTCTCTGACTGGATAGTCATTTCTCCATTAGAATATAAACTCAACAACAGTACAGATTTGTTCACCAGTTATTCCAGAATCATTGAACCTTGTGTGGAGCACATAGTACCGGTTCAAAAAAAATTTTGTTGAATGAATTTCAATGTTAACAACTGGGAAGTAGGTGAGCTTTCCTTTCCATTTCATTGTCTTGTATTTTCTTCTCTCCTTGATCTCTTGTTTACTAAGTTTCCTACTAAGTATACCAGATTTTATAAACCTATTCTGACTTCAAAATTACTTAGAGAATCATTAATTAAAACAAAAAAATATATGAAGCACATGCTATGGACAAGATATCAAGCCAGGTACTGCAAGACTACAAGTATGTAAAATACTCGAACCCTGTTTTGTAAGTATTTACTATCTAATAAAGGAGACAAAAATATTCATACATTACAATAATATTATGGGATATCATGAGATATGTAATTGGAAAAGAAGCATATAATCCACATTGAGATCTAGGGATGTTTATATTAAAGCGTACATATGCAAAAAGTCATGGCACTGTAAAGTTTATTTTATATTGATATATAATTGATATCCCTCAATTTAAAAAAGAAGACATTCATTTTTAGGTGTTCAGAGAAAGAGAATGTATGACAGTGACAGGCTTAACTCATCAGTACCGTTTCTAATTAGGCAGCTAGTTATCATTTAGTCTGGATTTGCTTGAGACTAAAGTGTCAACAATAAAATTAACATACACACACAAAAAAGTATGTTTTTGCCATGCATAAAAGTACCTGCCATATTTGCCTGAACTGCCCAATATTTGACTTTAAGTGATGATATACCATAATCTAAGGTAGATACAGAGCAAATATTACCTTGATTGGCCTGATCCTGACCAGTTGTCATGCAAGTAAGCAAAATCAACAATATCTCTCATAATTCTGAAGGTGGAGACCTTCCTAGAACTTACCAGTCTTAGCAAAAAAGAGCCAGTATGTAATACCTTTGGAGTCTGAGCATAGCCCCACTGGGTGGAGACCGATGGTCAGCTGTCAGGCCTGAGTGACTGACTGACCATCAGCTGGGTCCCCGCAGGTGGTGATGACAGTGATGGAGAATGATGGATGACTCTGACATAGCCCCACCCCACCCACTTACCCATATGCATGACAGAAGGGCTCCCAGCCTCGATGTCCTGGCTGACAATGCCTCCAAGTAGGCATTCAGATGTGTAAAAACAATGCATTCAGATCCAGCAGTGATTCACCCACAAAATATGGAGGCATTTAACGAGTTGCTAATGTGAAGATAATTTTCTTTTCTGGCTTTTGAATTGTAGGAATAAAGACACAGATAGAGGGCAGCCATACAACTGGTAATGACTCTGCTAAAAAAAAAAAAAAAAGTAGCTTTCATGAGATGTAAAAAAAGGTGGACCCATCCCTGTCAGAGGTTGATAGGAGCTTATTGATACAACCCTCCTTTATTTTTCTTCTCCTTCCCCTCACTTTTCACCTCAATCCACCCTGCTTTGTGCTAGTGTGTATTCACTATCCCCTCCTACTATCCTCCATCTGAGCTGAATTCTCTCTACCTCTTTGATGCATTTTTCTTCCTCCCTCCCTCCATTCCTTAAGCCTTTCCTTTCTTCTCCACTACCATCTGCTCTTCTCTGTTTTCTCCTTATCCCTTAATCCCTCTCACCATGCCCCTCTCTCAGATAAGGTTGTTTTCCTTCCTTGGTTTCTTTTTCATATTTCATCATCAATTTTTGCAAGGATTTCAGGGCACGTGTATCTTTAGAAATACAAACTAGGAAATGTGTAGAATAAAAAGATGAGGAAAACTAAGAAAGGATTTTTCAAATTTAAAAGCCACTTTGGGAATTGAGAGGGGAGAGGATTAGTTACTCAGGATTGTGCTTTCTGTCCTCTACCTAGGAGGGCTGATGGGGTGGGGGAGCCTCTGAGGATTGATCAGCTAATTGGCTGACATGAATGATGGGATCTACTTGCCCTGACATCAATATGTTCAGATGGGAAGCCTGCACATATTGCATATAACAGCAAGCCTCACTAACAAGAACTCATTTTCTGCAAAGTACTGGCTAAACTAAACAAGAGTCTGAATCTAAAGCACTTCTAAAGAAATGAACCTTTATTACTTTCAAGGACACACTGTGATAGAACTACTGGAGTCTTCTCTAGAGGTAGGTCCTATGAAAATATTTTTATTGACTAGAGGATAACATTAGCAACAGATAAAACCTGATTGTGACACATCAATTGCATATAAATGAGTATTTCTGCTAAGGTTGTTTGAGAATAGTTTACTTTCATAATTAACTGGAGAATGCACCCTTTGGTTTTGCTTACACTATCAATGCAGGTGGTAAACCTTCTTTTTAGAGAAAATACCAGGTTAAACTTTATCCCAGGCACAATTGCAAACAATCACAAACTCTAATTTTGTGAGGCTCATATTAATAACTCTTTATCAGCTTTAAATAACCTTGGCTGCAAACACCTAAGGACCAGAAATATTGATTGAAATATCTGTAACTTCTTTCTAGGTCTAAATTAATGAGAAGTAAATGGAACCGTGTGTTACAAATACTATCGAGAACCAGCAGCATACCTTTGATTGTGATCTACTGGACAGACATATTTGAATGGTTGCTCAACATAACATAGGTCTTAGGCAACACTTTCAGAATAGCTGACAAAGCACTACCAACTGGCTGTGTCTTCAGGGAAACCCAGGGACCTAGTTTTTTGTCTAAGCATTAGACATCCACTCTTGTACTGAACCATAGGGATTCATCTCCCCAGCCCTCACCCCCAGCACACTCTACCACATCATTGGTAATCTCTGAAAGAAACACAGAATACGTAGGGCAGAAATTCATTGCCTAATTAGGTCACAGGCAGAGAAGAGGTTGACAACTTGAAAGAAACTTTTGGGGCTTCTGAGGGCTAGTTTTGAAACCCTGTCTTATTGGTAAAAGATGAAGACAGAGGACACAGAAAAGATGTGGCATGAATGAGGAGGAACTCAGGGCTCTTGTTTCATTAGCCCTTGCCCCTCGAAAAGCTCTATAATGGACCCACAGAAGTCATTCTTTATTTCAGTGACTATTGGCTGCTGAGGGTCTCCCTGGCTTGGTTCACCTGAGTCTGCAGTATATAGAGGCCATTGGTACAACCTAAACTATTGGAGGATTGCCAATTTGGGTATCAGCATAGATGCATATGTTCAGATGACTGCCAGTAGCAAGCCATGAGTTCAAATATGAGCTCTCCCACTTTCTTGCTATGTGACCTCAGACAAGTTACTGTGCCCCAGTTTTCTCATCTTTAAAATGGAGCCAAGATAGATAAGATGATGTGATAGCCGAGATTTGCTTCAGAAATTGGGGAGGAGGGTACAGTAGCAGTCACTAGGTAAACTAAAATTGACCACGAGTGGACAATCATTGAGTTGGGTTGTTGATAGATGAAAGCTTATAATACCATTCTCACTACTTTGTTTGAATTTTCCATAAGGAAAAGCTTGAATTTTTTTATAACAAAATGTTAAGTTAGTGATAATGATGGAACCTACCTTATAAGGTTGTCTTAAGGATTAAATGAGTCAACATATATGAAGCCCTTCAGGCAGTGTTTGGTCTACAGTAAACACCATACTGGGGTCAGGTATTAGTCTTATTAATGCTGTTGTTATTACCATCTGACATAGGGTGTGCATTTGACACTTAGAGAGCATAGCACTAACTGAGTAATTTTAGATGTGTCAGCTCATCTCCGCAATCCCACCGTTTTTCTATTTCAACAACCCAGTATTTTAGGTCAAAAATTTCCGACAGCCTCCAAGCTCTTTCCCTGCTTCCTGTCTTGCCCTCCACCTTGTTTAGCACAGATAAATGCAGGACAGCACTTGAACAAGGACCAAGAGGTAGGGTCTTCAAGGAATTGGCAATGGCTAGAGCTTAGGATGCATGTAGGGATACACAAACTACTCAGGCATCTAGGGGTCAGATTATAGGCTGGATGGGGACAGGAAACAAAGCAATTCTGGAGGTTAGAGTAATACTCTACAAATGCCATGATGTGAAACTGAACCAGAAGAGTGGCAGTAGGAAGTAAAAAGGAACTAACAGGAAAGGCAGAGACAGGGAAAGGGTGCTAAATTCAAGACAACAGTTAGGGCTGACAAAGAGACAGAAGTACAAGATGACTTCAAAGTGTTGAGTCTAGATAAATAGAAGAATGGTGATGACCTTCAATTAAGTAAGACCACAAGTGTAATACGCAGAACTGGGGAGGACTTGGAAGAAAGGGTGGGTTTGGTTCCGCAGGGAAGACAAAAATTTTCCTTTACTTTCTTAGGGTTCTCGGTTGGGTCTGAAAATTAAACTGACAAAGACGGATTAACGGGAGAAAAACATCCCAATTTATTTAATATAAGTTTTATGTGATGTGGTAAGACAGCTTAATTAGTATAATATCAGGCAGTTAGAAATTCCCTGGTAGACTGAGCAAAGATAAGATAAAAACACTGGTCATTCCTTAAACTATCCATTCCTTTCAAAATTATAGGGTAACTCCCTCACAGTGGAACAAAGACATCAATCATGCCCCAGAGCAACAAAGCCATTTTGAAGGACATTACGAAAGGCCTTCCCAAGGCTGAGCAACAGAACAAATCTGATAAACACCTTAGTAAAAGGCACCAGTATTTCAGCATTCTCCCTTCCAGGCAGAAAAAAAGTATAAAACTCAAGCCTTTTACCCTAGCTAGTGGGCATCCCATTTTCCGGGTACCCCTTCCCTGGGGAGCTGTAACCTTTCTCTTGCTTTAATAAAACTCTCCTCTGCTACAAACTCCACCTCTCTGGTCCGTGTCTCCATCCTTCGGTTCCACGAGACCATGACCCCAGCACAGGAAATATCCTACATTGGTGGACCCTTCACAAGGAAATAAAGACCTGAAAAAACAGCTAAACCTGAGTGTTTTTATGCTAGGTTTGATGAAGAGTGGACAGATGTTGAGGAATATATTAGATTAGGGAGTTTGAGGTAAGTAAACTGGGGACACTTAGCCAGGCCTGTTTGTTCAGAGGCTTCTCGGTGTCACACTGTCTTGGAGATAAGGATGCTCCCTCCTTTCCTCCAGGTATAGAGAGGACACCTCTCACAGGAGGCTCTTAGGACCTGCCTCAGGGGGAAGGGTGGGGGAAACTGCTTCTGCTGTTTCTCAAACTCCTTCAGCTTAAAGTATTCAATATTGCCAAGGTGCCACGTTTTGGGGCGTTGTATCCGGAGCCCCATCAGCTCTAATGCACGAAGTGTGTGGCATCTCAGAACATCCAGGGAGCGTTGTCAGGAAGGCCAACAAAAATGAGAATTTGGTTCAATACTGAGGCCTCCTATTTATGTGTTAAAAATACATAATCTTTTAAAAGTTGACGGTAATTCAAATAAATAAAATGGAGAAAAAGGAAAGATCGAATTAAGAAAGTTGTTCCTGATGCGTCAATGCTGAATACAATCGAATCAAAAAAGAAATTTAATTCTAGGAAAAATGCTTATGGGTAATAAATTGAATTGTGTGTATCGTGTGATAGACACATCTAGGTTCTCTCCCCCACCCCACCCCATCTCTGGACTCTCTCTCTCTCTCTCTCTCTCTCTCTCTCTCTCTCTCTTGTGTATACACACACACACACACACACACACACACACACACACACACACACACACACAGAAATTGTTTTCCCTATTCATCAACGTAGCAGAGAGAAACCATAATACTGAGGAAGGAGTAGAAGATCACACCCAGCCTCCTGGTTTGATTAATAAGCGACAGAATCACGTTCCTGTTTTCAGGGAGCTTTCCTATCATGGCTGTACTCTCTGGAGAGCTCAAGCCTACAAAGCGATAACATCTGGTGCCCATTATTTCTCCAGATCTGTTGTGATTAGTCCATATGATAAGCCTGGCCAATTGCTATGGGCAAGGGATTGCTACATTCCCCCCATCAGGGCACTGGAGCTGTCACTTCTGGTTTGTGGCCCCTGCTAATTTGCCACCACAGTTTCCAATATCTGCTAGAATTCCACAAGGAAATCTCAATGCCTTGCAGGGGCAATAGGCTGTGTGGCTGTAGGCAGAAGGCTAGCATGGCTAATAAAAAGGAGAGGTTTATCAATTAACTCAAGCAATGCTGTAGACAGGGACTGGTTGTCCACCCCCACTTCTGTTGTGCCACGCCAATAAAGTGGTCCAGGAAAACTTTAGTTTTGCTGACAACAAAAATAGTAAAGCATCCAAAAGTTAGAAGAAAAAAAATCCAAATAAATAGATTTATTTTATCTCTTCTCTTTGCTATTTAATAAAGTGAATTTGCTGTCTTTCCAAATTTTTTTTCATTCTCACTCCTTCACCCTCCCTCACAAGCAGTGATATAGAAGAATAATAGTTGGAGGCCATCCAAGTAGCAGAATGGCTTGTCATTTCAGATGGTAGAAAAAGATTTAAGGCCCTAAGAAGGGCAGTTACACTATTTGATAGAACTCATTAGTATCAGAGCTGACTACTGAATTATGTGTTCCCATAAAAACTTTTACACAAATTCTAAAAATGTATTGGGAGCAACTATGGACTGACTGCAAAAAGTAAAAAAAAAAGAAAAAAATGCAGTTGATCAAATAATTGTAGTTTTTACAGAATACTAATAATATTGAAAAACTTTTTCTCTGAAATAAATGTTAATTTTGTCATTAAATAAGTTCCAAAGATGAAATTTGGAACAACATTTCACCAAACAGATATATGAGGGAACAGATTAGGAAACTCTTTCTACAAGTTTTTTGTGATCTTAGTAATCATCTAAAAATTATTTGGTTCAAAGACATTTTTATAAGCATATGCTTGTTTTGATACCTTTGGAAGTAATGTCAGCTAATAATTCAGAATTTGAAATCAAACAGTAAAATGTAACAACTTGTTATTGCTTACTCAAAAGAACCTATAGTTCCTAACTAACCACACGTCAAGTAGTGTGACTACATGTTGTCACAAAGAGCTGAAGTTCACATGTCACTTAAATTTGCATAAAGGAAGTAAAGATGTCACTTATTCATGTAAGAAAAAGATGGATGCCTGAATTTTTGCTCTGCCATCTAGGTACCGTATTTCCACATGTATAAGACGCACCCTTTTTTGAAAAATTTGGGGTCTAAAAACTGGGTGCATCTTATACAGTGGTTGTAGATTTTTTTACTTGCATTTCCCGCTTTTTCGCGCTTGTTGTCTTTGCGCTCATTGTTTCGCACTTGTTACCGGTATATTACGGTAGGTTACTGTTTTGCCACGTTCTGCCCAGAAATGGCTCAGAAAAGATTTTCGTACAGTGCTGAATTCAAGTTAAAAGTGATCCAGCTTACAAAAGTGAATGGAAATCGTGCTGCTAAATGTAAGTTTGGTCCTCCTCCAACTGAGAAAACAATCCGAGACTGGTTACGGGAAGAAGAAACCCTACTGAAAACGCCAGGGCAGAAGAAGGCCTTGAGAGGCAATATCTGAAGACAGAAGTTCATCATCAAATACAAATGAAGACAAGCTAATGGTTGGGAGTTTTGACAGTGATGAGAAGTTGTATGAATTTTATGATAAATAAAACTTGAGTTCAATAACTTTATGTAATACATTTTTTTTTTCAAATTTTGGGCCCCAAAATTAAGGCGTGTCTTATACATGGGAGTGTCTTATACAGGGGGAAATACGGTATATAGCCAGACTCTCTCCAGGATATTAAAGATGGGCGAAATAAAATAGTGATGGAAAGATTGAGGAAAAAAAGTTTGATCTGAATTATCAAATATTTATGCCTATTTTTTTTCATTAGCAGCAGTGCCCAGAAAGAATAATGGAACTGTTGATTTAAGGCAAAAATACAAATAGTCCTTCAATCTTACTTTACCAAGGTCCAGATAGCCTTTCTCTTTTTTCAGTTTTTACTAATCTAATTCTAGCTTGCTTGTACTGCCCAGCACACCCTTAACTAGGGACTGTTGGCCTGACCTTGGGGATCATTCCTTCCCCTGGTCCCACTTCTAGTTAAGTCTCCCTTTCTCCCCTCTCAATCTCTGGCCTGTCTTCAGGGCTCAGAGATCCCCTCCCACACAATGACCAGATTTAGCTGGTAAGGTCAAACAACAGTGGTGGTGAAGCTCTTAATTCTCTGGACTGTGGAAACTAATCATCTAGGCCCCTACTGGGTTTGGAGAGGTCTGAATGTTATAGATTAGTTGCGTGCAAACAACATTCCCTCAGTAATTAACTCTTCTCCATTTCACTTTGAATGCTACTAATTTAACCAAGAGGTGCCCTGTAGGCAGGTCACTAAAGGGAATGGAATGAAAAATCTGTCACTAATTAACATAGATCTATGAAGACAGTTCCTGCCTGGTCCAGGTCAAGCTGAAGTCTGGTAAGAATGCAGGCCTGGACCATAAATTTGGATAATTTAGGCTCCTAAGACTTCCTTCAACCTCTTGAACCTCTTTCCACTGTTTTTGAATTACAATGAATGTATCATTTCCTTCAAAGAGGAAGTATCTACAAAAGTTTTTGCTGTTAACACGGATAAATCGAAGTGTAAAACTGATCCACAGAACTATGTAAATGAAATAAAAATATCATAATCAAAGTGTGACATTTTATTTCTTTTGTGTTTCTCTAAAATTGTAAACAATTGCTTCAATGTTTCAGTTTTTTCTATGCAGGAATAGTTACATTTATGTCTTTTTAAAATAATGTCTATCCATCATACGAGATTGATGATTCTTGTACAAGGTTAAAGTCCTAGGAATCAGAATACCTTATGAGCTTTCATGTACATAAAACAGATTCTGGTCATGGTCAAGCTGCCGAAAGCAGAAGACAATGCTAATTTCTTGGACACAAATGGATTCCTTATAGGATATCATTAGTAATGTTTTGCTTTGCAGAATCCCTTTCCTTTTCTTTCATAAATTCCATTTATTATTCATGTTTTCTTCTCTTAAAAGGAAATAATTAATTTAGTAAACTTAAACATCATTAAAAAATGAAGAAAACCCAGGAGCTGTTTTTATAGTGACTCCAAATAATATTACCCATTTTTTCAGTAAATGCACTGCCAAATCCTCAATTGCTTCAACTGATCCATTGCTCAGGAAAGCAAAAGCCAAACCTCAGAGCAAAAAGTGAAAGATAAATTTGATTCATGTTAGTGCTAATACAGTTTTGAGTGTGTGGGGAGGTAGCTTTGCTGTGATAAAAAAAAACATAGCCTTTCTGCTGGTTTAAAATGTTTTAAATTAATAAACAGACTATTTGCCATGATTTTTCTTAAATCATGTGTATTTGGGTGTGTTCAAGTACTTATTCATCTTTGCTAAAATTATACTTCGCAAATTGAAAGTGGAATTTCTCTTGTTTTTGCAGTTACTGTGTAATAAGGTAGAGTAAAACCTCCTACGGTAAAGACATCGTCTTCCAGTCCAAGCACAATCCCAGTAGTTTCACTTGACCAGACTTACAGAGGAGCCGAAGGAGGTCAGACCCTCTTCATTGACACTAATGGACCGTTTTATGCAAAACTGTTCATTTTCCGGAAGGGACCATGTCCGACTGGTGGAGTGATTCACAAAAATCACTTCATTAAACGAACACTTTTCATGCGTGGCCTTATTCCCTTTAGTGGGGTGGAAACGGTGAGTCACGCATGGATACCCAAGGAGGGGGAGTTCATCTCCACAATGTGGATCCAAACCCAAGTCTCCGTCCCTGCCTTCAGACAATGGCATCCTGGGGCTGCACACAGGCTCAGGTAAACCTTGTGACTCTATTTGTCCTTGGGACATCCATTGCCATGCAAGTGAGCATTGCGCACAGCATTAGAGAAGCCACTCCCACAAGAGAGTCTTGAGAGCCCCCAGACGCACATCCACCTTAGCTTTATGCTGTCCCCCCAATTCTCCACGGAGCAGCAAATGATGCTGTTCATGACAAACATGGCCAGTGGTGCCTCGTGTCTGACTCCTTGACAGGCCCTGAGAGCTCTATTCCCTGTAAACCTGGGACACCAGCACGAGCTGGATATGCCCTCTACTTCTGAAAGAACACATGCTTCCAGGAATTCTCTCACAGCTGCCAACAACATGGCAAGTCCAAAGACATGCACGTATCAGAGGGGGGAGGAGCTTCACCTGGAAAAAGAGAAGGAACAGGATTGAGGTTTAGAAGGCAGAATGGAAGTAAGAAGTTGAAAAGCTGAGATGTTGGTTAGAGCATGGTGAAAATGTTGGGAGATTCTGGAACAATTTATCTAAACCTTTTGAAGCTTCACATGAACAAAGTATGTATCTTCACCTTTGGGTCATTCTGCTCTCCAGAAGTTGCCTTGTTTAGTAGGAGTCTGTTCTCCTAGCTGCAAAATTCCACAGCTTCTCATTTGTCTGGATGGGGACTCTGCTTCTCTGATCGGGAAGCCTCTCTCATACTACTTTTCAACTTCCACACTGGGTTTGGTAATGCTGGATTTCACTGAATGTTCAGAGTCTAAACCCTTTGACCTCTCAAAATGCTAAAAATGAGTTCTGTGCCTTTAAGAGTGCCATGGCCAGTGGTCTGTGAAAGGTCCTTTTAGCTGTGATTTGCACAGCTCGGGACTGCTCTGAGCTCAGCTGCACCAGGCTAATTTCCATAAGCATCATGTGGTGTTACAGAAACCACATTTTGCCAAGCTGTCAACTATACAGCCTTCTCTTTGCTAAACAGACTCCCATTAAAACTGTCTGCACAATTTGTCAGTTAAATGAGGTACAAGAGGGACGCTCTATTTGCCCCTAATTAGCTGCGCAGACTACCTTTGTCTGTTTGATTAAGCATTCACATTATCAATTTTGTTTAATCTGATTCATTTCACACACCTCCCCTGGGACGAAGCCCATACGGTTAACTAATCTCTGATATCATCTCTCATATCAGGCAGCTATCATCTCCCCCAGTCTACATTCTACCCACAGGCACCGTGACCATCAAGCTCCACAGAGGGGAGTTGTTCTGGTGAGGGGCAGAAATTCAGCTCAGGAACTGGAGCTGACATACTTAACTTAAAGCATAAAGCAGATTTTTCTTCAGTGCCATCTGTCCACCATCATCCACCCATTCATTTATTCATATTCATTAATTCATTCATTCAGGCAGGAAACATATTGTCTGCCTACTATGCACCAGGGGCTGTGCTGGAAGCTGGGAGGGATATAAAGATATATAAGATAAGGTTCTGCTCTCGGATTGCTTATTATCTCAGCCCTGGGAGTGCTGGGGAAACCGTCAACCAGCATGGAGAGCATACTTTTTCCCTGAGGCCAGTTCTACTATATCTGTCAAGCATGGCCTATTTGGCTCAGCTACGAAACAACACTCCAAAGAAAGATTTCAGATAAAGGAATAAAAACCAGTGGTCATGGTTTCCCAAAGTAATCTCTCCTCCCACTCCCATTTGGGAAAATAGTTGGCAATGGGGAAGGAGGGGTTTTAAGAATTAAAATTAACAAGTCACTTGATCATAAATAGTTCTGAAATCTCTTTGCATCTAATAATGTCATTAAAGTTATTGCTGAGTGAAACTTGTTACATTCAACCTGACATCTTCAGTAGGTTATTAAAAAAAAAAGCAAATATTAAATGCTAGTCGAGCACAACTGAAAATTTTGAGAGAAAAAGTGATTGGCTTAATTTAGTGAAAAATATAAAACTATTCTGGGAATCAGAGTAGTTGAGAAACATACAGGTATTGCTGGTTCATGAAACACTTGTATTCCTGAAAAACTACATCAAAACCTTATGCTGATTAAGATTGCAATTTCAGAAACATATTCTGCCTGAAAGTTTTGGGCCCTGGCAGGTGATAAGCTCTTGAAAATGAATACTGGAAGCTCCGAGTTGGAAGTGGAAGGCCTCAGAGGTTATGCAGTGTAATCCTCCATTTTGTCTGGGAATCTATCTGCTGTATGACATTCCTAGATATGGGAATTGTTGGCTTGTGCATCAGTGCCTCCACGATTGGGTTCCACTGTCTTGCACAGCTCCCTCCCCTGGTCAGTCAGTTCTGACTAGCAGAAATGCAGTCATTATGTGGAGCTGAAATCTGCCCCAGTGAAACTTCCACTAACTGACTGTAGAGAGCGGGTTGGTGCAGCTGAGTCTATCCCATCTTCATAATTTTGAAGACAGCTTTTTTGCTCCGTCCCCAGACTTCCTTCTCTAAGCACAACACCTTCGTTTCTTCCAGCAGCTCTTCATCTGGTGGTTTCTAGTGCTTCTACCTTCTTCCCTCCTTCTCTTCCAAATATTTTTTGGTTGGTTACCCTTCCTATCCAAGTGTGATTTCCAGAACTGAGAATTGTCTCCAAGAGTGTCTGACATATCAATTGGAGCGGGACTCTACCGAACTCTGGACCACATTGGGTCCACTTCCACAGGTGTACTCTAAGGTCATGTTGACTCTTTCAACAACCTCATTGCTCTATGGATTTATATTGGCCTAAAACTCTTAGGGATTTATATGGATTTGTCTTGTTACTCAATTTTACGTTAATCCCTGTAACATATTATCTTGTTAACATCAGTTCATCATTTTAGTTTGTGGGCTGAGATCTGATTCCACCCTCTCAAGTTTGTGTGATCTCCCAATTTGATAAGGATGGCATCGCTGTTTCATCCAAATTATTGACTAAAATGCTAAAAAGGACAAGAATAAAGGTAACAGAAAGTCACCTAGGTTTCTAGAATAATACAAACAACTAATAATAACACATGTTGGACAATTATGTATACCAGACACTCCATTAAGTACTTTATGTGTCTTCTGCCATTTAGTATTCATAAAGCTTTATTTTGTTTCATTAGCATTAGTTGTAGATGAAAAAAATTGAGACTAGGAGCCTAAGAAAATGACTTGCCCTATAGAATAAAGTTAATAATTATGTGGAGTTAGAATTTCAATTAAGGACTGACTGATGCCTGAGCCCAACTTATCAAGCACTTTACTGTATTCACTACTTTGTATCGCTAAGTAAAAGGAATCAGGCCATAGGCAAGAAAAAAGACAGACATGAGAGAGTAAACACTTTGTCATTTGACCCATGTTTATTAGTTTACCACACCTTCCCCTCAGGTGTATTTCTTGAAGTACAAGTCTACGATGACCAATTTCCACATTTTTTTTTCCTGAAAAATGTTTCTTTTTCTTTGTCTTTTGGCAAAAAATAAACATTATCTCAGTTTCTTTGAATCAGAAATTTGACAGGTAGGTGGTCAGACTCTCCTGAGTTTCAATCAAGCTATCAGGCAAGGCTACAGCTATCAGAAGGTATGTGGGGTGGCTAAAGGATGTTCTTCCAAGCTCCCTTTCCATGACTGTTGGAAGAATGCCTTCAGTTCCTTACTGACTGGACAAAGTTCTACCCTCTTCTGCATGAACCTCTTCATAGGAAGATTGGAGGGTACTCATGATATAGCAGCTGTCTTTCCCCTGAGCAACTGGTCCAAAAACGGTATTTTCCTTCTTTCTTGAAAGGCATGTTTGTATAAAATTCTAGGATGGTATGCTTTTTTTCTTTCAGCATAAAGTAGTCTTTCCTTTGTCTTCTGGCTTCTAGAGTTCCTGCTAATGATTTTATCTTCCATCTTTGAAGTGGTGTCTTTTCATTCTCTGGCTGTTTTCAAGATTTTCTCTTTGGCTATGATATGCCTGCATGTGGTTTTCTTTGAATTCATTGTGCTTGGTGTTTGTTAAGCTATTTTGAATCTGTCCATTCAGTTTTTTCATCAGTTTTCAAAACTGCTCAGACATTTCTCTTCAACTATTACTTTGATTCAATTCTCTCTCTTCTCGGTTGGGACTCCAATTACATATGTTAGATATTTTTAGCATCTCTTATGTTTCTTACACTCTATTTTGTTAATTTTTTTCCTTTCTATGATTTAGTTAAATGATTTCTGTTCATTATATTCTATCTAGTTCTTTCTGCCCTCAGCTTTCTCTAGTCTCCTGTTAAACTCACAAATGAGATCTTAATTATAGATACTGTATTTTAGATTCTGAAATGTTTATTTGATTTTTAATATATTTTAATGTTGAAATCCTTCAACTTTTACTTATTTTGTCCATATTTGATTCTATTATATATATATATATACACACACACACACACACACACACACACACACACATATATATATATATATATATATATATATATATATATATAGTTTTTAGTCCTTCTCTGCTAACTCCAATATCTTGAGCATGTCTGTATCTGCTTCTGTTGGTTATTGTATGTCTTCATTAATGGTAAAATTTTATTTTTCTTTACATTCTTGTATTTTTTAAATTGCATGCTAAGCAATTTGGATGATAAGTGGTATGGACTCTAGATTATTTTATCTTCCTCTAAGGAGTATCAGGTTTCTTTTTTCTGACAGGCAATTAAATTATTGTTTATTACCTAGACCTGCCAGATTTTGTTGTTAGGCTTTATTAGGATGAGTCTATTTTAGTTTTACCCTTTCCTAGGGTGTAACTCTTATAGAGTGTTTACTTAGGTCTTTCTCTCTTCTGATTGAGTCCAAACTCCAATATCTCCCTGCAACTATGAAGGCCCTACATTTTTTGCAAACCACTCCAGCCTCCAATAGCAATACACACTGCTAGGTCTCCTAGAGTCTTGTTCTGGACATGTGCAGCTTCTCATCTGCAGGTCCCTCCTCCAAGGTACTCTGGCCCTAAATCCTAGCAGCCTTGGCAACCCTGAATTCTGCTCTCTGTTTCCTCCAACCCATGACACTGTCACTCTCTGCTCAGACTCTGTTCCCTGCACCACAATTTGGAAAATACTTTTAGGGAGAAAGTTAGGGTGAGTGGTGGTCTTGTTGCGGGGAACCCAGACAAAGAGACAGGACACCAAGGCGTGGGAAGCAACTTTTACTAATGCCGGCATTGGCTCAGCGGATTCACATCCAGAGCCTGAGCCCCGACCCGGGTGGGACTCAGGGCTATATACCCTGAAGTTTCCAGGTTGGCAGCTAAGATTTATTATTAGGACATGTGGCTATTGTGCCAGTTCCTGACTGGTTCACGGGTGAGGTAGGAATTTGGAAATATTACACGGGGAAGTCTTGATGACCATACAGTCCAGGAATGTCTTTGTCTGAAGCCCGCACAAAATCCTTGGTGACCACATGGTCTGGGAAGGTCTTTGTCTAGGGCCCATTGCCACAGTCTCACCTCAATTGTTTTCTTTCTCAGAGATTGAAGCCCTGAGATAGTTGCTGCACAATACTTGCAATCTATTTAAAAGAATTTTGAAATAATCTGTGTCATCTTTAAGAAAACCTGACTTTATAATGATAATTGATTATCATAAAGCAGTGAATATTACCAAAATGCAAAATATTTAGCATGAGAATGCCTACAATGTACTATTAACAATTAAAAATTAAAGAATAAAATATGATTATTTCCACAGATGCAGTAACAAACATTTGATAAAATTTAGCATCTAGTAATAATTTTTTTAAAATAGCAAATATTTTTTCCAGATAGTGAAATATCTGAAACATTTAAAATCAGCATAAAGACAATGATGTCTGATATCACCATTTCTGATTAACACTGAACCTAAGGTCCTAGACAGCATAAGAAAAAAATTTAAAGGTAAGGAAAAGTTTATATTGTCTTAATTCACAGAATTCTATGTGAATAAAATGATGTAATCCATAGGCAAATTATAAGAATTAACAAGTTAATTTAACATGGGGACTATAAGATCAATATATAAAAATCAATTGTATTTTTATAATCAGCAAAAAATAATTAGAAAATAGATTTTATAAATAGTAACAAAGCACTTTATAAAATAGCATATATAAAATGACCCTGTTTAAATATCTTATATACATTTTGTGCATAGAGATTTGACAAAATATCTATCAAATTTTAACCATGGTTTTCTTCAGAATTTTGCCTCATGTTTTTGTTTCCTTTTAAAAAATTTCTGTACAGCCTAACTTTTTAAATAAATAGATTTTATATTTAGATCATTAAGAGTCCTATATTGATCAATTTTTAAATTATACTTTTACTTCAACTATTGCGAAATGGAGAGTAAAATGTGAATATGTACCCAGAGGTTAGCTAGCATCTACTATACTGCCAAAGCTAATTTGAAAAAATTCTAGGGCCGGCCGAGTGGCGCGATGGTTAAGAACTCGCTTGGGATGCCAGAGGGCCCCGGTTCGGATCCCACATATGAGGGCCAGTGACACTGCCCTCTACAGCTAAGATGCTGAACAACAGCTCAACCTGGAGCTGGGCTGCCCTGAGTCGCCGGCGACGGCGTGGGCTGCAGTCCCTGTGGCAGTGGATTGCCATGGGCTACCATGTGTGGCCAGCAGCCAGCGTGAGCGGCCAGCAGCCGCAGTGAGCGGCCGTCCAGAAGCCGGCGACTGATCTGCCTCGCCAGAGAAGAGCACAATGATGGTGCCAACTTGGGCCAGTGAAGCAACATCCTCCACAACTAGATTGAAGAACAAAACGACAGCAACTTGTCTGTTCCCCTTCCCCCAATTCCCCAGCACTGTTCCCATACCCCCAATTCCCCAATAAAAATCTTTAAAAAAAAAAAAGAAAAATTCTAATTCTAATTGTTGAAAAAAATTTTATCAGAATAATTACTTAATGTCATAAATCTAAACCTTGGTTCATTTGATTTAATATTTAATTTTAAACAGCATTTAAACCTTTTAGGACATTAGAGAATCATCTAGTTATCCAATAAATGTTTGCTGGAAATTTCAATAATTTAACAAAAAATAAACTTTTCGTTTCTTGGTTAGAATGATTAAAAGAAAAGACAGGTTTAGTTAAAGGACATAAGCCAGTAATTGTTTAGAAACTGTTTTGAGGTCACTTAATGGGACCAAGTGGAGTTTGATTCTCATATTTACTTTCTTCTCGGTATTTCTCTAACATCTACTTGTGTTTTAATTTTGATTTAGGTAGTCTAAGATCTCTTATTTCCCAATAAACAAACTGACTGATTTAACATTGAAGATTATCACTAACTCAAAACTCCGACCTCAAGAACCACTAGCTCGTTCTTCTTGGTATTAATTTCATTGAATAAACATAACTTTGAATGCTTATAGGCAGCCAAGAACATCTGGTTTAAATTTCTAATTATAAAACCTCAAGTTAAGAAAAAAAATTTTTTGTATGGATTCCCAGAAAAATTTAATTTCATATGGGTCCAATTTTCACCCCATTTATAAAAAGTAAAATAATTACAGGTATAAAATTAAATATTTTTAAAAACTAAATACAAAATATTCTATTTATTACAAAAATACGAGAAGTATGATTAATGTAAATAGACCCTTCTAAACTTCATAGCAATGGTTTAAACTAATCAGCTCTTCATTTACCTGAATAAGGTTTTTTAGTAGCTCTATATGTGCTCTGGGAATGATTCTGACTCATTAGTTTCCTTTATTCGATGTTATTACATATCAACACTTACGCTCTTTAGCATTGCCATCAGTTTTGTATGTCTCATTGGTATCCCTATATATAGTCATGCAAATTAAAAATGCTCAAAGATGGAAGTTTTGATCTCCTTCATAGCATTTGACCAAAGAATTACAAATAATTATGGATAAGAGCAAGAATATAAATTCAGCCTGCAAAGGAAGCAAATATTGGGAGGCAGCTAGTTTCCTTCTCCCTTTATGAGGAAAGTAATCTTGTGGGGAAGGCTTCACCATGTTCTATGTTTGACACACACAACATGAGGGAAATTGTGGTTATTTCTTGATTTATTTTTCATTTTAATCCAATACGATGGATTGATCAAACCATATAGTCCCGTCCCTAAAATAAAGGTATGTTTTTTAATTCCACATAATCGATAGTATATATATATATATATATATATATATATATATATATATATATATATAAATTTTGTTTTTGTTTTTTTAAGATTTTACTGGGGAATTGGGGAAAGGGACCAGCCAAGTTGTTGTTCTTCAATCTTCGTTGTGGAGGGCGCCAGTCGCCATCTGGCTGCCGTCAGGCAGCTCGTGGCCTCTAAGGTCAAGGTGCTGTGTTCAGTCTTAGTTGCGGGTGGGCATAGCTCACCATTAAACAGGCAGTCTTGTTGTTATGCCAGCTGAGCCATCCTGCCACCAGTTGGCAGCTCAGCGACAGCTCAGCTCGGGCGCAGCATCAAAGGCCCATTGGGAATCGAACCGGCAGCCCTGTTGCTCAGCGCTTGCACTCTTAAGCCAACTCTTAACCAACTGAGCCGCTTGGCCAGCCCCAATAGTATATATTTGTAAAGGAAATCAACTAAATTATTTTTGGATCTCTTATCTTTTTTTTTTATTGTGTATTCATAAGTTTTTTCACTCATTCATTAATGGATCATTGAATGATTCATTCATTCATTTAATGAATAAATATATAATTAATATTTACTAGAGAGATTGTATTTTGAAAGAGTTAAGAACATGCTCCTTTGAGCCAGACAGCTTGAGTTTATATTCTGCTTCCACCACTTAATAGCTTTGTGCCTTGATTTCCTCATCTGTAAAATGAGGATAATAATGGGGAAAACAATAGCGCCATTATCATTGAGTTAGTAGTATATGTTAAGTGCTTAGCCTGCCATAGCCTATCATTGTCAGACTGTCAGAAGCTGGAGGGACATCCCCTGCCTCAATATATTATATATGCTGTATATATTATATATGCAAGCCACAATATATTATATATACTATAGGGCTATATTTTGTGTACTTCATTAAATCCCAGACAGTGGTGAACCAGGCTATGACAAAATATATAACTTGTGCTGAAATGTTAAGAGGGAGACTTCATAGACAGCTCTTTCAATGGAAGAGCAATGCAACCATCATCCAAGAGACTATTCAAAAACATCACCTAAGAACTTTATTGTCAGCGTATCGCTGTTTTAGTTCTCTCTTATTTTCTATTAATTTTTACCATTGTGTTCAAACAGCGAAATCACATATTAGTATATTTGGCATCAGGCAGATTCTATTTTGAAAACATTTCTTAATTTGAGGATAAAATTCAGAAACTTTATGTCACTCAATTGGACACCCAAGAAGAGCAAACCAAAACAATTATCAGGGGACATTCTGAGCAGTCAAATAAAACTAGACATACCATAAAAATTTGTTCCACTCGTTATATTTCTAAAGTGTAGTCATACTTACCAAGAGTCTTAAAATTTGATCAGTTATACTTTAGAGGGAATCCATGTGAAAATTTCTAATCTTATTATATTAAAATATTGGTAGAAAACCCATGAGTAACAATGAACGTCATGTTGAGATATTCATTACTATTTTTATGAAGTTACTCCATGACTGTATCACGAAAATTCAGTAACCCAATTAAAAATAGTGTTTATTTGGGCTGGTTAACAAGTTATACCTTTTGAAGAATATTTTAAAAATAGTAGATACAACAGTACCTAGACATTAGCAAATATCTAAGCTTTCCAGTAAAGAGCCCTTTAGTATGACATCAGATACCAAGTATATTTTATTTTTTTTATAATGCTCTGGTGGGAAAGGTAGGCTAAACTGATCATTTATTTTTATTAATTCATACATATGTTAAAAAATGATTGAAGAATTATAAAAAAAAAAAGGAATGGTCTCCCCAATTATATGCCTTAAGAAAATGACTCTTGCATCTCATTGAGGTAGATCAAGGAGCATACCAATTCTAGAGACCAAAAAACTAGTTAGAAGACTCTTGAAGATTCCTTAGGCAAGAAATGTTTGGATCATCATTTAAGGCAAAGGTTGGCACAATTTCCTGTAAAAGGCCAGGTAGTAAATATTTTGGTCTTTGCAGGCCCTACAGTCTCTGCTGCAACTACTCAACTCTGCCATTATAGTGTGAAAGGAGCCACAGACAATATATAAATGAATAAGTATGGCTGCGCTTCAATAACTCTATATTTGTGGACCTTGAAATTTGAATTTCATATAATTTTCATGTGCTACAAAATATTATTCTAAAACAATATGGAATTATTTGGAGTAATATGGAAAAAGTGGTATTTTTCAACTATTTAATGTAAAAACCACATTTAGTTTTTAGTCCACATAAAAATAAGCAGTGGGCCAGATTTGGCTCATGACTACAGTTCCTCCTGAACTGTAAGGTTTAAGGGATATTTAACCCTAGGGAGGGTTTAAGGGATATTTAGAAGATAGGATTTATAGGACCTAATGACTAACTTAACCTTGCAGGTGAAGGGAACAGGAATGGCTTTGGATGAGTCTCAGCATTCTTGCTTGGTTAAATGGTGTGATTCACTGAAGCAGAGATCCAGAAATATGCTAGATAGCAGGAGGGAACTAGAACGTGAGATTTAGACTTGCTAAGTTGGTATGTCAGCGGGATATTCAAAGGGAAACATTTGAGGTTCTTCACCTTTCGAGCATTGGCAATGAAGTAAAAGAGAAGTGAAGTCTTAGGAAAGAGACCTTAAATTATGCATCATTTTATTATAATGAGTCACGCTTAATAGACATCATCAAGATTTCTTAAAAATCACTGTAACTTCATTATCACAAATTGAACATATCCCTATTTGAGCTGAATAAAATGTTAATAATGAAATCATGGTATTTGAAGGCCAACACAAACAATACCAAATAACAAATAATACATCAGCCCATCAAGAAAAAACTAGAGGGGCCAGCCGAGTGGCGCGATGGTTAAGAACTGGCTTGGGACGCCAGAGGGCTCCGGTTCAGATCCCATATATGAGGGCCAGTGACACTGCCCTCCACAGCTAAGATGCTGAACAACAGCTCAACCTGGAGCTGGGTTGCTGTGAGTCAACGGTGACGGCGTAGGCTGTAGCCCCTGTGGCAGTGGGTTGCTGTGGGCTACCGTGTGTAGCCAGCAGCCAGCGTGAGCGGCCAGCAGCTGCTGTGAGTGGCCATCCAGAAGCCAGCGACTGATCTGCCTCGCCCGGGAAGAGCGCAATGATGGTGCCAACTTGGGCCAGTGAAGCAACATCCTCCACAACTAGACTGAAGAACAAAATGACAGCAACTTGTCTGTTCCCCTTCCCCAATTCCCCAGCGCTGTTCCCATCCTCCCAATTCCCCAATAAAAAAATCTTTAAAAAAAAGAAAGAAAAAACTAGAGGACAGAGAATGGGACAATAAGAGTAGTGCCCAAAGGAGGGAGACAAGACATGCTGACTGTGATTGCCTAATGAGCCTTTGCTGAGTAACCAAGGGAACCAGGCAGAGGTGGGTTAAGTAAAAAAGTACCCAGAGCATCTTGACTCAGAGCTATCATGTCCTTTTCCTAACCTGCTGGTTCTTAAGCCAAGATCCATTAATAGCTATCTGCCCATTTGTTCCAAGGGAGAGATAGAGCTGCTATCTGTTAGCTGAGTACTTATTAGATTAAACTACCTTTGTATGTCTGGAAAGAATCCAAATTGTCTATTTATAGAAAACAAATAAATACTCATATAGACATGAATATTTATAATATATATTATAAACAAATATTTATATATAATTGGTATTTAAATAAATGTGATTAAATTGAAAATGTATGTGTACATATGTATATACATGTGTCAGTAAATTCAGCTTGCTTGGTATTTCATTTATGCTTTTGCATCTAAGTTTATAAATGAAATGAAGCTGTGATATATGTAATTTTATCTATTCTATTTGTGGAATAAATTTCATGTATTCCACATAATTTTATATGGATTATAAATTAATATATTTTAGTTATTGCATCCTTTTATTTATATTATTGTATTATATAATTTTATTATTCCATTATATATGTACACCAAAAGAAGGTAAGAAAGGAAATTTTTACAAATATCAGCATATACATAAGATGGTAAACACAAACCCAAATTTATCAATTATTAGCTTAAATATAATTTGAATAAATACTCCTATTAAAAGACTAAGATTGTCAGACTACATTGACAAAAGCAACTAGAGGCTGCTTAAAAGTGAAGTACTTTAATGACCAAAAGTATCTATGTAAAAATCAAAAAGGTAAACCAAGTAGACAACAAAATGGGCATGAAAGCAAGAATTTTCATAGCGGAAAAGAGCATTTTATAACAATAAATGATCAAACTACCAGAAAGGCATCAGAATGATAAAATGTATTTACAGATGTACCAACCAATAATATAACTTTAATATACATATAAAGTTAAAGGGATAAATAAATTCATAATCATAATGGGAAGCCTTAACACACCTTTCACAATAGCTGATAAAACAAGCAGAAAAAAAATTCCAGCGACTTTCAGTTTCTACTCTCACTTGTAAAAGGCTTAGGAGCTATCATTTCATCCACACAACAACAACAAAAATGCTGAAAAACTGAAACTAAATCAACAACTCTATTTAGGCCTATTATGGAACTGAAGTCACAGAGCAAAATGTTACGTAAAAAACTGGAAAAACAGGTGAATACAGAGAATCATAGCTTACCTCGAGCAGAAGCTGCTAAAACTTCATCATCAGAGTTGTTCTTTGAAGACAGTGGGGAAGGAAATCTTCTTCGTGGGAAGAATCAAAGTTGTTTTAGCCAGATGTCACTGAAAAATGAGCAATAATATTTCTTTTAACCATTAGCTTATGATTTGGTCAATCATTTGGAAAACTTGGAAAGAAAAGATTAGATAATTCACGACAACATTTGAGAAAGGGGTGTGGGAATAGACCTCTCAGAATCAGACCAGTTGTAAGTATGCTTGTATGCCATTTGAATGCATACCCAAACTGCTCCCTATTGAAGAAGGCTCTCAATAATAAAAGATGACTTGTTCTGTGGATGTCAGTCAGTCTCTTCTCCAACTATTCCAAACTCTTTGCCTCACAGAGTATGACTTGGATGAGAATATGCTGTGGACTCAATTGGCCACCAGAAACCAACACCGAGTCGCATACACAGTACAGTGTTCTAGGTGTATTAGCCTGGATCTGAGGACAGACTGAATACACTGGACCCCTTGCATCATGGAGGAATCAGTGATTGTCCTCCCTGACAGAGATATTTAGTGTGAATATATTTTTCCCTTCCCTTCCCTTCCCTTCACTCAGGGATTCTGCCAATAACACTATCTGTAAAAGTTATTAAATTGTCCCCCCCCTTTTTTTAACCATAGCTGTGTCTCACTCAATGTTACTTCTGAACAAGAAAATGATATTACCAAAAAAAGAAATATGGGGAAATGGGCTAATGCTCATGAGACTTACTAAAAATGACATGTACCCCATTACTTAGAAGCAAATGACTTTATACAATAATGGAACATGCTATTGGAGATTCAGTATTAGCACCATCTGTGAGACAGCACTTAGCAGAGATGGAGTACTTGCTTATTGGATGCAGTATATGCTCTGAATGAATACACGATATACAGTGTTATTTTTCACACAGCCAAACTTTGTCAATCGTGGAGGGTAAAAATTTCACCCATGGGTAAAAATGTGAGTGGCTTTCTCACTATTACACTTAATTACTCACTCACATTTTTGGATCCCATCCTTCTATCTTTGGTCACTTCATATTAATGTCTTAGATCCAAAGGAAATATTTTCACTCATAAGGGATCCATTGCATTAGAAGTTGAGTCTTTTGAATATTCATGCTATCAGACAAATAGTCATAGTCAGAAAACAAAGGGGGTGTGCGGCTTCTTAGCTGGCTATGATAATTAACTCAGGCTCTCCAGAGTAAATAGAATTGATGCTCAATAGTGCACCGAAAAGGAAAATGTCTGGAGCTCAGAGATACTCTCAATGATAACAATTAATGGAAAACTCTAGCACCATGCAGGCAAAACCATTCTAAGTTAAGATTCCCCAAGAATGAAGGCTTGCATCACCACACCAGGTAAAGAATCTTACCTAGGTAAAGTATTTATGTACAAAAAAAAAAAAACATGTAATGGGGAGACCATGCCAGTGAGTGGAAATAAGTATACGAAATAACATCAAGATTCATGGCTAAAATAATATACACCCACACGGAGCAAAGAGAGGTAAAGCTGAGCAACATTCTTCAAACGTTTTTCCAGCCCCAGGTAAATTCACCAACTGGTATTACCAGCCTGCAATAAGAAAAGTATGGAAACAGAGAGTTATTGTTTAGAAATTATATAGCAACTTAGAGTAACTTCATTGTTGAATTTTAAAATTTTTAAAAATTGAAAAAAAAGTCATAGACTGGGTAGTGAAAGAAGGAAGCTTTAGATACCAACTATAGCCTTTGATCTTCTGCAGAAATAAGTGAAGACTGTGGTTTCCAACATTTTTTCTTACTGTGTCATGTATAAATATTCATTATTATGTATGCATAATTGTTAATTTTTATTTTCCTTTTTCTTCACTTTTTACTCCATTTTACTTTTTTACATGTTAACATCCATGAAATGTGTGTATGTACATTTTTGCACATGTTGACATCTCGGAAACTGGAATCCATCTTACAACCAATGGCATGTTATAATGTAATAACTGTTTATTTTTTTTAAGTGGAATAACATGGATAAGATGCATCTTACAAATGATAAATGTCTTAGACTTGTTCAAATTCAACAAACAGGGTGCATTGGCAGTGGCTAACTAGTATTAAAAACTACAGAAAATCAAGATGGGATTGTGACTGTTAATGGAGGAGGAATAAACATCACCCCAAATACTGGAATCAATCAGCAAATAATGAGACTGACTCCTGCCCTTTTGGAGAGAATATGAAGGTGTTCTCATTTTTGAGATAGTTGTTTATGTTAGACTGCAGTGTGGAGTTGATGCTATTCTTGTTTGGCAGACTGACTACAAAGGAAGGATACATGGGGGGTAACCACCAAGTGGACTAGACTGGACATCAGTCATATGTGCCTGTCTAATATCTTGCCTTTCCAGTCATTGTGAATCCTGCCTTCTTCAGATGAAACACCAAAACTACATTTTCCAGACACTTGAGAGTAGACAGGTCCTGGCTTTCACCAAGCAGATGCACCAAGAGACACAGAGGTTGGAGGAGAGAAAAGAAAATTTAAACAACTCATGTGGTAAAGGAGAAATGTTTTAAGTTACAAGCAGTGAGACTCATGTAATTGGGTGGCTGGTTAGCTCAGTTGGTTAGAGCACAATGCTCAATACCAAGGTTGACAGTTCGATCCCTGCATGGGCCACTGAGCTGTGCCCTCCATAACTAGATTGAAACAACTACTTGACTTGGAGTTGCTGGGTCCTGGAAAAACACACTGTTCCCCAATTAAAAAAAAAAAAAAGATTCATGTAATTGCCAAAGCCATGCTAAAGAATATAAATCCAGTTTTTTCAAATGTAGGATCATCTCAATGATCCCTTGTTTGGAGTTCATGCTATGGAGGTATATCATGGGCATTGTTTCAAGCTGGAGATTAATGAGTTGGGAATGGCAGAAAGTCAGTAAGACAATAAGCCCAGGACTCCAGGAAAGAAGTTTAAAGCATTCATTGGTAGGGTTTGAGATAAAGCAATGGAACTAGCAAATTAGGAAGAAATGGAATGGTGAGGTACTTAGGATAATAAGCACCTAATAAGTAAGAGAAAAAATATATAAAACAAAAGAGATACACTTACAGAAACAAATACTGTGCAAACAGCTTGTTTCAGGGACTCCTCAGTATTAGGAATTACCCTTCCACTTGTCCACTTCTTTGCTGCTATTCCCATGAGGTCCTGAAAGCCATACCCTCAGGGACTGACTGGTCAGCCCTGGACATGAAGAGAAATCCAATGGCAAAATTTTCCCTTTCCACTATCATTTTGGAATTGTCTCTCTTATTGTTCCTAAAAGAAATGTTTGCCTATTGTTTTCTCTTCTTGTTACACATCAAAATCTAAATTGAACAGAATTTCTAGAAGACATACTCCTTGAAGTAGCTAGCTTCAGCTAATAAGTTCCCAGAAAAGCCCCTAAGAATCCATACTCCCAGCTTTTGTGGTGTTTACATAGAGTTTGGCCTTGCAGAACAGTTGAAGTACAAAGTTATTTAAGCTGACAGAATGCCTCCCTACAATAAGGTCAGAGCAAAGTACAAAGATCCATTCATTCATTAATTTCTGCCCCAAACTGCTTCTATTCAATTAAAATGTGGCCAATTAAAAACAAAACAAAAAAGACACAAAGTCTTTGACACTCCTCCTTTTGAGAGTTTAATTGCTTGTCTTATTTCTTCTTATTCAAGTGGGTCGTGTCACTGCTTTGACCACTAGAATACAGTGGAAGTGGCGGTTCTGGGACCAGGCCGTAAGAGACTGACAGCTTCCATTCTTCTCTCTTGGAACACTGGCTCTTGGCCCCTCTTGTCTATTTAAGTCTTCAGGTAACAAGTCCTAATATCTACTCGAAAAACCCCAGGGTGAGATCCTGACACTACATGGAAAGGGACCCAGCTGAGCCCCATCTCCCAGTCTTTAGGCCAAGACTCCAGATGTGACAGTGAACTTGTCTTTGACCCTCCAGACCAGCCCAAGCCACCAGCTAAGAACCACTGAAACGCCCCAAGTCAATGCTGTGAGGAACAGAAGAGCCCAACCATGTTCTGCCCAAATGTTTGATACACAAAATCATGGGATGTAATTAAATGGTTGTTATTTTAAGCCACAAGATTTTGGGACAGTTTGTTACATAGTCATAGATAATCCGAAAGAAGTACAGCTGAAAAATTGAACGTAAAGACTATTTTTATAAATCTGCCATAAACTTCTCCTTAATTTACTTCATCATTTAGAACTGCCTTCTGTTCTTTTTGGTGAGTACTTTAAGTCTAAGACTTTTTGTCCCTTAAGCCCCTCTGTTAAGGAACTAATGACCTGAAAACATAAGCTTATGTTCATTGGGTAGTTCCATACTTAAAGAAGAGTAAAATGAATAATTTTGTATTAAAAATAATATAAAGTGCAAATCTACCTCTTCTCTCTTGTCCTCACTCCTATTTTAGCTACTAAGTAAAGCATGTGAGTAAAAGCATTTACATTCCTACGTTTTATAGTTACTTAAACACTTTTTTTGCTTTTTGCGTATTTTTTTAAAAAAATTGGAGCGTACCGCTCCCCACAGTGGCCGCCTTCCAATCTTACTCCACCTAACGGCTCTGGGAAGAGTGGGTGAAGCTATCTGAGGATTCATGAAGCATTTGGGATCCTCCTGGGTAAAATGTGGTGTTGGAATTATAAGACAATTATCATTAACAATTGGCAGGAGGCTCCGCTCATTTCTCCTGGAGAGATTACCAGGGTTGAAGGATGCCTCGCTTAATCGCCATGCTGACCTCACCTGAAAGAGGCTAGTGCTATTTGAAAGGGAGCCCACTCCCCAGCTCCCTGAGGTCCAAGCATCCCCTCACTCAGAGCAGAAGGGACACAGTCTAGGGTAAAGAAATGCAATTCCTTTGCCAGACAAAATGGTTATGACAGTTGGTGATCATTACCTAAAATATTGCTTCCGCGGGAATTAAATGTGAGAAATGTCATGGAAGGAAAAAGAGACACATTTAGGGCAGCTTCAGTCATCAGCTTCATCAGTCTGTGCACGTATCCCAGACATTCTGGCTCAACATCTATGACCCACATTTGAGTTGACATATATATAGCTACACAATATAAACCAGTACTTAGTTATTTAGTAAAATAATAATTACTGTAACTACAGAATGCCTACTTTGTGCCTGGCACTCTATATACCTTTTCTCATTTAGTCATAACAGCACTTTTATAAATTGTGTTTTACATCATATATTGGGTTGTCGGAAAAGTCATGACACATTTTTGCAATGAAAAACGTACAAAAAAATACGTCATGACTTTTTCGACAACCCAATAGATGGGCAAACTGAGGCTGTAAGAGGATTATAGTTATGAAATGGAATAAGTAAGATTCAACCACTTTCTGGTACAGAAGTTGCTGCTCTTTCCACATCTATACACTACATTGATCATACATCCTTAGAATTTAGATTCATCTGCCTTAAAAAAAATCAAACAAGAAAATAATCAATAACTAGAAACGTAAGAGCATTAGAAGAAAAATATTTTGCTACAGTGAGGATTCTAAAAAGGTTGTTTACCAATAAGGAGTTAATGATCAAACACTGAAATGAATACTGGAAAAACCCAAGAGCAATAAAGGATAAAAGCATATATTAGCAGAGTGCTTACTATTATGTAAGTACTGCCCAAAGTACTTAAATAGTCACTTAACTCATCCTCCACAACAACTTTATGAGGTAGGTATTATTAATAGCCCCCTATCTTACCAATAAAGAAACTGAGGCATCGAGAGGTTAAGTAATTTGCCCAGATTTACATGGTCGGTAGGTAGCAAAGCCAGGTTTTAAGTCAGGAACCTAGCCCTGGAGTCTAGTCTCTTAGCCTCGAATGCATCAGCCAGAATAAGAATGCTGGTTCTGCCACTTTCTAGTTTTGTGACCCCAGAGACGTTCTTAACCTTTCTTAGTCATGCTTTCCTCATGTCCAAAATGAGGGTGATGGTACCCAACTTATGAAAATGCTGGAAGGGTTACACATTTGATGCACCAACAGCAACATCACCGATTCGCAATAGATGTTAGTTCCTTCCAACTTCCTGCCTAGTTCTCTAATTTCTCCCTTCCTTTCTCTCTCATTCTCGCTCTTTCCTCTTCCCTCAGCCTCGTCCCTTTGGTTCACTAGTGACCGCCTCATGTGCGTCTGAGCTGTCCGTGTCCACAAAGACATTGGGGCAGGCACCCTGTCTTCCAGCTGGGGGTGGTGCCAAGAACAGCAAGGACAGCTGCTCGGACCCTTTACCACACTCTGTTCTCCCTCCCCCTTCTTCCGAGGCCATGCCATGAACGGTCGTTTCAGTCTGAAGTTTGATTGAAGCCCTGGGGTGGGAAAATATCTGTTGCTCTGAAGATCAAAACTAGCCCAACAGAGGGTTCCAGCAAGTCGCTGCAGGAAGTGCTGGTACCAGAACTGGGGTCGCTCCAACACCGTCTACTCGGTGACAACACCATTGTCATAAAGTCTGCTTTTGAATGCGTCTGCATTAGGCCATAGAACCAGAGCTGAAGAAACATCAGCTGGGCTGGCACAATCCTTATTTCTTTCATGTCCCCCTTGTCAACAGTTTGAAAGTGAGATGGCTAATTTTGTGCCTGACAAGAAAGGACGGATCATTTTCTCAGATGCTGTTATCAGCAGAGTCAGAGCTGGTACACTCTCTGAGGGAGTCCCTGAACCACAGGTTACTGGCAGGCAGACAAACACTCGCTGACAGCCATTTGTGACCAACTATGAAACACCATCTGCTGTGGTTGGGGGAGGAACAGCTCCAGCAAGTGACAGCCACTGTAGAACCCTTCCTTGTGTTAACTCAGGGCAGCCTTTAGGTAGCTCTAAAGGAAAACCAATTGTGTATTCCTGGATAGTACGTCTCATCCAGATTGCATGTATAGAAATGATAGAATATTGATGTTTTGTAGACGTGAAAAACATTTGGCTCTGTCTTTATATTAAAATACAAACATTAAACCACTGAACCCAGCAAAACAATATTGTGAAATAAATATAGTTAAGAACTCAGTAAATTCCTTTGGAGATTTGAGCCAACTTGTGTGTGAACATCATCCAAAGGACCATAGTATTGATATATCTTTGATGTTTTTGTCTGAGATTTTTAAAAAATGTGTTATTTCTGAATTTTGGGGGAGGCGAGGGGACAGTTTCTGGAAGGAGCTCTACTTTACAATTCAAGATATATATTAAGAAAAGTAGTTATTTACTATGTATAATGGATACATTATTCAGAAGAAAAAGATATTTTACCGAGAGGAAAGATTTCAGGTCTTTAAGACACTTAGGAGAAGGGAGTCTTTCTTGCTCATTAACTTTAATAAGGCACACAGCCAAAGGCATATGCCAACCCTCTCCCGCTCTGGTTGGAAGTCTGGGCTTTCATTTTTAAGAGTCTTAATAGACCTATGTCTCATGATTAAGTAATGAGAGCTGGCATCAAAGGGTCTGAAGTTTAGCTGATCTTGCATTTATCCTTATAGGCCAGGGAAGATCATAAAACAAAATGTTTTAAAGCCAAATAGATAGATAGATGATTGATAGATGATTGATAGATAGATAGATGATAGATAGATAGATAGATAGATAGATAGATAGATAGATAGATAGATAGACATGGTAGAAAAATAGCAGTTCTTACTGACTTTCTGCTTGAACTCAGGGGCATTGACAAGTGCTAACAAGATTTTCTGGTGGGAAATACTTTTTTGCAGGTTAAAATACCTCAGTTCTGTATTCCAACTCCCAACAGAAAAGCCAAACCATTACTCAATTATCCTTGTTAAAACCTATCGAAATGTCCATGCTTACTACATCCTTTCGAAATTCTCAAGATGGAAGCGATCACAGCTGTGTGTCCCTGCATTTTAGTCTCCTAGAAAAGGCACGGAGCTTGTTCCAAAGCTGAAACCCAATAACCTCAAGTGAAGACTCCAGATCATCCCTGAAATCTGTGCCTCGGAGGGAGGGAGGGATGGGGTGTCAGCTTGGGCTTTTATGAATCCCAGTACACCAAAGCGTGGGTGTGACCTGCTCATGGGAACATAACACAACACTGATGGAGGATAAGGAAGAAAGATTTAAATGTGCTTTCACTTATGGCGGTGCAATAAGAAAAACAAATATAAACATTTGTCTGTAGAATCAGGTGATGATTGGCTGTCTGCTGTCTCAAGGGGGGCAGGAAAATGGTCTATGCACCTGCCACCTAATTCAGTTTAAAACCTGACACATTTACCAAGAGTGGACTGGCATAATGAAGTTCATTCAGGCTGTCAGTGGAGTCAATAACTTATCCCCAACTGCTTTTGTTTCAGCAGCGGCAGTGCCTCTGATCGGCTGAGGTACTTATTCAAGTAAAATTTATTTTCAATTGCTGGCCATAATGCCACTGGCACAAGCCTGGCTTTGACAGAACCTTTTGCTCAAGGCTACACTATTGTGAAAGTTCGTGTCCATTGTCTGGGGTCTTTGATCTGTCAAAGCTGCTTAACAAGCTGGTTAAAAACTGTTTCAGATAACAGGTGTGTCCTTTGAGGGCACAGGGACATTTTTCAGCTCCTTTAAAAGAGTGGTTTGAGGATTGACAAAAATGTACAAGCTGGTTGGTGGTGATAAATGTGAAGCACTTTTAAAATGAGAAACTGAGATGTAATGTCTTTCATGCCTTAGATTTCTGCAACAAGTAATCCTTTTGAATGAGAGATTTAAGAGACTTGTTGTTGTTGTTTTAATCAAGTCAAGTGTTCAATTATTTGTACGTAGATTTGTACGGAATTAGGGCCAAAGTTCGATGTGCGCTAGAGGTGTGAGAGGAGGCTGCTGCGGCCATGCAGATACTCCAATGGTTGGCTGATGCTCAGTCAATTACTTCCTGAAAATCCGAAAGTCTCCTAACTTCCAGAAAGGGCAACCTGACAACACAAGGTGATAGGCATACCATACAGACAGTTGAAAACGTATTCCTTTTTCCAACTCTCCTGCCAGAAAAATCAAAATTAGATACTACAAAGGTTCTTTTGGGGGGCCAAATTATTTCTTCCTATTAGTTTCAGAGATATCCTCCTATCTTTCTGAGGAGAAATACACTATCATCTGCCTTTTTCCAAGTTTATCATAAACTGTCTCACTCCTGCCTCTTCTATGGCAGTAATTTTGTTTTGGCTAAAGATTAATAGGGCTAGAAAGAGGTGGGGCTTGAACCAGGGGGGTACCATTGGGTCATTTACACTATTCATCTGCATAAAAGCTGCCTCTTTGGGGAAGAGTAGAAATTAGAGGGAGTCTTAACTCTGCTTAGAAACCTTAGCAAGATATCTTCCATCACACACCTAATTTTCTACATATTTGTAAATTGGGTCAGAAATAGGAAGGTTGAAATTCAAGAAGCCAACAGCATCTTTTTAGTTTAAAATCATCCCTGAAGAACAGACTCAACTAAGTTTACCTAAAATAATTATGAGTATTAGTTTTCTTCCTAAAGTAGTTAAATCTGAATGCAGCTATTATAATTAAATGAAGTTTCTTTAAAGGTCTCTAGGAGAGGAGGCGAAAAAATGAAACAAGTAGAAAATTTTTATTTAAAAAAATATTTTTAAACATGTTTCTTATACCCCAAAACAAAGCAAAGCCAAACGAAACAAAATAAAGCAGAAGGAGCGTATATAGTTAGTGTGCTTATTCCATATAAAAAAGCCCTTACTATATGTATGACAGACCTTACTGCTATGAATGTTTCGTGTGTTATAGCGACATCTTCAGTGATGGAAAGGGGCAGGAGAATTGATTAATCCTTTGGGGAAGTGTGATTAGTTATGAGGGGAAAAAAATCAATTTTGGTTCTCACCCTCCAAAATAATTCCCAGGTGGAGACACTAGCTCACATTTGAATAAAGGCTGTTTAAATATGGACAAGATATTTGCTTCTCTAAGGCTCGTCCCTAAACTGCTGCTAATTCACAAAATGAAGACAGTTATTAGAGCTAGCTCAAGGCTGTTTTAGAATTAAATATGATAACATTTTAAAAGCAAGTTCGGCTGTTGGTTAATATTAGCTATTGTTATTGAGTCACATTATATAGTTACTAACATAAAAGATCACTGTTATCAATTTCTGGGTACAGAAGGGTTTGCTAAAGCATAAAAGTAATCTAAAATAAATTCTTGGTTATAACTACATGTAGCTGTTAACTATGAACTAAAATAAAAGTAACCAAAAGAAATGAAATGCAAAACATTTTTTAAAGAACAAAAATGAAAAGAAAACCAAAAAAAGTAAATAACTACAAAAAAGTACTCAAAATAAACTAGAAATGGCATTTTTAAGAAAAAAATCTACCACTTTTTACATACAGCTTTCACAAGTTAATTAGTAAAATCTAACTTTCCAACAGATAACTTAGTTAAAAAACATAAACCAACAATTCCAAAAAAAGGAAATACTATATTTCGATAATCATAATACCAGATTATAAACTCTAGAAGACTCAGGAACTTCATCAAACAGTGCAGACTGCAGTATTTCCAGATTCTTGGGAAGAACCTACCACATAACAGATGCCCTCCCCAACCTTCATTATGTTCCTCTTTGTTACCAAAGAAATACAATTTTAAGCAAGTAGATAAGAGCAGTATACACCCAATTGTTTATTTAAGCTGATTTACAATAATAAAACACTGGAGAAAGATGTAATATACAGATGTAGAGAAAAGGCAAGCTTTCACCTTATAAAAGAGAAAAAATAAAAAACAAAACCCCGATTTTTCTCTTTCTAACATTGATTCTAAAGAGAAACAAAAGATTGTTCTGACTTAAACATTCTATTTGAACTTCTATAAACCTAAAGGTATAAAACACTGTGTGGGCTCCTATTTTCATAAAAATTGGATACAGGGTGAAACCAATGAGTTGTCAGGCAACCTTTATAAAAAAATCTTTTCTTATTCCAAGAGCAGGTCAGAGCTGTTGCTCACATATGCTCTAGAGAGCATTAAAGTTTCTTTCTCCCTGTCATGCCCCTCCCCATCTCCTATTTCAAGTACCCTCCTCTACACTTGCCTAACACAGCTCACCAAAATTACATAATACATACATACATAAACTTTTATTTAGATCAAACAGGAGATATATAAATAGATAGATAGATAGATAGATAGATAGATAGATAGATAGATAGATAGATAGATAGATAGATATAAAATCGGTTCACAGAAAAGGAGGTAGAATGACCCACAAAAGGATTAAAGGGCTTCCGACCAAAACAGAACGGGGCAACATTTCATGCTCTCAGGCAGCCATGCCTCTCCTCAAGTTCTTCCTGATCTTCCCTTCTGAACTGCATGGTCAATGGAGCAAAACTGGGCCTGCCTGGGAGAGTACATGATGCTGGGATGGGTGTACTGGGTGAAACAGTGCTTTCTCCAAAATTCATTTTCACCCGGAACCTGTGAATGTGATGTTATTTGGAAATAGGATCTTTGTAGATGCAATCAAGTTAAGATGGAGGTCATACCAGATTAGAGTAAGCCCCAAATTCAACAACTGGTGTCCTTGTAAGAAGAGATAAATTTGGACACAGAAACAGAGACACACAGAAGGGAAAAATCATGTGAAGATGGAAATAGAGATTGAATTTATGGTGCCACGAGCCCAGGAACACCTGGGGCCACCAGGAGCTGGAAGAGGCGAGGAAAGATTCTTTCCTAGCACCACCTGAGGGAGCAGGACCTGCCTACACCTTGGGTGAAGGGATCCAAAGGTACAAACTTCCAGTTAGGAACTAAGAATGGGGATATAATGTAGAGCATGTTGGCGATAGTTAATAACAGTGAAAGTTGCTAAGAGAGTAGATCTTAAAAGTCCTCATTACAAGAAGTTAGTTTTTGGAACTATATGGGGATGGATGTTAACTAGACTTACTATGGTGATAATTTAACAATATATACAAATACTGAACCATTATGTTGTACACCTGAAACTAAAGAAAAAATAAAAAGAGCCCTGATGAAAATGACAATAACTGAAGGTTAGGATGAGGTTTGGGGGATTCTAGCACCCTCTCACGTGTTGCATGGCTAACAAAAACTGTCTTCTAGGACTACATTTCTAAGGTTTGCTGCTCTCATTAGGAGAGCAATACTTACCTATTTATCCTTATCTACCTTCTACTTGCTTGCAAAGAATCGCAGATGATTAGAAAAGGAAAGAACCTTAATAACATTTAATCCCATGCCTTCATTTCATGGAGGAGGAAGGAAACAGGCTTAAAAGAGGTAAGTATATAAACTCAGGTCACACAGCTCTGCTGGGGCGGAACTGTCACTAGAATCTTTGTCTCCTGACTCCAGGTATCATTCCCTCAGTCAGTAAATACGTGCCCAGCGCCTCTATTAATCAGGGCCCTGATCCCAGTGCTTAAAGAGATCTAAAAAGAATGAAGTGACAGTCTCTGTTCTTGGAATTAAATTCTTAATTATGTAATCATTTGTTTCATACCTCTCTCTCTCCCACTCTCACTCCTTCTCTCCCTCTATCACAAAGCTTTGTGAGGGCAAGGATTGAGTCTTTCTTTACTGATCATCTGGTATCAGTCAGGGTTCTCCAGAAAAGAGACAAACTTTTATTTTAAGGAACTGGCTCATGTGATTGCGGGGGCTGCTAAGTCTCATTGTGTAGGACAGGTCAGCAGGCTGAAAACTCAGGCAGGAATTCTATGTTACAGTCTTGATGCAAATTGCCTTCCTCTCTGAGAAACCTCAGGTTTTGCTTTTATGGCCTTCAACTGATTGGATGGGGCCCATCCACTGTGAAGGGTAATATCATTTATTCAAAGTCAGCTGATGGTAAATGTTATTCACATCTACAAAATAACTTTCCCAGCAACATTTGGAAGAGTGTTTGACGAAACAATGGGGCACTGCAGCCTAGCGAAGTTGACACATAAAATTAACCATAACACCTATATGTACCAGTTCCCACTGCCTGGGTTTCTCAGGCCTCAGTTTGTCACAGCTCACATGTCAGCCCTCAGTCAAGCCCTCCCTGGCTTCCCCAGCTAAATATAGTTAACCGAGTCAAACTCAAGCTGTCCTCCTGTTTGAATTTCTTCACACCTCTCATCTCTATGTTGTTCATTTATTTGGTGTTATTCTGTCTCTCCCTAGAATGAGAGCTGGAAGCCCTATCTGTCTTGTTCATCACTTTATCCTCAGAAGCAGTTCACTACCGTGGTTAAGAGCATGGACACTGGAGATGAGCTATCTGAGTTTGAATTCCAGCCTTGTCACTTAATAACTGTGTGACTTTGGGAAAGTTACCCAATTTCTCTGGGCCTTGGTTTCCTCATCCTTAAAACCGGAATAAGAAAAGTATTTAACTCATAGGGTTGTTGCATTGATGAAATGAGTTAATAGGTTTAAAGCACATGGAACAGTGCAGGGCCGATGGTAAATGCTACGTGTGCAATCTATTTACTACTTGTAGTAAGAATTTAGTAAATATAAGTTAAAAAAGATGAGTGAGTGGGTTACAGTGCTTCTTGGCAACTGGCTTCTGCTTATCTCTGCAGCACCATACTTGCTTTCCTTCATTCTAACACCATTCACACACAAAATTCTACATTTCAGCTACACTAAAACTTTTTTCAAATTTCCTCTGCTTATTCAATGAACCCTGCCCTGTTTTGCTATTTGCTTAATTATTTCCCCCACTGGGCAACAAGCTTTCAGAGTGCTGACAACACATCTTTCTTATTTCCTACTGCACCCGAAGAACCTAGTACAATGCTACCTACTATATAAGACACTATCATAGGTATATAATGATGTAGAATATATAACATACTAGAATACAATGATGAGGACTATCTCTGCACTTTTATAATTAGGAAGAAACGCTTCTAAGCCTAGGTTAATGAGGCACTAAACTGCTTTAGATAGGGAGCCAGAAAGCTTGAGAATTCCTCATCATGATTATTAGCATTGAGGTTAAAGAAATAGAGTGAAAAAAAGAATAGTATAATAACTCTAAGAGGCTTTCATATACACATATATCTTCTCCTACTAACACTCCACCACCTAAAGCAACAGGTGATAAAAATTTTGTAATAATATTAGTACTGCATTTTTTTTAAAAAATCATTATTCTGATTGGCTTAGAATGTATTCAGTTTGGAGGCAAGTACGACAATCCTGTAAAAAAATTATCTTCCCTGGATTGACTTTACCAGGTATTTTTATATATATTTACCAGGTATATATATACATTGCAGTGTTGCCATAACAAGGTGTTAGAGGGAAGCTCTGTTCCATCAGGAGGGAGATAAGAAATGAAATGTGATAGACACCATGTGATAGACACACAGTAGGGACTACTCAGCAGAAGCCAAAAGTCAAGAAAAAGATTAACCAACAGCAAAGTGAATGGATCTTAAAACATAATGCTTAGTAGAAAAAAAGAGGAAGAAACAAAAGAAGGCTGTAATGTAATCTACGGATAAATTTAAAATAGGTACACACACAAAGCAACACTGCTTATTTGACAAGGATTCTTAAACGTCATACATATTCAAGGCTATGTCTGTGGGGTGGGGGGAATGGGAGTAGATAGTGGCCTTGTCCCAAACAATGACTACAGTGTGCCAACAGCTGAAGAGTGTACTGGTCTCCACCCTCTGTTGGGAGACAGCCTCTTGCATTTCTGCACACCTTGTGATCCAAGACACTGATGAACTGTGCTCTGGACGGTCTATTCCAGGGTATTGGTAAAGAGAAAAGCTGTGGAAGAGAGAGACAGTATCTCTCTTTGGAACAAAGGGCAGATTTGTTTTATCCCAGGATACTAAATATAATGTCTCACTTTAGGACATAATTCAGGCAGGTTAGCTAAAAGCTCATTTGACAAGATTGGGGTTTCCTAAACTCAAGACTCCTCAGATGTGATGAGATCCACTTCATGTGCAGCATCTACCTCTACGTTGCTTTCATGGGAATTAAGGGGCCGGGGGAACCAGTGTGAACATGAAGTTCATGACACTGTCTATGAAGTGAGAAATGAAGTCCTTTGTTTCTGACCCAGGAGTCTTGTGTCTTTCTCCAGCATCCATGCAACTGTGACAGTAGATCTTACTCATTTGCAAGTAAGGTCAAATCTCAGAATTTGTATTTCTAACAAGTTCCCAGATGATGCTTATGCTGCTTGCTCAGGGGTCACATTTTGAGAGCCACTGATCTAGGTCATTTTAGCTGTAAAACCCTAGGAAAGTCACTTAACTTTCTGTGCCTCAGTTTCCTCATCTGCAAAAAAATGGGAATAATAGTACCACTTTCACAGGCTTGCAGTGAGAATTAAATGTGTGACTGTGTTGAGTATTTAAAGCCATGACTGGTACATATTAAATACTTTATGTTTGCTATAATTATTAATATAAATGTTTCCCCTAAGTTCACATTAGTGGGTAAAACATATATAGCTTCTTCCCCAATACCCTTATCCCTAGAAAAGCATTCGCATCATAATGCTGCTTTTGAAAGTTAAAGCTCTGCCTTCTGAACACCCTCAGTTCTGTAACATATTTCCATGTGGCCCATTTTTTTGTAACATAACACAGGCTGAGAGTAAAGATATTAAAAGAGTGTTGGGGGTGGCAGCCAGTTAGCTCAGGTGGTTAGAGCACAGGCTCATAACACCAAGGTTGCCGGTTCGATTCCCACATGGGCCAAGGAGTTGCACCCTCCACAACTAGATTGAAGGTAACTACTTGACTTGGAGCTGATGGGTCCTGGAAAAACACACTGTTTCCCAATAAAATCTCCTAAAAAAAAAAAGGAGCACTGGGGGCTTAGTAGATACCAAAACTGGTTGGAGGAGCAGACAGAGTGTGTGTACAAAGACAGAGTGGGGAGGCTAGGGGAATGTAAACCCCATGCTCCACCAAAGCAATGAAGGCATGAATGGAAGTGGACAAATAGAGCGGAGTGATAAACTGGAATGGAGACAAAAGTAGAGACTGGAAGCAGACAGGTAGAAGAAGATAGAGAACAAGATGATGAGATAATTGAGAAGCAAGATAGAGGAATAGAGGAAGGGAGGAAAATTGGGAAGGAAGACAAGAGAAAGAGAAAAATTACACATAAATCTTTTATTTCTTGGAAGCAAGCAAATATGGTCCTTTTTCTAAGCAGTGTCTTAACAACCTAAAGCATACATATGTGGTGACAAGTTAATAACAGTAACTCTCCATGCAGCGCTACCAGCAGAAAGGCTTTGCACTTTTAAAGGGGTCACCGTGCTTCCTGTCTAACCTGCTCCAGTTAACACATCCATTTCATCTCTCCATCTCTCACTAATCTTTCTTTCAAGCTTAAAGTAGAGAAAAACACTGAATGTTTCAATGAACCGAATTCTAGTTTCACCAAACTCTAGAACAGGGGTCGGCAAACTGCGGCTGGCGAGCCTCATGTGGCTCTTTGGATACGCTCTGTCTCAAAAGTTTGCCGACCCCTGGAAGAGCCAATCCTGTCCCTCACAACAATTTAAAAATTATTCGAGAGTCATAAATATATTTTTACATAATAACCATTATGTGAATAATATCCCTTTAAAATTTTATAAATGAAACTATGGTAGTTTTAGTTTCATTTTCAATTTTACTTCAGAGCCAGTTTGCGAGCTGCAGTTTGCTGACCACTGGTGGCTCTTCCGTCTCAAAAGTTTGCCAACCCCTGCTCCAGACTATCATTTTATACCATAGGGTACATATTTTAGACCAACAACCTTCAAATATAATTTCAAGGATTAATACATTATAGAAAAAGAAAAGACCTATAATGGTCAAGTATAGCTATAAGAAAAGCAACTCACCTCTCCCTATCCCCTTAGAAGTTTAAGGTCTACATTGTGAAAGCACATGGGAATCACAATTTAGAAAAGTAAGCTCTTCTGCCTATGTCTTCCTCCCTCCTCTCCAGTACTCTTCAGCACTATCAGCATCAGCCATTTCAAGGTCAAGTTAACATTTGGTTGAAGTTTAAATAAAACTGTTGTTTTCAAAGATATATTAGTTTACTCCATTTTTAATATATTTCAAAAGTTTTCACTGTTTGTGTTTTTCTTCCTTTTGTAAATTCCTTGTATTGAGATCTAGCATTTACTGTAAAAAAAAAAAGCAGTTGTTTCTTATCATTTTCTATTTAAAAACTTGACAATATCAATAACGAAGAAAAAGTTACTGGCCATAAGTCAATGTACTCTGTGGCTCTGAAGAGATAAAATGTCTCAGTTAATGTCTCAGAGCCTGGAAAACAACACCCCTAGAGAATCAAGTACCTAAAGGTAAACACTGAAAAATAAAATTCCAAATCAAAATGCCCTTTGGGGAGGAGCATTGATATCTGAGTGCAAAGGAGAAAAAGAGAAACTAACCCATCTCTACATTGCATGGTCAGTCAGTATAATTTTAAAAACTGTACTCTACTCAGTCTTGGAGTCTAATTTATTTAGATTTGTAAAAATTGGCAACAAATTGACTCCTTTACTCCTAGTATTCCCCATGGACTATTTAGCAAGAGGAACGCTTCTCGTTTTTCATGTTTGTCTGTTAGTTACACATAACAACCTGGGGAAGTCAGGATCATGAGGACATCATCAGTGGACTTTTGCATGGGTTTTATTGAAAGGAACAACACTATTTGGGCTACACAGGTCGTTCTGTGTCTAGATTCCATTTCTCACATAACTGGGATGAACAGCTCGCTGTACAGAAAGCCGAAGCAAAAGTTCAGCATTGACTGAGGGTCAAACTGAGTTTAAGTGATGAGTCTCATTTTGAATCATTAGATTATTTTCACTTTCCCAAAAGAGAGAAAAGTTGGTGTTTGCCACCATTCTATATGAAACACAATTATGGGCACAATTTAAAGCCAGTCACCTTTGAGCATGCCTCCATCACGTCCATGCCTTCATATTGATTAGCTCATACACCACGTAGGGGCCAGTCAACTGTGGCAAGGAAGACAAAGGTTGGTTTCAATCAACACCTGACCCTTAAGTGTTAATTCCTTAAGAATGGTAGTTGTGGCAAACCATGTAGCTTGACAGACTTGTTGCTACTGCATAATTCAGACAAAGAACTAATTTTCAAAACAGATCATATCCACATTTTGATCACATTCATGATACCCATTTCTATAGATGGCACATTTCATCTCTCTACAATCTTTTATTTAAATTGGCCCACAAAGGCCAAATGTATACCAAAATGAAATTAATACTTCCAAATTAATGTAGAATATGTTTATGTGTATTTTCTTCCTTTAAGTGTTTTGAAAATTGAACTTTTGTAAGTAATATCTCTGATGCCAAATTAACTGGATGATTGTTCAGTTTTCCTTAGGCTTAAGTAGAGTTTTTACAGGTTTTTACTTTAGAAATACATTTAATTGCATGATGCAGTTGATACCTTCACATCGGACTGATGCAGATGTAAAAACGTCAGAGAATAAAAGCCCAAATCTAGCTCCTATATTTTGATTCTCTACTTTGTCCTTTCTAACTAGGACACTCAAAATTTGTCTTCTAGGTTTAAGTCATTCACAGAGAAACAACTGGAAAAGATGACCAAATAAAAAATGTATTAAATGATGAAACACACTGTAATTAGTACAAAAGAAGATTGAAGAAAAAAAGTATAGCCCGTCTCAAATGAAAAAAAAAAAAAGAAATTCGACACAGGAGGACAAGGGGACAGAAAAGTCAAACAAGCTCTTTTTTTTTTTTTTTAACTTTTGTAGAAGAACCCCTGGCCTCAAGCTTTAAAGATTACCGGAAGCCCCAAGGGAGCACCCTCCTGCCTTCTCTGAGGACCCAGCAAAGATTCCACAATTGTATACTGAATCTTTGTGTTCTAGGTAGGATTATTTATCAGGGATTTTGTTTTGTCTGGGCTTTCAATGGCCCAGCCCCAGCTGTACATTTGGGGACAGACCACAGCTTCAGTGAACAGAGGGTTTGCAGCAATCCTTTCGGAAACCTCACTTCCCCTGCAGGGAGAGAGTAATTAACAGACCATTAAGTCAATTCTGCTTTATTGAGGGGGATACCGTGCAGGTCATTTCTTTGAAAACTTTTGTTCTTGAAGGAAATTACAGGATTGTTTTATGTTTAGAACACAGCCTGGTGAACTCAGGAGTCGAGAGGCAAGTTTCTGTAGCTCAGGGGACCCACGGAGACAAGGAAGATAATGACTCTAATCCTATTAAAAAAAGATCTCTCCTAACTTCCCTCCTCCTTTTATTATTTTTCTTTTAAAAAAACCAGTTAAAAGAAAAACGATTTGCTCATTTGGTAATAACTAACGTGCATATGAATTACGGAGATTCCCCAGACTGAAGTTTATCTCAGTGTCCATAAATCTCTAAACAACTGCGACGAAACTAAGTACTGCCACCATTGCTTCTTTTTATTTCCATATTAATCAGAGGCATCTGCTCCTGGCCTCTGTCTGGTAGGGTGAATGGACAGTGAGTTTTCCAGCATCTGAAAAAGCCTCGGGGAGGACGCGCCTGCAGCGCTTGCGTTCCTTGCGGCCCGTGGAGTGTTTACCATCGGACTAGGCGACCTCGGTTCTCCCGTGAAGGTTCCGAAGACCTGAAGTGCAGGGGCCGTTCGTTTTTGTTGTTGTTTGTTTGTTTATGTATGTATTTCAATGTCTTACTTCTCTCCTCATTTTTTTCTCCAGTGCCCCTCACAGAGCCTGGCACATCGGAAGCACTTAGAAAGTGTTCTTTGCTATATTTTTACTTAGGGGTTCAAAGGATGGTGTGAATTTCCTTGTTTTTTTCTGGGGTAGATGGGGGGGGGGTAGATAGCCAGGAGGGAAAAAGAGTCTCCATAAAATGTGCTCTGTCCAACCTCCATTTCTTTGCGTGGAGTTAAAGACCCTGCCTGTGATAGAAACGCGTTCTCGGCCCCACAGCTCTGCAGCACGCTTGCAGGCTGGGGGAGGCAGGCTTCTCAGAACCCGGCTTCTGGAGCTTTCCAGGCCCAAGGAGATGAGGGGTTCTTTAGAGGCTACATCTTGCATGTACATTGTGTCGTTCCCAGAATCAAACCCCAGGGCCTGCACTCTCCCGGGTGTCAGTCACAGATGCGTGGGAAAGGCGGGCCCTGATAAAGGCAGGGCCTGACGGAGCCCTAAAACTTTCGGGGGGCTGCTATTCCGAGTTGCCTCACAGACCCTTCCTGTGTCTCACAGACACTGTCCTTTCCCTGCCCTCCTCCCACGTGAGAAACCCAACCGAACCCCAGGACTCAGCAGCAAAATCTACGCCCCGGCGTCGTGCGCCCAGCTTTGCTCAGCCCTTCCTCTCCACTACCAGAGCCTCAGCCCCAGCAGGTGGAGGCTCCCCGCCGCCCACTCCTGGGGTGTCTTGAATTTTTTTTTTCCGTGAGTGCCAGCTGCGAGGACAGAGTCCGCACTTCGCTGCGGTAACCGGGGACAGGACCGGGGCTTGTATTAGAAGTAGAGACTCCGCGCCAGAGGCTGTGGCCCAAGCCTGCCACGGACAGCCAGGAGGCTGAGTCCTCGGTGAGGTTCCCCATCTAGGAAAAGCGGCTGGAAAAGGCGCAGCAGCGGGGCCACGCCGGCCAACGACAGCCCGGCCTCCTTAGCAAAGTTTACAAAAGTGTCTGCCCGGAACTGCGGTTGGGGGCGCAGGGAACAGAGAGGGTAGAGCGACCCAGGGAACAAAGAGGGTAGAGCGACCCCGCAGCACTACGCCAGAGTTTGGATTTGTTGGTTATTCTTGTTGTTCTTTTTCTCTCTTCCAGTGTCCATAAATGCTTAGGTATTCGAGGCTCTTTGCAAGAGTTTACGAAGTCTGGGCCAAGCCTAGCTCGGTGATGTGCCACCCTGTGCATCTTTCTTTTGTTGTCTGAGCCCCCACCTCTCTGGGCCGACAGGGTGAACAGCTGGAGTCCAGGGTTGGACGGGGAGACCAACACTTCCCACGGGGCGCAGCCTCAACCCCAGGATCCCTCTGCGCGGAGCTGGAGTCTGGGCGCTGCTCCTCTCCGCATTAGGCCCCAAAGCTAGGGGCGAGTGCAGGGCCAGTTTCTGCCGCACCGGCCCCGCACCCAGGCCAGCTTTCCGCTCCCGCCGCCGGGCGGAGGATAGAGGGAGGCTAGGAACTCAGCAACTGGGCGGAAGAACCAGAGTCTTGGGAAAGATCAGGTGCGAGAGTTCCTGGGGCCCAGGCGAGGGCGGACTCCCCAGCTCTCGTGCTGTCCACCACCGTGCGTCCCCGTACTCCACCCTCGCAGGCCCCCTTGAAGCCCCGCGACCGCAGTGTCCCAGGGAGGATGTCACTGAAAACGGACACTAAAAAGCGAGACTCTGCAGACCCCGACCTTCGTGGTTTGCCTCCTCCGCTACTCTTAAGGGAATGGTACACCAGAGGATCAGAGGCTTCGCAGGTGTGGGGATGAAGGGACACTCATTCTCTCAAGTTTGCGGAGAGGCAGGGAAGACGCAGGTGCACCCCTCCTTTGACCCATTTCTTTCCAAAGTCACTGCCAGCACCCTTCGGCAGGGCTCCTCCTCTCGCCTCGCTTCCTACACCCTCGGAGCCGGAATTTCGCGGGACCGCACTCACAGGAGAGGCCCAAATCCCCCAGTGGCGGAGGTCCGCGTCCGGCCCCGACGTCCTCTATGCACAGCTCCCATTCCCCGACTCGGGCGGGGAGCGGTGGCCGTGGGGTGGCCACGGATCTGGGAATGCGGAGAGGCGCCCAGGGGACAGGCCGGGGAGGACCCTGCGAGCCAGAGAGCTGTACCTCTAGCCCCATCTATTCCGGAAGAGCTTCTGAGGGGTAAGGCTTAGCTCCCTGCGGGGCATTGTCAGCGTTTCAGAGGCTTGTGGGTCCCCGCCCCCAGGCCTGTCCCCGACCCCAAAGGGCAGCAGAGCGGCGGAAACCAGCGGCGTCAGAGACAGCTAAGAGCTCACCCTAACTTGAGCAATGGAACAGAGAGGGAGAGGGGCCCGAAGTCGTCAGAAGGGACCTAGAAAGAGAAGTTAAATCTAGTTAGCTGAGCGACGTGACGTGCTCAGAGAACCCACCGCCCTCCCTGAGGGAAGGGGCTTTTGCATATCAGTGAAAGCGACGAAATCTTGCTCGAACCAGCAGCTTGGAAAAAAGTTTGAGGGGACACAAGACCTCCTCCTGTAGGAGCTAGGGAACCTTGGGCTACGTGGGCTACTCCAGCAGCCTCTCCCCACCCGTTTTCGGGATAAACACCCAAGGTCCCAGAAACCTGGGGAGGGGGAGAGGGTCGCTTGGAACAAAGGTCTAACGGCCTGCTTTCCCTTTCTAAGTGTGACTTTCTCCCGCCCAGAAAGTGATCACCGGCTTAAACCGCACTGAGAGGTTTCTAGTGTAGGCTTCTCAGGATATCTCCACGCAGGAGGCTTTCGCTGTCTTTTTAACTATTAGGAAACGTTTCTTCTGGAATGAGGGGATCGATGTCTTGTTTCTAGATTGAATTACAAACGGCTTTAAACTTGAGAACTTTGGAGAAAGCGGCAAATTTACAAGGCAGAAAAATAGGCCAAAATACCATTCTCGCTTTCGCAGCCATGTCATCTTGTGTCTGGCATCAGACATTCGAGAATTTAACGGGAAATGCGAGTAAGAGTTGCCTGCAAAGTCACATCCCCAGAGGACCAGCTAGCACCGTGGCAAGGCCCCTTCCCGGGGAGGCTAGTGATGATTGTTCCCACCCAATAAATCAAGAAAATCCGGGCGACCTGGCTCCCAAATGGCCTTCCTCCTTGAGTTCCTGTTCTGTTCTTACAGGAATCCTGTCTCCCATTTTCTACACCAAAAGGAGTTTTGTGACCCAAAAAAGAGCTCAGCCAGTTTAGGGGACCTCCTCAACTTTGGAAGCAGGGTCTCTTTTTCCAATTCTGGAGAACTCGAGGCAGAGTTCCCTGGGCTCCAGATTCTTTTTAGCACAATTACCCACGGGTGTAGAACTCACAGCTCTTTAAACTGACCTCTGGAGGTAACTTAACAGATGTCTGTTCCAGCAGTACAATAGCCACCACTGCCCTGGTGTAAGGAGTGTGGCCTTACTTCTTCCAGGGCCCAATTTACGCTTCAGCTGTAAAGAGGGGGTGAAGCCCAACACCAAGTCAGTGGTCAGGCCTCTCGTCTTTGCCCAGGACCAGGTCTTTGGAAGCAGAACTCAGAGAAGCAAGTGGCTTAGGGAAAGTCGTTTTCCTGATTGATGAAACTTCTCCCCCGCCCCTTGCCTCCCCTATCTAAATAATAAACTCACAGGGAAAGGCTGGAGGGCTGCCTTGTGTTGGTTTCAAATAAATCCTCCACAACCCTTTCCTCACCCAGAGAAATGAATCACCCTTGGGAAACAAACGATTATTCCCCCATTTGTCTGCCTCACACCAGAGGCTATAAGTACCCTCCACTGTAGACCCTCACTTTGGTCTTTCTCCCTAGCAGTGGGGGAGCTAGGGTAAGCAGGGGGTAAAAAGAGATGGAGAAGAATGAGTTAAATAGAACCAGGATCCACAGGGGTGCCCTCCCAGAGAGGGACAGCACCAGGCAGACGGTGGGGGACCCAGGAACGAAAGGGCAGGTGCTTCCCAAATGTGCTGTCCATGCTGGATGCTGGAGAGAGACAGCTCTATTGCCCTGGGGTGGAAGCCATGGGCCTGCCCTCTTGAGGAGGAGCTGAGGCCTCAGCCAACAGAGGTGATGTTACGTCGAATCCAGAGGCAAATTCTGGAGTGGCACCTTTCAATCAGGTTTCCATTTTCCTTAGTAGGAAATAGAGGCATGTGCTTTTGGGTTATTATCAGTAGAGCTTGATTTCTTGTTCTTTATAAACAAAGAAATCCTTCTTGCTTGATTACTTAAGTTTATACACCCTATCTGGAACTGTTATGAGATGAGGTGCAGGATGAAGAGAGAAAAGCAAGGGATTAAAATGACCCGTTTTAGCCATCATTTGTGTAAAAGACTTTTCTCTCTTCATTCCCCACTCCCCACCCTATAATACTTCCAAATAGTTTGTATTCAACTAATGGGACCTGCAATTTTCTCAGGACGGAAAGAAGGGAGAATTCCCGCTATAAATCTGCGAGTTGCTGAGACTTGGGCCACCGTTGGCTTCACTCTGCTCACCTTACAAAGCAGGTCAACCTTCCCTTTCTCTGAGGGGCTGCTGCCCAGGGAGCAGGTGGGGGGGGGCGAGTATTTGATTGTTTTCTAGGACCACTCTTTGTTGACTTTAAAAATATATACTGCATTTTAACCTGTTTTATTTAAGGCCACAGGGTCAATTTAAAGTGAAAAGTTAACTTACTGCTTCATTCTCATCTGTTGCCAACACAACCAGCTGCACAGTCACTACTCCGCCTCCCATTTCCTGTCACTTTGGGTTTCTAGATTACTTTTTTTTTTAATCTCAACTGCTGAGTTTATGAGGGTCTGATTACTGCAGAGAAACAAGCAAGGAGCTCAAATATCACAAGACTACCAACTTCGACAATGCCCCATTCAAAGGACATTTCAGTTGTAATCATTAACACCAATTTATCTGACCTCTTTACCTGTAAATGACCAGAGAAAACTCTTCACATCGGCCCACCCATCCAAATCTCTCATCCAAGCCCAGGTACACTTTACGGGTTCACATGTGCCCTAACCATTACCCCCATCTTCAAAAATTTTAGGCAAAGGCAAAGCCAGGATTTAAAGGTCTTTTTTATTTGAAATCTCATCCAGAAACACTGGTTATTAATAAATATATCATAGTTATCAAGAATATATAAAAAATAAAGACAGGTATTGTCTTTGAAGCCCTAACAAAATATTTCAAGCAGATGTTCAGGAAAATAAAAACGGCACCCCTTCCCAAACCACTATAAGTTTTTAAAGCTGATGATAGAGCGCCGACCCCGCATGCAGAATAACTGAGCAGGTGGAGTGGGGCAAGCTAGTGGAAGGAGCCCAAGCTCTGGCAACCGCTGGCCCCTGGAACAGCCAAGTAAGGTTGGGAATGGAGTTTCAATGGGTTGGGGGTGGGAGAGGAAGCTCATGTGCGTGAGTTTGGATCTTTGCACTCTGCCCTCCGTTATCATTTCATACAACCACAGACAGCTATATGGAGTACTTGGGAGAATTCACTAATAAATCCTTGTTACAAGGAAAATGGCATCACGGCCTGCACAACATGTTTAAACAAGATTCACTTAGAAGTGTGCATGCATTCTTTTGACCTACACTGCGTCTTAAGGAAAACCCACATAAGAGATGTCATGCCCTGGACCGGAGTTGAGATTCAAAACTTGGGGGTCTCTCTCTCTCTCTCTCTCTCTCTCTCTCTCTCTCTCTCTCTCTCGCCATTGTCTCTAGAAAACAAAACAACTGTGGAGAGGATAGTGACAATCAGAATTGCACCCATCTCAAGGAAATATTTACATTTGTTTTGCACAAAAGGGATGGTTGTCTTTTCCAAGGTAAGAACACAGAGCCAGTGAAAGCCAACTCTAAAGCCCCTTCGCAAGTTTTTAAACACACCGATCCCGTCTTTATACAACAAATGCAGTTTTGACAAGAGCATATGGCAGTGAGAAATACTGGCGCGGCATGGGGAAAAGAAGCATGCATGCAAAACACACGACGTCTGGTTCCAGTCCCCCTTCTCTACCACCCAGAAATTGCAGTTTGGTTTTGGTCCTTTCCCTGTGGGGGTCAAGTAGGGTCTGAGATCTCTGAGCCCCAGTGGGAGGCCACCGGCCCGCACCCGCCCTCCCGAGGCGGAGCGCCCAGTCTCCCCCTTCCCTCACCGCCCGGCACTGCGGCCCCTCCCGCCGCTCTCCCCTCATCCTTAGCAGCCGGGCCGGCCCGCTGCTCACTTGAGCAAGTCCTTGGACTCGGCCGACAGCCGGGCCATGTTGGCGGTAGAGAGAGCAGACAGGTGCGGTGGCGGTGGCATCTGGCAGATGGTGCACGGACAGGGCAGCCCGGCCCAGTGCTGGAAGCCGCTGCCCAGCTGCAGCGCGGGAGGCGTAGAGGGCGCCTTGAGCAGCGAGTGGGGAGGCCGAATGGTGCCGATGGCAGGCAACGAGGCGGCAGACAGCGGTGACGATGGGTTGCCGGACGACAGCGCACCACCCAAGATGGGGTGTACCGGGTGCACGGCGTTGGTGGCATGCGCTGGGTGGCCGGCCGAGTGGCCCACGGTCCCGCAGTGAAAGGCCGAGTGGTGGCCCCCGTAGATCTCGCCAACCAACCTCTTCATCTCCTCCAGGGAGCTGGTGAGCATGAGGATGTAGTTTCTGGCCAGCAGGAGGGTGGCTATCTTGGAGAGCTTGCGCACCGAGGGCCCGTGTGCGTAGGGCATGACCTCGCGCAGCCCGTCCATGGCGAGGTTCAGGTCGTGCATCCGCTTGCGCTCGCGTCCGTTGATCTTCAGCCGCAGCTGCTGTAGGTCCTGTTCCGACAGCTGCTTCTTGATTTTGTACTTGCTGCTCTCGCCCGCGGCCTTGGCGCCGGCCCGTGAGAGGCTTTCCCCGGGCATCTTCTGCACCATGTCGCCCTGCGTGGACGAGACCGAATTAAGACGGCTCTCCTGGTGGCGGTGGTGGCGGTGATGGTGGTCCCTCAGATACATCTCATCCATGTCCGGAGAGGAAGCTCTGCTGGAGACAGAGCTCGAATCAGAATTCATTTTATTACAGGGGATGCGGCCCGAATGTGGGGAGGCTTTAAGTGGGAAATTAAAGAAAATCTTGAATTAAAAAAAATTTTTTTTTGCACAGCCCAGCAACCCACTTCTCAGCGACAAGACGTGAGAAGAAAAGCTGAAGCACTGCCTTTCCCCCGCCTTTCTCCCGCCCCACTCCCTTTTCTCTGATTAGGCTGTTTTCCTGGTCAGCTAGTTGGTGTGTGCTTGAACTAACCTCACGCAGAAAAAGAGGGGCTTTTATAGAGCTGCGGCGGAGCAAAGAGACAAAAGAAACCCTCCTATCTATCCTGGGCTGGTTAGGATGACGTGCCATCATTCAGGGCGGTGCGCTTTGCTGTCCCATTTAGCGAGGATTCCTATTCATATTCATTGTGGGGCCGCCCTGGGACACCTCTGCTCAGAACCGCTAGGAGCCCCCAGGCACAAAACCCTCTGATTGACACTGCTCCAGCTCACGCCTTCCTGATTTTTAAAAAAACTTGCCCTCACCCCCAACCCCCTTCCCAATTTCCCTAACCAAATCACACCTAAGGAACCGAAGGGAGGGAAGGGAAGGGGCTAGGCGGTTGGCGGAGATTCCCCTGGGTCTGCAGAGAGAACTGAAACATTCTCCTTTCTTTCATAGCTACTCTCATTTTTTGGCAAATATGGGCAAAAGAAGTCCCGAAGGAACAGTTTCAAGGACAGATATGAGGATGGAGGGCAGGTTCAACACGCAGGTGGGGGCGGGAGGGGGGACTGCTTGTTGTGCGTTGTCTGAAGTTTTTATTATTATTATTATTATTATTATTATTATTATTAAGCATTATAATTTTTCTTTTCCTAAACGGATATTGTGCTCATTCTGTTTATTGGGCCCTTCTGGTGTGGTTTCAATGGGATGTCCATATATGGTGATGGCTTTGCCCCCGACACAGCTGTGGGGATGGGTCTCTTGCTTTCTGTCTTGTCTTTCGTTTTAAAAAAATAATTACTGAAAGAATTTCAGTTTTGCCCAGTTCTCTAACTTCTTAGACCTGGAATTGAAAAAAAAAATCCTAGTGTTACAAGAAGAGTAACTTAAGAAGGGGAGAGGAAAAAAAGAAGTCCATGGGTTTGGGAACGAGTTAGGTTTTGGAAAGGTTCCCGGGAACGCGGGAGAGTGTTCCTGCTCAGGCGTCCCCACGCCTCTTGGACCCCGGCGGATGACTGTGGGGCAATCCTGGCCGGTAGGTTGCCTGGGCGGCCTCTAGCCTCTGTGCGTGAGCTGGAGGAGAGCATCTGCGGCTCAGCACCACCGCAGCCGGTGGGTCCACCCGGCTGGGACACCCCATGCCCGCGGGCTAGGGAAAGCGGGAGCTTAGGGTCGAATAATAAACTATGTTGGAGTGTGTGTGTGTGTGTGTGTGTGTGTGTGTGTTTATGTTTCGGCAGCGAAGGGATCTGGAGAGCCCCTGTGCGCGCTCGCGTGGGCACTGCGGTCCAGGGCGCAGTTGTTTTGGGGGAGACGGAAGCCTGGAGTTCAGAGTCTTGGGTGGGAGAGCCAGGTTGGCTCCGGTCTTTCTTCCCCCTTGCTGTGTTTTTGTCAATCGGGACTAGCTAAGCAGGGGCGGGAAGGCAGAATTCCCCAGAAGGGAGAGCGCCTGGGGAAGCCTTTAGAAGAACCTGGGTACCGATACATTCCGGGCTCAGAGGAAACTAAGACAGACACTCGATTGTGAATGAATGTCTGGGTGGCAAGTGAGAAACCAAAACAATCCCGTAACCTCGGGCAGTTAGAGCCTCAGACTGCACAGCAGAGTCACTGCAAGTTTCTAGGACTCGAGGAATAGGAGGCCTCACTTTCCAGGGATACAAATAGAGCCGCCGGAAGAGAGATGGATGCCCGGTCGGGAGTTCGCACGCTCTGCGAGGCTGTACCTCCTTAACAGTCACACCGCGAAAGCAGCTCTGACAGTACCAGTCGGATGGGGAGAGAGGCGCCACTTTGGAACGGATGCTTTTTCTATGCCAAACTTTGATTCTCTGATAATACATTTTTTAAAAAGGGCAACAGTGCCTCGTCAAGGCCTGGACCTCAGTGCCCTTGAAGTTAGGACACAAGCCTTTCATCCTTCTACTGCCTCCACTTCCATGGGGAAAAAAGTTTCTTAAAACGGAGAAGCCAACAGATTCTAATGGATGTGGAAAGACTGATGCCCAAACGCACTCCTAATATCTAAGCCAAAGGAATGTCTCTTAACTCACCAGACTCGCCTATTTTAGCTCAGTGACACCCCCTGAGCTGCTTATGTGAAAAAGCGTTCCAGAACACATGCATATATTCGAATACCATCCCAGGTGTTGGACGGAAGCTGGAGGGCGGGGGAGGCGTGGTCCAGACAACGGGCCCTCAGCGGCTTGCCTGCTGTTCAAGTGGTGGTGCTGGTTGGGAGGAGCCGGCAGGAGCGCTCCACTGGAGGAAAAAGCAGCCTTCCTGCCTTTGGGCTGGTGCAGAGGCCCGGCCCCCACTGTTCTCCTGATCCTCTTCCCTGACTCTTGGGAGTCCACGTCTATCTTTCCCACGCACAAACTGAGAGCGCTGCTCCTCCATTTTTATTTCGAGAAGTAGCAACGTCTAGTTAGAGCAGAAGGGTTGCAAATGAAGGAGTAGAAAAATCATGCTGATGAAATGTATTTTGCCTTTTTAAAACTCCCAATTTTCTCAGTAAAAAATATTAAGTAAGGTGTAAATCTCCCCCAAATTATTCGAGAAGGTTGCAGGGGCAAAAGGGGTTGGGGAAAGCAGTCCTTGCAGTACAAGCTGATCAACTCACTTGCGGGGCTGGAAAGACAAGGGGCCAGGGTTCTGGGAATCCAACCCAGAAGCCACTCTTCCTGGGCACCGCCTTTCTACCGAGAGGAGGATGGATACCCGCCGCGACCAGCTCCAGGGGTGGGGTGGGGGGCTGCGTTAGGCGGGGAAGAGGCGCCTGGACCTCTGTCTGCATCGACCAGAGCACCTCCACCCCCAAAGGGTTTTTTAAAAGCGCCAGTAACGTGGGGGTGCTTGAAGTGGCAGATCTGGGTGTCTAGGCCAATGGTGTGGGGGGCGGGGAGAGTGATGAGGACTCAGTAGCAGTCCGGGACGTGGTGCGCCCTCTCCTTCCTGGTCGCCGTCTGCTTTCCCGAAGGGCCACTGTGACAGCAGGATGGAGCAAGGTCCAGGGCCGCAGTCGGGCTAGAACTTTTAGTGAGGCCTTTCAGGAGCCCCCGACTCTCCTAGGAGGCTTGCTCCTTATCCCCTATCTCTGGGGGGAGTGAGGGAGAGGGGATTAACAACTAGAAGAGGGCGAGTGAGTAAAGGAACCATAACTTTGCTAGCCATAAAATGGGTTGATACGCTCCAAGGCCCAAAAGACGCAGGCGCTCACCAGGCAGCGCTGGCCGCTGCTCCCACGCGCTTGCCTTGCAGAATCGTTTTCCACCCCGAGGGTTCACCCGCGACCCCTGCTCAGCCCCTCGAAATAAGCCCCTAATTCGAGAAGGAATCAGGCTCGGAGCTCAGGAAGACGAGTTGACGGATCTCTTCAGAGGGTGTCTCTGCATCGCCAGCCCCGGGTCTGGGCAAGGAGGGGAGAGTTAGGGAGCTGGCATTGGGAGGTAGCTATAGCAGCCCAAAGGGGCCTCAGCCTGAGAGAGACGCGCAGTGACCTTGGCCCTGGCCAGGAGGCCCATTCAGAGGGCTCAGACAGACAAGGAGCCGCAGCGAGCCACCCTGCAGCAGCGAGGGCCCAGATCTCTAGGGCCACACCCCGCGCTCTCGCAGGAGGTGGGGGGCAGCAAGGAGGCGGGGGTTCTATGGCAACAGGTGCGTCCCTAGGCCCGGCAGGCCGCTTCCCGCCCAGCAACCTTGGCTATGGATTTCTCAGCCTTTGTATAACACATGAAAGCAGTCGGTCGGCGCCGGGACCCTGTCGGAAGAGCAGCCCAGCCTTGCCCGTGCGCCCCAGGCGCACAGCCTCAGATCTGCAGCCCGGGACTGCAAGCAGCCCCGGTTCCCATGGACCGCGCATTCTGTTCTTCCTGACCCCCTCACCCCCACCCCCCTACTTATATCCCCCCATCAGCCTCCATCACCAGGGGTCATCTCCTACCCTGTGCACGGTGCTGTAGCTCGGTGCCTGACGCCCACCGCTCCACAGCTCCAGCCACCAAGTTCCTCTCCAGCAGCTGCCGGCTCTGCCTGAGGCCAAGGCGATTTGGGCTCAGGAGCGACCTCCACCCCCACCCCAACCCCCCTCCTGAGAGTCCAGAGGCAAATGTAGCGTTGGCTGACCTGCCGGGCCGCTACTGTGAGGAGCCGGTCAATCAGCAACGTCCTGGGGCTCCTCTCGCTTATGAAGCCTCAAACTTGACCCGCAGAAACTTTGGCCGACACCGAACCGCGGGAGGCTGCCCTGCAGGCTTCACCTTTTAACCCAATCCCGCTTACGAAACAAAAAAGATAAAAGGGAAACCCAAATATCTCTAAAGATGTTCCGTCATGTGCAACTGGAGGAATCATCTAAAAACTAGTTGACCACAGAGGAACTTTTCAAAAAGTAGTTTCTGTCTTTATCTGAGTAAAACAATCGCTTCACAACAATAGCAGTGGGGGCCGGTCACTCAGGGCTGTTAGGTTGATCAAAGAAGCCGTGACCGAAAGAGAAAAAGACAGCTAGTTTTAAAAAATTAAATATCAACATAAATCGCAGCCAAGCAGGAATGATCTCTCACAGCAGCGCATCCCGGGTGATGGGGTTGTAGCGAGGGGCCGAACCCGAGACCTCGCAGTCAGAGATGCCAACACCGAAATCCCCATAATTAAATAGGTGCTAGAAGGGCCCCCAGAGGATGGATCTGGGCCGACTGACCAAAGTGATTCAGTTTTTTAGGCTTCCCCATATTTTACATAATATCTCGACCACTCCTTGATCTGTCCAGTATTTTTCTCCTATTCTTTTTAAAATCTGATTTTCATACAGAAAAAGAAAAAAATAGAAGTTGATGGACAGCAGAATTTTATGAGGCGATAGTAGCTGTTTTTCGAAATGTTGAATGTGAGACTGGATAATGCAAAGAAGTCCCAGAACAGCATAAAATGATGAGGTGCTAATTATGTGAATATAGAGACAAGTGAATACACTGGCAGAAGTAGAAGTTAGATTTTAATGATGCATAAGCAGCAAGTTTGGCTAGAACTTACAGACTCATTACAATTATTTAAAGACTGACTAAAGTCAAAGGAGATATGAACTTCTGGGCTACATTTATAGGATTTTGCTCAATTAGTGAGCATACTTCAGTACTCTTTTTTCCCCCCCCCCTCCATTCTGGCAACATCTGCTCAATTGCCAAAACCTCTACTGAGTTTTTCTCCTAAGCCTATAAATTGAAAACATTTTTTCCTCAAGATTGGAATATGTAGGTTGATTTAAATATCACTGGTGATCAATCATGTAAACCAATGAGTTATATTAAAATTTGCATACTTAGACACACACACTCTTGGCATATGCACTCACATTGTGGGTTTGAGGCTCCATTAATACAAATACTTTAAAAACCACTAAGTAGATGATTTCTGATTAGTATTTTATTGTTATTTATTTACTTTTGTGATTTTATAATTAAAGTCACTGTATACAATTTGATATCTTAATATAAAATACCACAGAATATTAAACTCTGCTGCTTTTTGTTTTTGGAAGTTATTGCATCATCTCCTTGGTATATTCTATTAGATAGTTAAATTAAACACATATTTGCTGTACTACTTGCTAAAATGCTTAAGAAATATAGATTTATTTTAGAAATAAATATTTATCTTAGAGATACATAGCTTATGTATCATGTATTATTTTCATATTCTGTTCATTAATATTCAGGTTTATACACAAAGTATATAAATAAATAGATACCACAAAGGGATTAGACTGTAAGAATCGATGTACAGAGCAACAGAGGATTAAAAAGTTGCTAACACTTGTGTCATCAATTTATTATGTTGCTTTTTTGTTATAGGTATCTATACATGTATGTTTGTAGATGTATATTTGCATAAAGTTAAATACATTAAAATGTATATTTGAAGCCATGAGTCCCAAATAAAAAGGAATAAGTTATTTTTCAGATGATAATAATGACAAGGGAAAACATATTATACATCTGTTCATAAATACAAGTAGATTTGAATTTGAAATGTTATATTGACTCTTAACAAATGTATAGACACATTATTTTGAGAAGATGATAATTAAGGAGTCTGCTATTGAATCTTGAAAAGTCAAAATGGCAGTTTTCAAAAATCAACACTTTCATGGCTGACTGATTTTATGCAGAATTTATGGTATGGACCAGGAGGACTCTGCTTTATCATTTCTGAAAACATGAAAATATAATATATGGTCCTGTATCATTAAACCATCGTATTTTTCTATTTATAGGTATATTTTATTTTATTTTCATAACACCAACAGTTTGAATGCAAAGTTTATAAAACCATATTGCCACCATTTACACATTGGCTGAATTTTCATGTTCATCTTTACCTCATATTATAATATATAATAACATTGAAGCAATTATCCAGGCAATTCAAGCCTCCAGTCCTGTTTTTCTTTTATTTTTGAGGTGGGGAGATGGAGGGTGGAAATAGAAGAAGCAGACTAGAAACAAAATATCATTCTAAATTTCTAGGTAAGTATCATTTTATATTTTATGTGCAGACCAGTCTGAGTCTCCTATTTAACAACTGAAACCATATTCTCAACAGTACTATTAAGAACTGGCTGTAAAACAGTCTCATACACTTGGAATACGTTAATTTTTACAACATAAAATGATAATGGAAATGAATATCTTTTCATAACATGACATTATTTAAGATATTGATGAAGGAAACTTGATAATTTTCCAAACCCTCATTTTTCCTAGTAATTTTGATTATTCTATAACCCTTAATAATATGAAATAGCAGCATATTACATTATTTGTATTCACAGAAGTGAGTATGTCAATTAGATACTTTAGAACTTTGTTTTTTCTCCTTTTTATTATAGCGCTTATTATAAACATGAGTAGATTTTCAGAAAAAAAACCTTTATAAGGAGAAGAAAAAGAAAGAGAAGAAGGGTGCAGAAAACACTGTGTGCATGTTCTTAGTTCATAATACATTTTATGGAGTTGTTTATATGAAAGTTCTCACCAAGTATGTTTATTTCATAAATTTATGGAAATTGTAACAATGATTCTAATATTATATTTTAATTTAGAGCACATTTGTGGCTGTTTCTCAAAGTCAGAGGTACAGCAAGTTGTCTGATCTTATTTCAATGCCCAGTGGACTCTATGACATCCTCACCATTCATATATCCTGCACTGTGTTAAACCAGCCACACTGCCTGAAATAAAGCTGTGAAGATGAACACTGGGTAATCCTTCGGGGATGGTACTTCTGAGTACTGGGATGGTTCAGAAAGTGCTGTAAAGGTGAAGCAGAGAACCGAGAACACTATCAGACTGAAACCCTGCTATGAAATAGAATTTTTAAAGTTAAAGCTATAGATATCCTAGTGCTGCTGGACAGAGCTCCCAAACAAATTCTTAATCTTTTCTATTGCCACAGAGAAAATAAAAACTTGCAACTTTATATTGAGGGATAACTCCAGTATCCCAGCAATGCAATATGTAATGCAATTTGCTTAAATAAGAATAGGAGACTAGAAATCCATAATTAGAAAAAGGCAATTTTTTTTGTTGACAGGATTTATAGGCTTATTTTAAAATTCTTTCTAGAGTCAAAATTCTTTTTCCCTGAAAAGAAGCTTTTTGTATACCATTTATTTGTATAAAAAGAAATCAAATATAATTATCCATATAATTTTCAAGTGCGCTTGCTATAATTGTCTTATTCATTTTTATCAAAGTTTTGCATTCTGTGAAAGTAAAGCAGGGGATAGTAGCTCTTCACTCCCATTAGATTTATTAATTAAAGTAATAACATTAAATGGAAAATAATGCCTTTGAGAAAAGTAATGTCAAGAACAGACACCCATTAGAAAAATATTGCCAAAAGATACATGTGGCAGGAAAAACGTTGGCCAAGAGTCTATAACCCATTAAACTTAAGAGTTTTAAGTAGCTGCAAAAACTAAAAACTAAAGGGAATATGCAGCATGGGATTGAAACCCTTTTTTAAGAGAGGACCAGAATAATATGGGGGTAGTTCCTCTCAGTGTTTATGGAATCCTTCATGCCCCTGTTTGATAAAGCCATTAATAACAAAGAGAACGTAAAGAAGCATCTGCAAAGAATACAAATACACAGAAAACACTGTATAGGTTCCTTCAATAACTTGTCATCTAGCCAAAGCTTGCAAGTACCATAGGATTATAGGAAAGATGAACTCTGGGAGAGATTTAACTCCAATAAGAGTTTTATGGATAACTCATCAATTGCAAACACAGAGATGCCACTTCCTTATTGATGAGAGTATCTTCATTATGATATGAAGACCAGAGGCAAATATTTCACAAGAAAGACTTCACAACCCGCCAGATTCCCTCGATAGGATTTGCTGCTTTCCAGCTATACACACTTATACAAGTTTCTCACTATTTCTGAACTTTCATCTTGTCATTTGCACAATGAAAATAATACTCATGGCATATACCACTGTAAGGATTAAATAACAGTGTTTTGCAAGCTGATGAAAATCACACTTTTGAAAAAAAAATTTCTCACCCAGTCTTCTGTATATTTTCTTACCAGCCCACAATACTTGTTCAGCTTTATTCTTTCATAGTTTGCCATGCGAAAATATTATTTTGGTATTCTTTTAAAATTTCCTAACATCTACCCTCACTATTAAGGCAGGATCCTATCCTTTTCATTGTCCCCAGCCCCTGGCAAGTTGAGACTTAGTAATATAAATTATACTGAAATACCTCTCAGAAGTTGCACTAGGTACATGGAAATTGTTGTGACTTTTAGAAATTAAATTGAGGTATAGAAACCACTAGTTTTAGAAGGCAGTGTGACAAGTTTCAGTCCCTCTAAAGAACATGGTAGGGAAGTAAGGATCTGATTGTTTATTAGAAATAAAGATGCTTGGGAGAAACATGATTTACATGTTGTTTTGGTTTTCTCTTAAGGAAAGCTCTTAAGGAAATCAGTAGGCTGAACTGTAATTCTGAGTCCCAGACAAAATTTTATGCACCCAGTTTTCCTATTGTTCTCCTAATCACATACCTATCGCTAACACCCACAGCTCAGCCTGGGGATTGTTTGGGTCTGTTAGACCACGACTGGCTTCATATGGAGAAGCAGATGTGTGACAGTTGCATTTTGGAATTTGAAAACCTTGCCAAAGTTTGTCCTAAAAGACAACTCATGGCTGCCACTGACTCAGTCCTACTCTGGCCTGACTCTAGAGTCTTACCACTGATACTTGACAAAAATACACAGGGCTAGGCCAGCCAAGTGGCACGGTGGTTAAGAGCTGGCTTGGGATGCCAGAGGGCCCCAGTTCGGATCCCACATATGAGGGCCAGTGAC